>NC_041389.1:332572583-332605236 GCF_002162155.2 Triticum dicoccoides | reverse complement strand
CAGAGAAGGAGATCTACATATCCGAATTGCCAAGCTTGCCTTCCATGCAAAGGAAAGTCCCACCCGGACACGGGACGAAGTGTTCAATCTTGTATCTTCATAGTCCAACAGTCCGGCCAAAGTATATAGTCTGGCTATCCGAGGACCCCCTTATCCATGACTCCCTCACCCATCAAGAATCAGCCACAACAATACTACCTTTAAAGGAGTAATACTAGGCGTAGAGGCCCGCTGCACGGACTCTCTAGTACTAGAGGTTGTATCTGGCTCGCCCGACAACTTTCGAAGTGAAGAACTAATCTTCGACATCCTCCATTCCGAAGCGGCTACCATGCACTAATCGGAAGAACGGCCTTCGCTCGTTTCAACGCAGTTTCGCATTACGCTTATCTTAAACTTAAGATGCCCGGTCCACGCGGCGTCATCACAGTTAGCGGAAATACAGAGCGTTCCTTACGTGCGGAAGAATATGTGGCGGCTCTAGCAGCCGAAGCACTGAACGGCCTCCCCAACCCGAATAAATGATCGGTTGTCAAGAACACGGACACGGCTAGACGTGTCCGGCGCACCACTAGTTGTAGCAGCCCAGATGAACCTGAGATTGGCCAACGGATATGGCCCCAAACGTGGTGCTAGGGGTTGCCTGCATGTAAAAGGGTCCATAGTTCAGCTCGACCCTACTAATATACAAAAGATTGAATTCTCATGGTTCATTAAGAATAACCAACTTTTCGCACGAAGCCTTTCACCTGGGTTTTTGTTTTTTACAGATGATCATCGTGCTACACCCTTCCAGGATACGACACAACGGAGACAAAGGCGCAGATGTGTAGCAGGGCCCCGCTCAAAGGTTTCTTTTTAGATTAAGACCCTGTGTAAACCTTTTTAATGTCTCTTGTTGCTTCACGCCCTCCGGGCACTTAACATAACTGAGAGGGATACTGGCGTTATTGGCATTTCGTGACGCCAGATTAATGCATGTACCTAGAAATTCAGGGCTCATTATCGAGGGCGTTACTCAGCCCGTATATGTTGTAAAGTCCGAATACCTTAGGGAGTGTTCGGCGTCGCGAGTTTGGCCTTATATGCATCAGCTCTGAATCATGTCTTTGGTCAATAGATGGGTTTGTCCGGCTCCCTTGTTTTGCTACCTTACGTTCCGCTCTATCGGCTAAGGCGACACTGGGAGAACTACTGCGATTGTGCCCTGGTTCATCTGGATGAGCACCCCAGTAGAGAAAGCCGAAAACTAACTATCATGATAAAGCGAGAGACTGGTCAACCACTCGATGACTCAGCGGAATCTTCGCGATTCCTCCGCATTAACGAAGGACCAGTTTCCCGGTCATGTACGTACGCGCACCGTATTCGGATGAACGCGGAAGTACCAGGGGCTATATAGTAGCCCCACCATCAAACTCCTATGGCTAAGTGAAAGTGTTAAAGCTATATAGTCCGATTGCCTTGTTCGCCGTGCTATCACCTCCTTAATGGACCAAGACGTTGGATCAAGTGTGATTACGCGCTTTATCGAACACCCCCGCATTATATGCGTGGGGGCTGAAGCCGACGACTGCAAACTTTCAGGTTATATACATACATACATAAACGGCCGCACATGAGGCACTATAATACTTTACGGGCAAAAGTATAAACGCAACCTTTATAATCAAAATAGCATTGTTTTTACAATCAAGATACATGTCACTCGAACATGGTACTCTGTGGGCACTGAGCCTCTATTAAACGGGCACCTTCTAGGACTTCTTCAAAATAGTGCTCGGGCGAGTCCTAGCCTCCAGGCGGACCCCTGGTTGCAACAGCGGTGGCCTCCATCTCTGCCCAATATGTCCTCACACGGGCAAGAGCCATCCGCGCACCCTCTATGCACGCCGACCTCTTAACAACGCTGATATGCGGCACAACACGAAGAAATCATTGCACTAAACCAAAATAACTATCTGGACTTGGCCCCTTCGGCCAAAGATGATCCACGACAGACTTCATGGCAAGCCCGGACAACCTATGGAGCTCGGCCCACTCGGCCATTTGCTCATTCACCAACAGCGGACGCTTTGGAGCACTGAACTGTGACTAGAACAATTTTTCCACCTCGGGATCTTTTTGCCATTTGAAATACTCAGTCGCATCAGCAGCACTCTTTGCTAAATCCAAGTACGCGTCTGCAGAACTCTATAATTGATCAAGAGGGGCATACTTCGGATCACCGAACTTCGTCCGCAATAAAAAGGGCCTCCCAGCCGTGATATCTCCGGCTTGACGAAGCTCCTCCCGTGCAGCTCTGATTTTAGAGTGCATTTCCTTGGCTGCTTCCAAAGCCTTCTTCAAGTCAGCTGCTTTTTCTTGGCTTTCCCTTTCGAGGAGCTCATAGCGGCTGGCGGAATTTTACAGCTCAAGAGCCATGCTGGCTATTTTATCTTCGCTCTGGCGATGAGCAGCCTGTTCGGCTTTTAACTCTTCGGCCGCCTTCAGGGCGGCCGCATCGCTTCTCCTGGATTGTTCCTTGGCTCGGGCAAGCTCTGCTCGAAGGGTCTCCATGGCGGCGGCTCCATCTGTAGTCAAAGTATATTATAGGTACTAGCATCATGCTCCTCTTAATATTTGCTGACCGCCCGAATATACATACCTTGTGCCTTGTCAAGCCGCTTGTTCACAAGCGTGATGTCCGCATCCGTCACGTCAAGCTGCCTCCTTAATTCGGCAAAATCAGCAGTCCGGTCAGCCGCCGGATCCTCAGCCGCCTGCGCATGAATGCAGCGCTGTCATTACATGAGACTATGATCCTCTGCTTGCCGCCTCTGGACGGCAACCAGAGTCTCAGGGGCTACTATCTATGCAGACCACACCTAGTTGTGCGGTACAGTCAACAATATATATATATATATATATATATATATATATATATATATATATATATATTACTTTGCGTACCTCAAAACCTCTTAGTAGGCTCGTAAAAGCTTCATTCAACCCACTTTTAGCGGATGAGATCCTCTCAACCACCGTACCCATTAAGGTACGATGTGCCTTTGAGATAGCCGCTTGCTCCAAAATATCCATCAATGTGTCCAGTTGTACATCCCAGACTTTTTCTCTTGGTCTCCTCAGGAGCCAAGGACCCCGGACTTCGGGCGGTTGAAGAGTTACCTTCTGGCGTTTGCGGATCAGGAGAAATCCTCTGTGAGGACACCTCCGGGTCGTCCGCCCCATGAGGCGGGGAGGCAGGAGGAGGCGTTTCGCTCTCCATCATCTCCAGAAGAAGATCCCCCGAAGACGAATTTTGTTGCGAAGGGCTACGAGCCGAACTGCAAAATATATGTCTCGGTTATTATTCTCAGAGATAAAGAAGGATATATTTACCAAAGTACTTTTGTTCACTTACAGCTCGGTTGATGGCTGGCCCCCTTGCGGGTGCTGTGCGGTAAGGATGCCCTCCGGGGCAGGGCCCCCTGGCGAAGGTATCTTCCCTCGTTTGGAAACCTTCGTTTCCAAATCTTCCGGGGCGCCCCTTTTCTTCCCGTGGGGGGAGGGAATTTTAGATTCACTTCCCCGATCTCCCTCCTTCGTGGAGGCACTAATTCCCCCCGTTTGGATGTGTAAAGTATGAAGCCCGCTTTCGGCTTCGCTATTCCTCCCCTCATCTTCTCCTGATGGCACTTGATAGGGTGCGCGAGCCAGCATCCTGGTTAGTACAGGATCCAGCGAGCCTTCATGAAGAGGGGCCGAACACCTGATCCTCTCCGCCTTTCTTATCCAGTCCTGGCCGAGGGTAGGTTTTCAGAATAATGTTGTGACAAATATAAAGACAGCATGTTCGATCGCGGAGTTACTTACTCGGGTATCTGGACGGTTGCAGTTGAGACCTGCATCCTCGGTGGTGTCGGGACACTTTATTCATGACCCAAAGAATAAACGATACATCCCTTTGAGCGTCACACCGAAGAAGTGTTGAATAGTTCACGGTCCTTCTGGGTTGAACTCCCACATACGGAGAGATCGATGTTGGCATGGCAGGACCCGACGAACTAGCATTACCTGAATTACTTTGACGAGACTAACATACCTCTTGAGGAGATCTCGGATGCGGCTTTGCAATGTCAGCACGTCATTCACTGGCCCCCAGTCCAGCCCATTGTTGACCCATGATGCCAATTGGGGCGGAGGGCCCGGGCGAAAGGCTGGGGCGGCCGCCCGCTTTGTACCTCGGGGTGCTATGATGTAGAACCAATCCCGTTGCCATAAGTCGGACCCCTCCGGGAAGGAGCCCTTTGGCCATAAGGCGTCGGCACCTTTGCTTATTATAGCGCCTCCGCACTCCGTGTGTCGCCCGTCGATCATCTTCGGCTTCACATTAAAAGTCTTGAGCCATAAGCCAAAGTGTGGGGTAATGCGGAGGAAGGCCTCACACATGACAATAAACGACGAGATGTGAAAGATAGAATCTGGAGCTAGATCATGGAAATCTAGCCCATAATAGAGCATGAGCCCTCTTACAAAGGGATCAAGACTAAAGCCTAGCCCTCGGAGGAAGTGGGAAATAAATACAACGGTCTCGTTGGGTTTGGGAGTGGGGATAACCTGCGCTTGAGGAGGTAGCCTATGGGGGATTTCGGCGGTCAGATACCTAGCCTCCCTAAGCTTCTTAATGTCCTCCTCTGTGATGGAGGAGGCCATCCACTGGCCTTGAAGGTTGGATCCGGACATGGTTGAAGGTCCGAAGTGCTTAGCCTGAACCTTGGGTGTTGGAACTCGAGGTAGGAGAAGGGAAGGATCGAGCATGGAAAGAAAAGGACAGGTCTTGGCCCCTTTATAAAGAGGGTGAATATCAAGCGTCCTCCGCGTGGCCGTTTGGAACTTGCCTAAAATCAAGGAGTCATACTAACAAGCACGGTTGGGTTACCCACACCCGTATTGATGAGAATCCCGTGATAAGGGGGAACACGATCTCTGCTTCGACAAGACGTGCCAATAAAACTGCCTCGCAATACATGTGGTAGCAGGGTTGGAAAAAATGGTTCGTGTAATGACCGGGCCGTGACGTGATGTCACGCTACTAAAAGTTGTCAGCGGAATAGATTTGTGGAATATTATGCTCTCTACAGTGGTATGTGAAATTTGTTTTGCAGAGCCGGACACGATCCTCGTGTTCAAAACCTATCTTGGAGTATTTGGAGAAGGAACCCGCCTTGTAATGCCGAAGACAATTTGCATGCCGGACTCATCGTCATTGAAGCCTGGTTTAGGGGCTACTAAGGGAGTCCTAGATTAGGGGGTCCTCGGACAGCCAGACTATGTACTTACGCCGGACTGTTGGACTATGAAGATACAAGATTGAAGGCTTGGTCCCGTGGCCGGGTGGGACTCTCCTTTGCGTGGAAGGCAAGCTTGATAATTCGGATATGTAGATCTCCTTCTTTGTAACCAACTCTGTGTAACCCTAGCCCCCTCCGGTGTCTATATAAACCGGAGGGTTTACTCCGTAGGACAACAACAATCATAATCATAGGCTAGCTTCTAGGGTTTAGCCTCTACGTTCTTGTGGTAGATCAACTCTTGTAATACTCATATCATCAATATCAATCAAGCAGGAAGTAGGGTATTACCTCCATCGAGAGGGCCCGAACCTGGGTAAACATCGTGTCCCCCGCCTCTTGTTACCGTTAGCCTTAGATGCACAGTTCGGGACCCCCCTACTCGAGATCCGCCGGTTTTGACACCGACACCCGTCTCTCACACGCACGTGCATAGACAAACAAACATCCCCCGCCTCCTGTTACCATTAGCCTTAGACGTACAGTTCGGGACCCCCTACCTGAGATATGCTGGTTTTGACACCGACACCAAGACCCGGAGGAGAATTGAGGCCCACGGGCGTAAACTTCCATATGTTAACTTGTATGTTAAGGAAAGTGTAGTTCTGTCGCCGAGCCGGACACTTTGTGTATGAGCCAGTCGGGACTCTGTAAGCCACTGGGCATCAACCTGTGTATATAAAGGGGTGACCCGGTGGCGGTTTAGGGCCAGAAACAACAAGTCAAGAACTAGGTCAAGCGTATTCACTCCCTGGTAATCGAAACCCAAGCAATAAAACCTAAAGGAGGAGTAGGCCTTTACCTCGTTGTGAGGGGCCGAACCTGAGTAAACTCTCTGTGTCCCTTGTCCCGTTTTAACCCCTTCAAGCTAACCTCGTAGCAATGGGTCCACACCTAAGTCCTCATGCTAGGGCATCTGCCATGACAATTCCACCACAGAAGGGGTACATGGGCCTCGGCCCGAGTCGTGCACGCAAGAAACGGCCTGATACGTCCATTTTGCATCATTTTTTCCTACTGTTATTTATAATGCTTTTAATCATTATAACACTTTGTGATGCAATTCTAATGCCTTTTCTCTCTTAATTTGCAAGATTCACATGAAGAGGGAGATTGTCGACAACTGAAATTCTAGACCTGTAAAAGCTATATCAGAGATACCTATTCTGTACAACTCCAAATGAGTTGAAATTTCACAAAGAATTATTTTGGAATATATATAAAATACTAGAGAAAGGAAATACAAGAGGGGACCCACAAGGCACATGGGTGCGACCAACCCCCTGGACGCCCATGTGGCTTGTGGGGCCCCTGGCTGGGCTCCTCAGTCCATCTTCTCCTAGATGATGCCATTTGCCCTAGAAAAAAATCAAGAGAATACTTTCAGGACAAAGTGCCGCCATCTCGAGGCGAACCAGGGCAGGAGCACTTTTGCTCTCCAATGGAGCGATTCCGCCGGGGACACTTCCCTCCGGGATGGGGAAATCGAAGCCATCGACATCACCAACAATCCTCTCATCATGGAAGGACCAATCTTCATCAACATCTTCACCAACACCATCTCATCTCAAACCCTAGTTCATCTCTTGTATTCAATATTTGTCTCAAAACCTCAACTTGGTACTTGTGGGTTGCTAGTAGCATTGATTACATCTTGTAGTTGATGCTAGTTGGTTTATTTGGTGGAAGATTATATGTTCATATCCTTGATGCTATTCAATACCCCTCTGAACTTGGACATGAATATGATTTGTGAGTAGTTACTTTTGTTCTTGAGGACATGGGAGAAGTCTTGTCATAAGTAATCATGTGAATTTGAGTTTGATATTTTGATGATATGTGAAGGAAATATGCCCTAGAGGCAATAATAAAGTTGTTATTTTATATTTCTTTATTCATGGTAAATGTTTCTTATTCATGCTAGAATTGTATTAACCGGAAACTTGATATATGTGTGAATACATAGACAAAATACTGTGCCCCTAGTAAGCCGCTACTAAACTAGCTCGTTAATCAAAGATGGTTAAGTTTCCTAACCATAGACATGTGTTATCATTTGATGAACGGGGTCACATCATAGTAGAATGATGTGATGGGCAAGACCCATTTGTTAGCTTAGCATTATTATCGTTCAGTTTTATTGCTATTGCTTTCTTCATGTCAAATACATATTCCTCCGACTATGAGATTATGCATCTCCTAGATACCAGAGGAATGCCTTGTGTGCTATCAAACATCACAACGTAACTGGGTGATTATAAAGATGCTCTATAGGTATCTCCGAAGGTGTTTTTTGGGTTGGCATAGATCAAGATTAGGATTTGTCACTCCGAGTATCGGAGAGGTATCGCCGGGCCCTCTCGGTAATGCACATCATAAGAAGCCTTGCAAGCAAAGTGAATAATGAGTTAGTTATAGGATGATGCATTACAGAACGAGTAAAGAGACTTCTCGGTAATTAGATTGAACTAGGTATGAAGATACCGACGATCGAATCTCGGGCAAGTAACATAACGATGACAAAGGGAATAACATATGTTGTCATAATGGTTCGACCGCTAAAGATCTTCGTAGAATATGTGGGAGCCAATATGATCATCCAGGTTCCACTATTGGTTATTGATCGGAGAGGTGTCTCAGTCATGTCTACATAGTTCTCGAACCCGTAGGGTCCACATGCTTAATGTTTGATGACGATTTTGTATTATATGAGTTATGTGATTTGGTGATCGAATGTTTTTCGGAGTCCCGGATGAGATCACGGACATGACGAGGAGTATCGAAATGGCTGAGAGGTAAATATTGATATATAGGATGATAGTATTCGGACACTGGAAGTGTTTCGGAGGGTACCGGGTACATATCGGGTCACCGGAAGGGGTTCCGGGCACCCCCCCGACAAAGATATGGACCTAATGGGCCAAGAGGGGAAACACAGCAGCCAGCAGGGGCTGCTGCGGCCCCCATATGGGCTGAACCTGAGGAGGAAGGAAAGAGGGGAAGAGAGAAGGAAGGGGAGGGATTCGGCCTCCCCCTTCCTTCCCTCCTCTCTCCTCCTTCCTCCCCCCTTCGAAAAATATGGTAAGGGGGGGACGAATTGGACTAGGCCCCCAAGTACGATTCCTCCTACTTAGGGCACCCCTAGGCTGTTCCCCTCCCCCTCCCACCTACATATACGTGGGGAGGGGACGCCTAGAACACACATCAACGATTGTTAGCCGTGTGCAGCGCCCCCTCCATAGTTTACGCCTCCTAGTGCTTAGGCGAAGCCCTGCGCGGATCACTTCACCATCACCGCCACCACGCCGTCGTGCTGACAGAACTCATCTACTTCCTCGAGACTCTGCTGGATCAAGACTTCGAGGGACGTCATCAAGTTGAACGTGTGTAGAACTCGGAGGTGTCGTACGTTCGGTGCTTGATCGGTCGGAACGAGAAGAAGTTTGACTACATCAACCGCATTGTCTACGAGGGTACATAGACACACTCTCCCCCTCTCATTGCTATGCATCTCCGAGATAGATCTTGCGTGAGCGTAGGATTTTTTTTTGAAATTGCATGCTACATTTCCCAACAGTGGCATCATGAGCCAGGTCTATGCATAGATGAAATGCACGAGTAGAACACAAAGAATTGTTGGCGGTGATCGTCATACTGCTTACCACCAATGTCTTATTTTGATTCAGCGGTATCGTTGGATGAAGCGGCCCGGACCAACCTTACATGACCACGTTCATGAGACCGGTTCCACTGACACACATGCAACTAGTTTTGCATAAAGGTGGTTGGCAGGTGTTTGTTTCTCCAATTTTAGTTGAATCAAATTTGACCGCGGTCGGTCCTTGTTGAAGGTTAAAACAACAAACTTGATAAAATCACCGTTGTGGTTTTGATGCGTAGGTAAGAACCGTTCTTGCTAGAAGCCCATAGCAGCCATGTAAAACTTGCAACTACAAAGTAGAGGACGTCTAACTTGTTTGTCAAGGAATGTTGTGATGTGATATGGTCAAGACATGATGTGATATACGTTATTGTATGAGATGATCATGTCTTTGTAAAAGTTATCAGCAACTGATAGGAGCCTTATGGTTGTCGCTTTATTGTATGAAATGCAAACGCCATGTAATTGCTTTACTTTATCACTAAGCGGTAGTGATAGTTGTAAAAGCAATAGTTGGTGAGACGACCACGATGCTACTATGGAGATCAAGGTGCGTTAGAGGAAGCCTTCCATGCAAGCATAGCCGAGAAGCGACAAAGGATGACGATGGAGGTGGTGGCAAAAGAGCAAAGTAGGGCAGTCCTGCCTTGGCCAGACTGTCCCCCAAAATGGAGAAGGACGAGGACGGCGACGGATCGGACAACTCCAGCAATGAGTTGATCCGCCTCGATCCATTATGTGTCTTCGACCACTATTGCCACACGGAAGATGGGAAGGGCAAGGGCATGGGTGGTCGTGGATGAACTTCTTTCATTGTCGTTTCATGCGTAGTTAGTAGAACATGTGTAGGATCGAAAGTATGTCTAGAGTGGGGGTGATTAGACTACTTGACCAAATAAAAATCTAGCCTTTTCCCAATTTTAGATCTTGGCAGATTTTAGCAACTTAGCACAAGTCAAGCAATCAACCTACACATGCAATTCTAAGAGTATAGCAGCGGAATGTAAAACAATTGCATATGAAGGTAAAGGGAGGAGTTTGAGGAGGCAAACACAATGTTGACACGGAGATTTTTTATCCGTGGTTCCGATAGGTGGTGCTATCATACATCCATGTTGATGGAGACTTCAACCCACGAAGGGTAACGGTTGCGCGAGTCCACGGAGGGCTCCACCCACGAAGTGTCCACGAAGAAGTAACCTTGTCTATCCCACCATGGCCGTCGGCCACAAAGGACTTGCCTCACTTGGGTAGATCTTCACGAAGTAGGCGATCTCCTTGCCCTTACAAACTCCTTGGTTCAACTCCACAATCTTGTCGGAGGCTCCCAAGTGACACCTAGCCAATCTAGGAGACACCACTCTCCAAGAAGTAACAAATGGTGTGTTGATGATGAACTCCTTGCTCTTGTGCTTCAAATGATAGTCTCCCCAACACTCAACTCTCTCTCACGGGATTTGGATTTGGTGGAAAGAAGATTTGAGTGGAAAGCAACTTGGGGAATGCTAGAGATCAAGATTTATGTGGTAGGAATGGAATATCTTGACCTCAACACATGTGTAAGTGGTTCTCTCTCAGAAAATGTATGTTGGAAGTGTAGGCATGTTCTGATAGCTCTCTCCACGAATGAAGAGTGGGTGGAGGGGTATATATAGCCTCCACACAAAACCTAACCGTTACACACAATTTACCAAACTCGGTGGGACCGAATCATGAAACTCGGTCAGACCGATTTAGTTCATAATGTGACTGTTAGGCATTTCGGTGGGACCGACATGTCAACTCGATGGGACCGATATGGTTAGGGTTAGGTGATATGTCTCCAACGTATCTACTTTTCCAATCACTTTTGCCCTTGTTTTGGACTCTAACTTGCATGATTTGAAAGAAACTAACCCAGACTGACGCTGTTTTCAGCAGAACTGCCATGATGTTGTTTTATGTGTAGAAAGCAAAAGTTCTCGGAATGTCCTGAAAATCCACGGAAGAACTTTTTGGAAAATATATAAAATACTAGCGAAAGAATCAAGACCAGGGGGTCCACACCCTGTCCACGAGGGTGGGGGGCGCGCCCCCTCCCCCTGGGTGCGCCCCCTGTCTCGTGGGCCCTCTGAGGCTCCGCCGACCTCAACCCCAACTCCATATATTCAATCTTGCGGAGAAAAAAATCAGAGAGAAAGTTTCATCGCGTTTTACGATACAGAGCCGCCGCCAAGCCCTAATCTCTCTCGGGCGGGCTGATCTGGAGTCCGTTCGGGGCTCCGGAGAGGGGGATTCATCGCCGTCGTCATCATCAACCATCCTCCATCACCAATTTCATGATGCTCACCGATGTGCGTGAGTAATTCCATCGTAGGCTTGTTGGACGGTGATGGGTTGGATGAGATTTACCATGTAATCAAGTTAGTTTTGTTAGGGTTTGATCCCTGGTATCCACTATGTTCTGAGACTGATGTTGCTATGACTTTGCTATGCTTAATGCTTGTCACTAGGGCCCGAGTGCCATGATTTCAGATCTGAACCTATTATGTTTTCATGAATATATGTGTGTTCTTGATCCTATCTTGCAAGTCTATAGTCACCTATTATGTATTATGATCCGACAACCCCGAAGTGACAATAATCGGGATACTTCTCGGTGATGACCGTAGTTTGAGGAGTTCATGTATTCACTATGTGCTAATGCTTTGTTCCGGTTCTCTATTAAAGGAGGCCTTAATATCCCTTAGTTTCCGCTAGGACCTCGCTGCCACGGGAGGGTAGGACAAAGATGTTATGCAAGTTCTTTTCCATAAGCACGTATGACTATATACGGAATACATGCCTACATTATATTGATGAACTGGAGCTAGTTCTGTGTCAACCTATGTTATAGATATTACATGAGGAATCACATCCGACATAATTATCCATCACTGATCCATTGCCTACGAGATTTTCACATATTGTTCTTCGCTTATTTACTTTTTCGTTGCTACTATTACAATCACTACATAACCCAAAAACATTACTTTTGCTATCGTTACCTTTATTATCGTACTACTTTGCTGCAGATACTAAGTTATTCAGGTGTGGTTGAATTGACAACTCAACTGCTAATACTCAAGAATATTCTTTGGCTCCCCTTGTGTCGAATCAATAAATTTGGGTTGAATACTTTACCCTCAAAAGCTGTTGCGATCCCCTACACTTGTGGGTTATCAAGACTAATTTCTGGCACCGTTGCCGGGGAGCATAGCTCTATTCTTTGAGTCACTTGGGATTTATATCTGTTGATCACTATGAAGAACTTGAAATACGAAAAAACTACGATTTTTCCCTCAACTACGAGGGGAGGTAAGGAACTGCCATCTAGCTCTGCACTAGATTCTCCTTCTGTTTTGAGTAAGCTTGCGACACCTAAACCTGCTACTGCTATGAATTCTGATATGTCGCATGTTATTGATGATGCCACTTCTGCTATGCATGATACTTATGATGAAACTACTTCTGTGCGTGATACTACTTTGCCATTAGGTGAATTTCTTGATGAACAACTTGCTAGAGTTTGGGGGAATGAAATTATTGAAGATGCTATTATTGATGATAGTGATGATGAAAATTCTCCCAATGATTATGAATTACCTGTTATTCCTGAGGGTTATGTTATGAATGAAGAAGCTGCTAGAGCAATCTTTGCTTGCAATGTTAGATAAGATCTTAAGAAATTATTAGCTAAATGGAAGCAGCAGTCTCTTAATGCTAGAATGAAACCTCACCCTGCTTTTGCTACTTCACCTATCTGTGTTACTGATAAGGATTATGAATTCTCTGTTGATCCTGAGATTATTACTTTAGTTGAATCTGATCCTTTTTATGGCCTTGAATCTGAAACTGTTGTGGCACATCTTACCAAGTTGAATGATATAGCTACCCTGTTTACTCATGATGATAAATCTCGCTATTATTATATCCTTAAGATATTTCTGTTCTCGTTAAAGGGTGATGCTAAGACTTGGTATAATTCTCTTGCTCCTGGTTGTGTGCGTAGTCCCCAGGATATGATTTATTACTTCTCTGCTAAATATTTCCCTGCTCATAAGAAACAAGCTGCCTTGCGGGAAATATATAACTGTGTGCAAATCGAAGAAGAGAGTCTCCCACAAGCTTGGGGGAGGCTTCTCCGATTACTTAATGCTTTGCCTGATCATCCTCTTAAGAAAAATGAAATACTTGATATCTTTTATAATGGACTAACCGATGCTTCCAAGGATTACTTGGATAGTTGTGCTTGTTGTGTTTTTAGGGAAAGAACAGTCGACGAGGCTGAATTACTATTGAATAATATGTTGACTAATGAAAATAATTGGACTCTTCCTGACCCAATTCCTGAGGCAATTCCTGAACCAATTAAGCCAACTCCTGAGCCTATTCCTAAACCCACTCCAAAGAAGAGAGGTGTTTTATTTCTCTGTCCTGAAGATATGCAAGAGGAAAAGAAATCAATGAAAGAAAAAGGTATTAAAGCTGAAGATGTTAAGAATTTACCACCTATTGAAGAAATACATGGTCTTAATATACCGCCTGTTGAAGAACCACATTGTCTTGATAACCCGACACAGGTAGTAAAGGTAAATTCTCTCTATAGATATGATAAAGTTGAAATCCCCTCTACTAAATTTCATAGCCCGTGCTTAGATAAATTTGATGACTTTATGGCTAGACAAGAAAGTTTTAATGCTTATGTTCGTAGAGAGTTAAAGAATAATGCTTTCGAGATAGGACGCGTGAGCGATAATATGGCTAGAGTTAAAGGTGAACTCAAACTCATTAGCAAATATACTTCTATGGTTGCTACTCAAGCTGAGCAAGTACTTAAAGCTCAAAATGATTTGCTTGATGAATTAAATCAGAAAAATGACTTTGCTGTTAGAGTGGCTACTAGAACTGGTAGAATGACTCAGGAACCTTTGTATCCTGAAGGCCACCCTAAGAGAATCGAGCAAGATTCTCGGAGAAACAATTTAGAGGCACCTAGTTCTTCCAAAAAGAAGAAAAAGAAAAAAGATATGACTTTGCATGCTTCTAGTGAACCTACTGTAGACACACCTGAGAATCCCAATGATATTTCTATTTATGATGCTGAAACACAATCAGGTGATGAACATGAACCTAGTGATAATGTTAATGATAATGTTCATGTTGATGCTCAACCTAGCAAAAACAATGAAGTAGAGATTGAACCTGCTGTTGATCTTCATAACCCACAATCAAAGAATCAACGTTACGATAAGAGAGATTTTGTTGCTAGGAAGCACGGTAGAGAAAGAGAACCATGGGTTCAGAAACCCATGCCCTTTCCTCCTAAACCATCCAAGACAAAGGATGATGAATATTTTGAGCGCTTTGCTGAAATGATTAGACCTATCTTCTTACGTATGCGCTTAACTGATATGCTTAAAGTAAACCCTTATGCTAAATATATGAAGGATATCATCACAAACAAAAGAAAGATACCGGAAGCTGAAATTTCCACCATGCTTGCTAACTACACTTTTAAGGGTGGAATACCAAAGAAACTTTGAGATCCGGGTGTACCAACTATACCATGCTCCATTAAAAGAAATTATGTTAGAACTGCTTTATGTGATCTTGGAGCCGGTGTTAGTGTTATGCCTCTCTCTTTATATCGTAGACTTGAATTGAATAAGTTGACACCTACTGAAATATCTTTGCAAATGGCTGATAAATCAACTGCTATACCTGTCGGTATTTGTGAGGATGTGCCTATTGTGGTTGCAAATGTCACTATCTTAACGGACTTTGTCATTCTTGATATTCCCGAGGACGATAGTATGTCTATTATCCTTGGTAGACCTTTTTTGAATACTGCAGGGGCTGTTATTGATTGCAACAAAGGCAATGTCACTTTTCATGTTAATGGTAATGAGCATATGGTACACTTTCCAAGGAAACAATCTCAAGTTCATAGCATCAATTCTATTGGAAAAACTCCAACTATCATTATTGGTGGTTTTGAATTTCCTCTCCCTACTGTCAAGAAAAAGTATGATATTCTTATTGTTGGAGATTTTCATATCCCCGTTGAGGTAACTTAGTGTTATTCGAAATTTCTCCGGTTCCGTGTTATTCGGAATGAGTTTGTTAACAAGACTTGATCAACCTTGTTAGTGGATTCATTTTGATGATCATGAGATGGATGAAACTAGAAGGAACAACCTTCTGTACCCTCTTTTTACTTTCTGTTATTTAGAATAAGTAAAGCAAAAATAGTATTATCCGTCTGTTTTCTGAATTATCCGTGCATTAAAAATATATCCCGAAAATAAAAGTGCTCCAAATGCCCTGCAAATTTAGTATGATTTTTTATGGAATATTTGAGGACTTTAGGCACTGAAATCACTGCAGGAGGGGCAAGCACCAGGCCACGAGAGTGGAGGGCGCGCCCACCCCCCTAGGCGCACCCCCTATCTCGTGGGCCCCTGGTGGCCCCCTCCACTTATGCCAGCACCCACACACTTCATCTTCTACCCCCAAAAAATCCCCATCCAGCTCAAGCTCGAGTTCTAGCTCATTTTGCTGCGATTTTTGATCTCCTTGCTCAAAGCTCCATTTACAAAACTGCTTTGGGAGATTGTTGCTTGGTATGTGACTCCTCCATTGGTCCAATTAGTTTTTGTTCTAGTGCTTTATTCATTGCAATTTTTGCTGCATAGGTGACCATGTTCTTGAGCTTGCATGTTGAATTTATGAGGTCCCAAGCAATTCTAATGCATGATATAGGCTCTAGGCACTTGTAGGAGTAGTTGCTACCAATCTTGTTTAGTTTTATTCACTTTTATTTTGAAGTTACTAAAATTTCAGAAATTTTCAGAAAAAGAATTATGTCTAGGAGAATGTACCAAGGTGGTTCCTCGGTAAAGAAAGGACCCAAAATTGCTATACGTGAGCAAGATGTTGAATTACCGAGTGATGCGGATGTACGAGCTTGTGAGTGGCCCTCCGATGATTTCATGGTCGAAGCGGGCTTTAAGGAGGAATTTGACGCGTAGGTGCGTAATGCTGAGCTGGAGGACTTCTTACAAGATAAGTGTCCTCAGTACTATCAATTGACTGTTCCTTTGTGCGGAGGTTTAAATATAACTGAACGCGTAATTCTCCTAGTGTCCTATTTGATATTTATGATACATCTTATACCATGGACTTAGAGGATTTTACAACTGCTTGCAAACTCCTACAGTGGGGTAATATTAATGATCCTCACGAATCTGAATTTAGAGATTTCCTTGCTAGTATTACTATGGGAGAATCCAGGGACATAGCACAAGCTACCATAGGGAGCATTCATTTTCCTGCTATACATTATTTTGCTCTCTTCATTGGTAGATGCATTAATGGTAAAGATGAAGCATGTCACATGTGTGTCCCTGATCTTTGTGTCCTCAAGAGTGCTGTGTTAGGTTATAAAGGTTATAACTTGGGGGCAATAGTTGCACGTAGGTTGCAGAATAATAGTAGAACTGAAGATTTATTTGGAGGAATTTATGCAACCCGTGTGGCTAATTATCTTGGTATAGCCCCAAGAGAGGGGGATGTGATGCTACCTCCTGCTTATCTAGATTATGACGCTATGGTCAATCATCATTTTCTTAGGAGGAATGAACAATTCCTCCATTATCGACTAATCTATGACAGACGCAACATCGTCCATGTTACTCTTCCTGCTCCTCTTCTTTTTGATTATTAGGCAAAAGGAAGATATGTTGTTACTAGGGAGGAAGCAGCTGAACACGAGGGGAGAGTGGAAGCATCTCGCCAACATGCCGCAGCTCAGGAGGCAGTTGCTGCTGCATCTCAGTACGACCCCAGCTACAACTACGGGTATCAGCCAGGCGGTCCTTGGTATTAGACCAACTTAGGCCAAAAGCCTAAGCTTGGGGGAGTACGTATTTCTCACCGACTTTACATTCATGTTCACACACTAGTCGTCGGTGCTCATACTCTTGCATTGTATTATCCATGTTAGTTTAATTTTCTTTTTCTAGCTTTCTTCTTGTGTGTTTGATAAACCTTGAGAAAAATAAAAAAAATTAGTTAGTTTAATTTCCATGCTTGTGGTAGAAATTAAAATGAAAACCCAAAAAGATTTCTAGTTCTTCTTCTTACTTGTTGGGAGCTCTCCCGTGTAAATAGTTTTATTTTCTTTTCTTTCCTTTGGGGGTCGAGAAGACCATATTGAAAATGCTTAGTGGCTCTCATATGCATGATTGTTTATTTAACTTAGGGCCCATATTATCTTGTCTTCTCTTTTGAGTTGAATGCTTGCAGATTCCATCTTAGTCTAATGCACGTGCACTGTTATTATTATACACATCGTTCGGTCGTGCAAGTGAAAGGCAATAATGACGATATATGATGGACTTATTGAGATAAGAAAAGCTGGTATGAACTCGACCTCTCTTGTTTTTGTAAATATGATGAGTTCATCGTTCCTGGTTTAGCTTATTATGAAGCAAACATATTTGCAATAACATTTAGAGATTATAATTGCTTGTGCCATGCTTGATTAGCTATGAGTTATAGTGGTTTACCTTGCGTGCCAACATGCTATTAGAATGATTATGATGTGGTATGGTGGGATGGTATCCTCCTTTGAATGAATTGAGTGACTCGACTTGGCACATGTTCACGCATGTAGTTGGAACAAATCAACATAGCCTTCATGACATTTATGTTCATGGTAGATTATATCCTACTCATGCTTGTACTCGGTGTAGATTAATTTTAATGCATGGTTATGACTGTTGTCGCTCTCTCAGTTGGTCGCTTCCCAGTCTTTTGCTAGCCTTCACCTGTACTAAGCGGGAATTCTGCTTGTGCATCCAAACTCCTTAAACCCCAAAGTTGTTCCATACGAGTCCACCATACCTTCCTATATGCGGTATTTACTTACCATTCCAAGTAAATTTGTATGTGCCAACCTCCAAACCTTCAATTGAAATTCTGTTTTGTATGCTCGAGCAGCTCATGTTTCAACTAGGGCTGCCTATATCTTCCATGCTAGGTGGATTATTCTCAATAGGAGTGGACTCCGCTCCTCATTCACGAGAAAGGGACGGTAACCGGGATGCCTAGTCCCATGATCCAAAAAGATCAAAGCAAATCAAAATAATGAAACAAAACTCCCCCAGGGCCATTGTTAGTTTGAGGCACTCGTTGTTTCGAGCAAGCCATGGATTGATGCTTGTTGGTGGTTGGGGGAGTATAAACCTTTACCATTCTGTTTGGGAACTGCCTATAATGCATGTAGTATGGAAGATACAGCCATCTCATAGTTGTTGCATTGACAGCAAAAGTATGCCGCTCAAAATGTTATGCAATCTCTATTTTAAAATCGAGCTCTGGCACCTCTACAAATCCCTGCTTCCCTCTACGAAGGTCCTATCTATTTACTTTTATGTTGAGTCATCACCCTTCTTATTAAAAAGCACTGGCTGGAGAGCACATTGTCATTTGCATTCATTATTGTTGATTTATATTGGGTATGACTTGACTGGATCTCTTTTACCATGAATTACAATGTTTAGTCAGTCCTTGATCTTTAAAGGTGCTCTGCATTTATGTTTTGCGGTCTCAGAAAGGGCTAGCGAGATACCATTTTGTTATATCATGTTACGATTGTTTTGAGAAAGTGTTGTCATCCGAGTTTTATTATTATGGCTCGCTAGCTGATTATGCCATTGACATGAGTAATTGTGAAACCTAAGTGTTATTGTGAGTATGGTTAGTTCATAATATTTGCTGAAACCTGAATGATGGCTTTGCATGTTTGCAACAACAAGAGCAAACATAGTTTGTAAAAGTTTTTCTTTATCACTTTTAGTTCATCAACTGAATTGCTTGAGGACAAGCAAAGGTTTAAGCTTGGGGGAGTTGATACGTCTCCAAAGTATCTACTTTTCCAAACACTTTTGCCCTTGTTTTGGACTCTAACTTGCATGATTTGAATGAAACTAACCCGGACTGACGTTGTTTTCAGCAGAACTGCCATGATGTTGTTTTATGTGTAGAAAGCAAAAGTTCACGGAATGTCCTGAAAATCCACGGAGGCACTTTTTGGAAAATATAAAAAATACTGGCGAAAGAATCAAGACCAGGGGGCCCACACCCTGTCCACGAGGGTGGGGGCGCGCCCCCTCCCCCTGGGAGCGCCCCCTGTCTCATGGGCCCTCTGAGGCTCCACCGACTTCAACCCCAACTCCATAGATTCCGTCTCGCGGAGAAAAAAATCAGAGAAAGTTTCATCGCGTTTTACGATACGGAGCCGCCGCCAAGCCCTAATCTCTCTCGGGAGGGCTGATCTCTCCGGAGAGGGGGATTCGTCGCCGTCGTCATCATCAACCATCCTCCATCACCAATTTCATGATGCTCACCGCCGTGCGTGAGTAAATCCATCGTAGGCTTGCTGGACGGTGATGGGTTGGATGAGATTTACCATGTAATCAAGTTAGTGTTGTTAGGGTTTGATCCCTAGTATCCACGATGTTCTGAGATTGATGTTGCTATGACTTTGCTATGCTTAATGCTTGTCACTAGGGCCCTAGTGCCATGATTTCAGATCTGAACCTATTATGTTTTCATGAATATATGTGTGTTCTTGATCCTATCTTGCAAGTCTATAGTCACCTATTATGTGTTATGATCCGACAACCCTGAAGTGACAATAATCGGGATACTTCTCGGTGATGATCGTAGTTTGAGGAGTTCATGTATTCACTATGTGCTAATGCTTTGTTCCGGTTCTCTATTAAAAGGAGGCCTTAATATCCCTTAGTTTCCGCTAGGACCCCGCTACCACGGGAGGGTAGGACAAAAGATGCCATGCAAGTTCTTTTCCATGAGCACGTATGACTATATACGGAATACATGCCTACATTACATTGATGAACTGGAGCTAGTTTTGTGTCACCCTATGTTATAACTATTACACGAGGAATCGCATCCGACATAATTATCCATCACCGATCCATTGCCTACGAGCTTTTCACATATTGTTCTTTGCTTACTTTATTTTCTGTTGCTACTGTTACAATCACTACAAAACCCATAAACATTACTTTTTCTATCGTTACCTTTATTATCATACTACTTTGCTACTAAATACTTTGCTGCAGATACAAAGTTATCCAGGTGTGGTTGAATTGACAACTCAACTGCTAATACTCAAGAATATTCTTTGGCTCCCCTTGTGTCGAATCAATAAATTTGGGTTGAATAATTTACCCTCGAAAGCCCCCCACACTTGTGGGTTATCATTAGTGCATAACGTAATCTCGATGAGACTGATTACACAAACTCGGTGAGACCGATTTTGGTAATAGACAAACAGAGAGTTGGTCAGGCAAACTCGGTGGGACCGATTCACTCATCTCGGTTGAACCGAAACATTGCGAAAGGAAATAGAGAGTTTGCACTGCAATCTCGGTGGGACCGATCGGTCATCTCGGTTTGACCAAAAAGTTACGAAGGGAAACAGAGAGATTACAATCCCATCTCAATGAGACCGAGATCCCTATCAGTGAGACCGAAAAGACTAGGGTTTCTGGCAGTGGCTATGTCAACTGAACTCAGTGGCGCCGGATAGAAAGTTTCGGTGGGGCCAAGTTTGACTTTTGGTTTGGGACATATGTGGATGTGAGAAAGTAGTTGAGGGTTTTTGGAGCATATCACTAAGCACTTTGAGCAAGAAACTCATTAAGCAACACCTCACCCCCTCTTGATAGTATTGGCTTTTCCTGTGGACTCAATGTGATCTTGGATCACTAAAATGAAAAATGTAGAGTCTTGTGCTTTGAGCTTGAGCCAATCCTTTTGTCCTTAGCATTTTGAGGGGTTCACATTTCTCATCCATGCCATGCCGAACATTGAGCTTTCCTGAAATATTTATCTTGAAATAGCATTAACTCAATGAGCTATATGTTGTTAGGAATTACCAAAACCACCCAGGGATAGTTGCACTTTCAATCTCCCCCTTTTTGGTAATTGATGACAACATATAGGTCAAAGCCTCGACAAATGATAATAAGATTGAAAAACATCGTCGCTTTGAGAAGTATGTGATAAGCAAGAGCTCCCCCTAAATTTGTGCATTATTTAAAATTTGCTTTGGACTACAAATGCACAATGTGTTAGGATCATGGGTCACTCTTCCATGTCACATACATCTTGGTGGAGCGCTCAAAATGATAGAAGTTAAAAGCATGCACTCATCACCAAGCAAGTGAATGATCATATAAGGATATGAAGGATATATCATTCAAGCACACATTAAAGTAGCATATGATCAAACACATGATCAAACAAGTAAACAAGTAGCTCACAAGCACACAATCAAGAAGTTCAACCAAAAACAAGAGAGATAAAAAGCAACACTCTCTCTCGAAGCCTATGATCTATACATTTTCTCCCCCTTTGGCAACAAGTTACCAAAAAGTTCAAAAAATGCATAGTGCTAAACGACTCTCAGGCTTGGTCTTCATGAGGTGGCGTAGAGATGACACCAAGGATGAAAGCGTCTGTTGATGTAGCTGGAGTTGGTGGAGTGTCTACTGGAGGTGGCACTGGAGCTGTAGCAGCTGGTGCAGATGTTGTAGCTCTAGTATCTGTGACTGGCACTGCAGCAGATCTTTGTCCTCTGGGCACTCTAGCAAAAGCATCTGTAGTATACTTGCCCTTCTTCTCCTCCACTTCCTCCTGAAGCTGCTCAACTGCAGTTTGGGTCTCAGTTACCTTGACATCAAGAGCATAGAATTTCTGCTCAATGATCCTCTCCAAGCTCTCCTGGTTTTGAGTTAGGGTCGCCAAGCCCTTCTCAATCCTCAAGCTGGAGGCAATCACATATCCAAGCTGATCTTGCTTTTTCTTCAGGAATACTTGAGATGCCTCTTCAGCAGTTGGCATCTTTGCAGCTTTCTCTGCCCTTGCCTATTCTCTCTTCTCATGTGCTTGAGCCGATGATGGTTCATTCTCCTTCATAACAACAGTGTTGTCTTCAAATTCAGGGTAGATGGGCAGGTGCTCCTTATCCAATAGATATTTGCCCGTGCCCATCTTGGAGTTGATGAGCTCCTGAATTTGTGGGCATACCCACAAGATCTTTTCTGATCAGCTGCTGTTCTTTTGATTGTCACCACAATCAGACTCATGACTTTAAACTTTTGAGGCACATCGAACAAATGTAGCAAATTGATAGCATGTCCTCTGATCATCTTGTGATCACCTGACTTAGGTAGCAATGTGTGCCTTAGGATCCAGTTAATGGTAGGAAAACCAGACAACAAGAAGTGGACAGATCCAAATTTATGAGTCTCCAAAGCATCATCTGGGATCTCTTTGTACATGTGTGCCATAGTGTTATGGTCTTTCTTCTTTTTAGCATAAACATCCAAGTCATCTTCATTTTCTTCTGGAGCATTGATCAACTGAGCCCATTCTTCCACAGAGGATTGGTACCTAGTACCTTCTGACATCCAGATGATCTTCCCGTCTGGGTAGAAGTGGGCAGTGGAGCAAAACGGCATGATTAGCTCATCATTCCACTTGGTGAGCTTCTGGGCAACAAATGTATCAACTCCACATGCTTTGAAGCTGTCATATACAGCTGGATAGTGATCTTCATTCTCCTTAATGTACTCCCAGTTAACCCATCTCATGTCACAAACAATAGGCTTCTTGTCAAGCAAGATTGTCTCATAAAAGTCTTGCTATTCCTTAGTGTGAAACATGTAGTCAACAACAGTTCTTCTCCTGACAGCATATGGATCAGACTTTCACCATAATCTCAGTCCCGAATCCTTCCTGATTTTCATGTTCTCTGCAACAGGATGTGCATCATTGTGGTCAGGGATCTTGGGCTTTAGTTTTCTCAAAACAAGTGAATCATCTTCTTCTGCAGCTTCAGACACCGGGGCCTTGTTCTTCTCCTCAGCTGGAATACTTCTGGTGTTCCTCTTGGGTTTAGGCTTTTGAGCTGGAGCTGCAGCCTTGGGAGCAGCTTTGGGCTTAGATGGAGCAGCCCCTGATCTGATTGCATCTCCCATGAGTTTCTGAGCTTTGGGTGCTGGAGCAACATCCTCTTCCTCTTCATCTTCTTATTCTTCAGAATCTCTCCTCATGGAGGGCTTGCCAAGAACTTTGGCAGTAGTTGTTCCTTCCCTCTTCTTTTTCTTGTCCTCACCAGCTGCTTCTTCTTCAGATTCAATGGTGAACTTCATAGTTTCACCTGTGGCAACCTTCCTGGGTTTGGATGTAGGCACTCTCCTGGCAGGTGCCTTCTTGTTCATTCCTGGTTTAGTTGCAGCAATTGTGCCATACTCCTTTTTCAGCACCTTTTTCCTTGAAGTGGCCTCATCCTCAATAGCCACATAATCCTCATCTTCAGAATCTGAGGTTTTTTTCTTCCTTGTCCTGGTAGCTGCCTTTGGCAAGTTACTAGGTGTCCTCCTGCTGCTCTCATCATAGCTACTTGAGGGACTAGTGCCCTCACTCAATTGAGCTTGCTCTTCAGACTTGTTCTGGCTATCACTTTGATCAGACATCTCTGCAAACTCACTGATAGTAGACCCTGTGAATAGACATAGATGAGGTAGAGTGGATGAGCATCACAAAGTACAGAGGTTTTGCAAAACAATTGAGTCAAAAACTTAGTTTTAGTTTTCCACAGAAAGCATTTCGGAGCTACCAATTTGTAAACTCGGTGATACCGAAGCAGTTTTTGGAACCTAAACTAGTGAACTCAGTCAGACCGAGTCACTGTTCGGTGGCACCGAGACGGCTAGGGTTTCACAGAGAATCGAACTCGGTCACACCGATTTGCAATTCTTGGTCAGACCAAAAATCGCATGTGCAATGGCCTAAGCCAAATCAGTGAGATCGATTTGAACAACTCGGTCGGTCCAAGATGAGTTTGGTGGCAACCTAACCCTAAATTTTCAAAGCAAATCTAATCTACATGATGTTTTTGCTGGACAGGATGATTTCACACGTGGCAAGAATCATGGCAAAGCAATGTGCTACGAATCAGAGTTAATGAATAGCAAAAAGTATCAAGTTCATACCCTAACTCGGCGGTGAATTTGCTACAGCGGCAACGGCGGGGCAGATTGCCATTGACGGCGGCGGAGACCAGCAGCGAGAGGTCGCTAGCGGCAAGAAGACAATCCGGAGACCCGAAGAGGCAGAGCAGGTTACGCATGGGTGAAGAGTTTCGGAAAATTTTCCAAAATTTGACCCGTTAGTATATATAACTTGACCCTGTCGGTGTGACCGAGTGGAACAACTCGGTGGCACCGAGATGCAAAACTGCGAGCAATTACTGCAACTCGGTTTGACCGAAAGGTTCTAATCAGTTGCACCGGGATTGAAAACCTAGATCAACTTAGTGATCTCGGTATGACCTAAAAGGGTGAATCGGTCAGACTGAAATGCACAAAGAGGTTTTGGAAGTTTAAGTCTATGATGAATCGGGGACTCCGAGTGCTCCTCACACAGAGTGGTTCGAATCAGACTTGATCAAACTTTGTGATGTAGCATGAATAGAGTTTGAGACGAGAAAACCATAGATAGCTAGAGAAGGTTCTTAGGCATTCTTGTCCATCCACTTGTCAAAAGGAAAGAGACCAAACAATCAAAACAACAAGTGGATGTCCTTGAATGAGTAAAATATGCAACCAACATGCTCACACAATAAAATGGCAAATGAAATACGTGGCAAAGCATGCACAACCAATTCTAGCATCTATCAAACAATTGGCGGTGACTAGGTCATCTATATATGATTATATTGACTTAGGAGTCAAATGAGAACATTTGATCATAGGTCATACTCATCGTTTAAGCACAAGTGGGGTTACCACTTTTACATAACGCATTGTTGTGTTCACACCATTAGTGTTGATTTAGCTCAATTCTTTAGAGTAAAGCTCCCCCTAGATGTGAGATCCCCCCTAAGAGGGATGATTTAACCATGATTTTGTCGATGATGACTTCATGTAGATGTTGAAGATGTCGATGCTCAATGTTGTTGATCATTTGGAGCAATCCATTGGAGTGAGTTGCACTTTCAATACCTACACGGGTTGGTCCCACAAGGAACAAACAAGGATATCCATAGACATAGAGTGATGCACAAACAAGATGATGTCCATGAAAGCATTAGGTTACCTTGTCCCTTGTCTTACCAACAAGAGGGTTTGTGACTCCTTGAACTAGTGCAAGATGTGGAAGTGGATTGCACTTGTCCTTGCCAAAATGATAGGAGTGAAGTATGTTGGCGGAGTCACCCTTAAGAACTCTCTAGTTCTTCTTCTTTGGGATACATATCATCTTGATGGGAATCCTTGGAGTTGTAGTCATACTTGATGAAGTAGAACTTCATGTAGTCTTGGGAACCCACTTGACCAAGGCCTTAGGAGCTTCTTCAAATGCATCAATCTCCTCTTGAAGCTTGTCCTTGCCTTTTTGCTTGTGGTCTTGTGGTGGAAGATCATCTTGAGCTTGTGTTCCTTTGAAAGAAGTAGGATCACACTTCTCTTGTTGAGGAACAAACTTCATCTTGGGGTATTGATCTTCTTCCCACTCAACTCCATTGGCATTGAACTTTCGTTCAAAACCAACACCTTGATTCTTCCGGTGCCTTCCTTGCTTGCGTACAATCTCCTTGAATTGCTTACTTCCGGCAAGGCTCTTGTAAACATCTTTCTCTATAATTCCCTTCAATAAGCTATTTTCTTGCTCAAGTGTAACTTGGCTAAGAGAATCATTAGTGGAATCAAGAGAACTACTAGAAGCAACAACATTGGATTTAGCATGATTATTGTTGCTACTAGAAGAAGAATCTTTCTTGTCCTTGTTACTAAACTTGACTTGTGGCATGTAAGTAGATAAGAGTAAACGCTTGGCAATGTAAGTAGAACTTTCTTGCGAAGATCATCATTGATTGCCTTTAAAAACTCATGCTCTTGCTCAAGGTTGAGCTTTTCAAAGCGTAACTTCTCATGAGTCTTTAAAAGTTCTCGATGATCTTCCAAGATAGTTTCATGAGCTAACTTAAGAGTGTTTAGTTCTTTAGTTAGGCGCTCAATCTTCTCCTTATCATTGTCATTCGTTTTATCTTGATTAGCATGATTAATTGACGTTTCATCATAGTATTCATCACTAGAGTTGTCAACAAGTAAATCATCATCACCTAACAAGTCATCTTCATCACTATTGAAGTCAACATACTCGGGGGGTGATACCTTTGGGCCTCTAGCCATGAAGCATCTTCCAATTCCTTCATTTGGTGAGTCAAATATGTCATAGGAGTTGGTTGACACAAGTGCTAGACCGGCAACACCTTCATCTTGAGTATATTCGGAGTCGGAGTGATAGCTTCTCTCAGAGTGACTGTCGGAGTCGGAGCCGAATACCCATTCACCAACGTGAGCTTGATGTCTTTGTTTTGTGTAGCTCTTTGATGATTTGTCCTTCCTTTCCGAATCCTTTCTTCTCCGGGATGTTCTTCGTTCATAACCATCATCTCCACTCCTTCTTTCTCTTGATGGTGATTCTTCTCTTCTACTCCTTCTTTTTGGAGAATCTTCTCTTCTTTTGTAGGGAGTTGTACACTCATTGGAATGGTGTCCGGGTGTTCCACAATTGTAGCAATTATGCTCACGACTAGAAGATCTTTTGTCATTGTAGGACCTTGACTTGGAACTTCTTTCCTTGCTTCTACTCTTGTAAAACGTGTTGAAGTTCTTCACCATTAGGCTCAATTCTTCATTGAAGGTTTGTTTCTCACTTGATGATGTGGGAGCTTCACATGAGGCTTAGTAGGCACCACTTGACTTGTTGTGGAGCTCTTACTTATCCTTGAGTGACATCTCATGAGCAACAATTCTTCCAATGACTTCCGTTGGCTTGAGATCGTTGTAATTGGGCATCATTTGGATCAATGTGCACACGGTATCATATTTTTGTTGGGGAACATAGTAATTTCAAAAAAAATCCTACGCACACACAAGATCATGGTGATGCATAGCAACAAGAGGGAAGAGTGTGTCCACATACCCTCGTAGACCGAAAGCGGAAGTTTTAGCACAACGCGGTTGATGTAGTCGTACGTCTTCATGATCCGACCGATCAAGTACCGAACGCACGGCACCTCCGAGTTTTGCACACATTCAACTCGATGACATCCCTCGAACTCCGATCCAGCCGAGATTTGAGGGAGAGTTCCGTCAGCATGACGATGTGGTGACGATGATGATGTTCTACCGACGCAGGGCTTCGCCTAAGCATCGCTACGATATTATCGAGGTGGATTATTGTGGAGGGGGGCACCGCACACGGCTAAGAGATCCAAGGGATCAATTGTTGTGTCTATGGGGTGCCCCCCTCCCCCGTATATAAAGGAGTGGAGGAGGGGGCCTGCCAGGAGGAGGAGGCGCGCCCAAGGGGGGGAGTCCTACTCCCACTGGGAGTAGGACTCCTCCTTTTCCTATTTGGAGAGGGGGAGGGAAGGAAGAGGAAGGAGGAAGGAAGGAAAAGCGGGGCCGGCCCCCCTCCCAATTCGGATTGGGCTTGGGGGGGCCTCCCTTGCTCCTTTCCCCTCGTTTCCACTAAAGCCCATTAAGGCCCATATACCTCCCGGGGGGTTCCGATAACCTCCCGGAGCTCCGGTATTGTCCCAATCTCACCCGGAACCATTCTGGTGTCCAAATATAGTCGTCCAATATATAGTGTCCAAATATAGTCGTCCAATATATCGATCTTTATGTCTCGACCATTTCGAGACTCCTCGTCATGTCCATGATCACATACGGGACTCCAAACTACCTTCGGTACATCAAACCACATAAACTCATAATATAACCGTCATCGAACTTTAAGCGTGCGGACCCTGCGGGTTCGAGAACTATGTAGACATCACCGAGACACGTCTCCGGTCAATAACCAATAGCGGAACCTGGATGCCCATATTGGCTCCTACATATTCTACGAAGATCTTTATCGGTCAACCCGCATAACAACATATGTTGTTCCCTTTATCATCGGTATGTTACTTGCCCGAGATTCGATTGTCGGTATCTCAATACCTAGTTCAATCTCGTTACCGGCAAGTCTCTTTACTCGTTACGTAATGCATCATCCCATAACTAACTCATTAGCTCCATTGCTTGCAAGTCTTATAGTGATGTGCATTACCGAGAGGGCCAGAGATACCTCTCTGACAATCGGAGTGACAAATCCTAATCTCGAAATACGTCAACTCAACAAGTACCTTCGGAGTCACCTGTAGAGCACCTTTATAATCACCCAGTTATGTTGTGACATTTGGTAGCACACAAAGTGTTTCTCAAACGGGAGTTACATAATCTCATAGTCATAGGAACATGTATAAGTCATGAAGACAGCAATAGCAACATACTAAACGATCAAGTGCTAAGCTAACGGAATGGGTCAAGTCAATAACAACATTCTCTAATGATGTGATCCCGTTAATCAAATGACAACTCATGTCTATGGCTAGGAAACTTAACCATCTTTGATTCAACGAGCTAGTCAAGTAGAGGCATATTAGTGACATTATGTTTGTCTATGTATTCACACATGTACTAAGTTTCCGGTTAATACAATTCTAGCTTGAATAATAAACATTTATCATGAGATAAGGAAATAAATAATAACTTTATTATTGCCTCTAGGGCATATTTCCTTCAGTCTCCCACTTGCACTAGAGTCAATAATCTAGTTCACATCATCATGTGATTTAACACCAATAGTTCACATCTATATGTGATTTACACCCATAGTTCACATCGTCATGTGACCAAGAACCAAAGGGTTTACTAGAGTCAATAATCTAGTTCACATTTCTATGTGATTAACACCCACAGAGTACTAAGGTGTGATCATGTTTTTGCTTGTGAGAGATGTTTAGTCAACGGGTCTGTCACATTCAGAGACGTATGTATTTTGCAAATATTCTATGTCTACAATGCTCTGCACGGAGCTACTCTAGCTAATTGCTCCTACTTCCAATATGTATCCAGATTGAGACTTAGAGTCATCTGGATTGGTGTAAAAGCTTGCAGCAATGTAACTCTTTATGACGGGCTCTTTTATCACCTCCATAATCGAGAAATATTTCCTTATTCCACTAAGGATAATTTTGACCAATGTCCAGTGATCTACTCCTAGATCACTAGTACTCCCTTGCCAAACCAGGGCAGGGTATACAATAGGTCGGGTCCATAGCATGGCATACTTTTATAGAACCTATGACTGAGGCATAGGGAATGACTTTCATTCTCTTTCTATTTTCTGTCGTGGTCGGGATTTGAGTCTTACTCAATTTCACACCTTTGCAACACAGGCAAGAACTCTTTCTTTGACTGTTCCATTTTGAACTACTTCAAAATCTTGTCAAGGTAAGTACTAATCGAAAATCTTATCAAGCGTCTTGATCTATCTCAATAGATCTTGATGCTCAATATGTAAGTAGCTTTACTGAGGTCTTTCTTTGAAAAACTCTTATTCAAGTATCGTTTTATGCTATCCAAAATTTCTATATCATTTCCAATCAACAATATGTCATCTACATATAGTTTTAGAAATGCTACAGAGCTCCCACTCACTTTCTTGTAAATACAAGCTTCTCCAAAAGTCTGTATAAAACCATATCCTTTGATCAACTCATCAAAGCGTATATTCCAACTCCGAGATGCTTGCACCAGTCCATAAATGGATCACTGGAGCTTGCGCACTTTTTGTTAGCACCCTTTGGATCAATAAAACCTTCTGGTTGCATCATATACAACCCTTTTTTAAGAAATATCCATTTAAGGAATGTAGTTTTTATATCCATTTGCCAGATTTCATAAAATGTGGCAATTGCTAACATGATCCAAACAGACTTAAGCATCGCTACGGGTGAGAAAGTCACATCGTAGTCAACCCCTTGAACTTGTCGAAAACCATTCGTAACAAGTCGAGCTTTGTAGACAGTAACATTACCATCAGCGCCAGTCTTCTTCTTGAAGATCCAGTTATTCTAGATGGCTTGCCGATCATCGGGCAAGTCAACCAGAGTCCACACTTTGTTCTCATACATGGATCCCATCTCAGATTTCATGGCCTCAAGCCATTTCGCGGAATCTGGGCTCATCATCGCTTCCTCATATTTCGTAGGTTTATCATGGTCTAGTAACATGACTTCCAGAATAGGATTACTGTACCACACTGGTGCGGACCGTACTCTGGAAGACCTTCGAGGTTCTATAGTAACTTGATTTGAAGTTTCATGATCATCATCATTAGCTTCCTCACTAATTGGTGTAGCAATCACTGGAACTGATTTCTGTGATGAACTACTTTCCAATTTGGGAGAAGGTACAATTACCTTATCAAGCTCTACTTTCCTCCCACTCACTTCTTTCGAGAGGAACTCCTTCTCTAGAAAGTATCCATCTTAGCAACGAATATTTTGCCTTCGGATCTGTCATAGAAGGTGTACCCAACAGTTTCTTTGGGCATTCTATGAAGACGCACTTCTCCGATTTGTGTTCGAGCTTATCAGATTGAAACTTTTTCACATAAGCATCACAGTCCCAAACTTTAAGAAACGACAACTTTGGTTTCTTGCCAAACCACAGTTCATAAATCGTCGTCTCAACGTATTTTGATGGTGCCCTATTTAAAGTGAATGCAACTGTCTCTAATGCATAACCCCAAAAAGATAGTGGTAAATCAGTAAGATACATCTTAGATCGCACCATATCCAATAAAGTGCGGTTACGATGTTTGGACACACCATTACGCTGTGGTGTTCCATGTGGCGTGAGCTATGAAACTATTCCACATTGTTTTATATGAAGGCCAAACTCGTAACTCTAATATTCTCCTCCACGATCAGATCGTAGAAACTTTATTTTCTTGTTACGATGATTCTCCACTTCACTCTGAAATTCTTTGAACTTTTCAAATGTTTCAGACTTGTGTTTCATTAACTAGATATACCCATATCTGCTCAAATCATCTGTGAAGGTCAGAAAATAACGATACTCGCCACGAGCATCAACACTCATTGGATCACATACATCGGTATGTATTATTTTCAGCAAGTCAGAATCTCGTTCCATTGTTCCGGAGAAAGGAGTTTTAGTCATCTTTCCCAAAAGGCACGGTTCACAAGCATCAAATGATTCATAACCAAGTGTTTCCAAAAATCCATCTTTATGGAGTTTCTTCATGCGCTTTACACCGATATGACCCAAACGGCAGTGCCACAAATAAGTTGCACTATCATTATCAACTTTGCATCTTTTGGCATCAATATTATGAATATGTGTATCACTACGATCGAGATCCAACAAACTATTTTCATTGGGTGTATGACCATCGAAGGTTTTATTCATGTAAACAGAACAACAGTTATTCTCTGACTTTAAATGAATAATCATTGTCGGGGAAACTGATCCATGAACACCTATGGGGCCGGCGGACCGGGCCCCTTTCGGTTCGGCGGGGGGCGATGGTCGCACGAAGAGCGGATCGAGGCGAGGCACACGAGCAGTTTACCCAGCTTCGGAGCTCTCCGGAGAGATAATACTCCTACTGCTGCTTGTTTGATTCTATTGTGTTCTTGCTCGAGAGAGAGCTAAGTGTTTTTCTGGCTTCCGAATGATCCGAACCCCCCCTACGTTGCGCATGGGCCTCCTTTTATATGCTCAAGGGGTCACCGACAGGTGGCAACGCAGAGAAGGGTAAAAGTGTAAAAAGAGAGGTGGTTGGTACAGTTACTTGTATAGTGCACCCTACCTAACCCTGACGGCAGGGGACAAGGGCATTAAATGCCCGTCTGCGTCGCCCAAACAGTGCAGAAAGGTACCGTCAGGGACGCCACCACTCGCCACGATGGCAGTCTTGTCAGCTTCGCATGCCACTGTGCACCGCTGGCTGCACAACCTTCCGCCACGCGCGCCTGGAGTGGCCCCCAGAGCGACACGTTGGTGGATGCGCTGGAGCATGGGCAAAGAGTGGCCGCCTGCGGCGGCAAGCGCCTTGCCGCGGCCGTTGTCTTGTCAGGCCCGGAAGCTTGTCGCTCACCGGGCCTTGATATGCCTTGGTTGGTCTTCCCGGCAAGCTCCTCTTGCTGGGGCCTTGTCGCCTTGCCGGGACGCGTGGCGCATCGCGGCAAGTTCCTTGGGATGCCTTGGTTGGCCTTCCCGGCAAGCTCTTCTTGCCGGGGCCTTGTCTTGAATACTTTGTTCTTGAATGGCTCCAAAGGAACCATGGAGGACCTTGGCGGTCGCCCGGCAAGCTTTGCCGCGGGGCGCTGCAACTGCCCGTGCACAAGTTCAGGATACTAGGGTACCCCTATTCTAGTACACCGACAGGAGCCCCCGGGCCTGGGCCATACACGGTGCCGAGCGCTGTTGGTCCAGGCCCAAGACAGGGCACGGGCACACGCGGCCTGGGTTACGCCGTATCTGACTCCGTATCCACCGCGCCCTCCCTAATGGCACGCGTCGAATGCGGCATCGTGGGGGAGATCGTGGGTGGATTCTTTATTCGGAAGGGTGAAACGTCCGCCCCCTCCCTCTTTATAAGCAAG
>NC_041389.1:332553423-332572152 GCF_002162155.2 Triticum dicoccoides | reverse complement strand
GAGAGCAGCGCTCCGCCCTCCATTGCCACCAGCATCACCAACACCGTCGACCTCCCCCACCACCTCCGCCATGGCTCCGAAAGCTGACAAGGGGAAGGGCGTGAACTCGGCCGAGGCGCAGCGGCTCGCGGCGCTGCGGAAGGAGCGGGCGATCTTCTCCCCTCAGCTCGGTGCGCAGGAGCTGAGGGAGTACTACTACCTCTTATGGTCGACGGAGACGCGAGCGCATCCGCGCACGAGGGTACTCCTGGCCGCCGCTTCGGAACTGGCTCCAAACGGGTACCCATTCTTCGCGCTGTTCTTCTATTGCGGGCTTTGTCCGCCCTTCTCGGAGTTCTTTTGCGACATAATGAACACCTACGGGCTCCGCCTCCTTGATTTCACCCCCAACGTCATTCTGACCATGGCAGTTTTCGCACATTTGTGCGAAAACTTTGTCGGAGTCCACCCCAATGTAGCCCTTTTCTGCCACTTCTTCATGCCTCGGGTCGAGAGAGGAGAGCCGCTTGCCGGCGGGATCGCCTGGATCTCGAGAGTCGGCAAGAAGGAAGCGTATCTGGAGGGTGAGCTTCGCAGCAAATGGGAGGAGTGGAGAGCGGAGTGGTGCTGGATCGTCGAGGAGAACCCGCAGCCGTTCACTGCCCTGCGCCAAGCCCCAATCGTGCGCGGTAACGATTGGAGCAACGTGGCCCTGGAAGACGACAGATTGAAGATCGCCGTCACCCGAATCCTTCGCCTTAGGCTTGCCGGGCTCACTGTAGGCGCCGTCGGCGTAGATTTCCTTCACCGCCGCATCGCCCCCCTGCAGGAGAGGGGGAGACCCGCCTGGGAGTTCAAGAACTCGGCGGATATAATGCGGCTACGTCCGGGCCTCAACTTCAACTTGACCGTCCTGGAGCTGGATGCGATGCTCCTGGAGTTGTTCAAACGCGACCCCCAGCACCCATTTGTTTTGCCGAGGAGCGTCATTCCATTGTGCAATAATTCATCGCTTGACCGGATCCGCGCCATGATGCCGTTGTGCGATTCCCACGGAATCGTTCCAACTTGGCAAGAGCCTGTGGATGACGTCGTGCGGGCGTTCTTCGACAACTTGGAAGAAGTGCCGGTCCGCGCCGACGAGCAGAAGAGCCTCACCCGCGACACCACCGACGCGGAGCTACAGCGCATCGCCACCAGGATGGAGGAGGCTGCGGCAGCAGCTGCTGCAGGCGCGTTCGGGTTCACCGTAGAGGAGGCAGAGGCGGCAGAGGCGGGAAGCCTTGCCGAGCGCGAGGAGTTTGCCGGTGAGGAAGATCTTGCCGGCCCTGAAGCTGAGCCGAGCGAGGCCGGTGAGGAAGAGCCCGAGCCTTCAGACAGCTTGCCGCAGGTGGAGCCCCCGGCCCCGCCAAGAAGGCGTCTCCGCAGGGCCGGGGACGTAGCGGGGCGGCAAACGAGCCAACAGCCCCCAAGCCGTGCGACACGCTGTACCGCGGGAAGCAATGCTGCCACGGGAGCGCCTCACGCTGCTGCGGCAACTGGGGCGGGATCTTCCCGGTCCACCGCCACCACCCCTGCCAAGCGGGCAAGGGACCCTACTCCTCCGCTTCGCCGCACCGGAGGGGAGCCGGACTTCGATCTCTCCGCGCTCAGCTCCGACGAGGAGGAAGAAGAGTAAGTTTCTTTGGCGCTCTTGTAGTTCTTCAATTCTTGATGTTCTTGTCTTGTATTTGACTTGCTTCGATCTGAATCCATTCCTTTTCAGGACGCTGGCCCAGAGAGCGGCGAAGAGAGCCAGGGCCCCGGTGATTGTCATCGAAGATGATCCCACCGTGTCAGCAGGGGGTGTGTCTGAGACCACCTTGACGGACCCTGCAGCCACTCCCCAAAGCAGCCCCCAGCGCAGCCCCCAGCGTAAGTTTATAGTTTACTTCCTGCTGTCGGGCGCGCATGGGTGCTCTTTTCTCTACTGATTTCTTGCTTGTTGATTTGTGTAGGAGCAGAACAGCCTCATCAGGAGGGCCCGGAAGCCGCCCCCGAAGTGCCATCCGCTTCAACTACGCCGCCAAGGGAGGAGTCCCCGGCAAGGGAGCACTCTCCGGCAAGGGAGAACTCTCCGGCAAGGGACAGTTCTCCGGCAAGGGACAGCACCAGTGATCCTCCGGCGGTTGAGACCGCGACCGCAGATCCTGGTACAGGTAATCTTCTTGCCTGAAATCTTCCCTTGGGATCTTCTTCTTCTGAATTCCCTTTCTTGGATTTTTGCTTGATTTTTCTCCCTCCTTCGTTCATCAGATCCACCTGCCGCGGAGCCGATGGAGACCGAGGACGCCGGCGAGGAGGGCGCGCGTGGCAGTGCCGACGATGCCGCCGCCACCGAAGAAGGGGCCAGTGCTGATGAGCCCGCCGGCGAAGAGGCCGCCAAGGCTGCCGCCGCAGAAGCTGGCGAGGGGTCGGGCGATCGCACTGATGGCCCTGAGGCCGCAGGAGCGCCAGGCGCTGCGCCGACCGCCGATCCCTCCGCCGCTGCCGCGGAGCCAGGCTCCGAAGAGCCCCAGACCGGCGCCTATTTGAAGGCCTGCGACGGTATCTTCATCAAGCTTCCCTGGGCGTCGAGCTCCAGGGCGCCGATCGAGGGAGAAACTTTTGATGAGGAGCTGCTCGCCTCCGCCGGGCTGTCGTTGGTCGATGCGCCAAGCAGCAGCAGTGGCGAGCCTGAGGAGGAGCAGCTGCTGCGGAAGCTGCTATCACTCTACCGCGCACGACAAGCCAAGCTGGCTTCCCAAGAAGCGCTTGTCGCGAAGGCGGGAGTCGATATGGAGAAACGCGCGGAGGAGCTCCGGGGCCTTAATCAAGAAGCCTTTGGTCCCTGGCACAGGAGCGGGAGAGACTCGCCGAGGAGCGTACAACCTTCCTTCTCGAGAAGGCCGAAGCTGAGGAGGAACAAAGGCTTGCTGCCGAGAAGCAGTCCGCGTGAGAAGGCGAGTTGGTGCAGCGGAAGGCCAACCTTGACAACTATGAGGAGGAGCTTGTCGCGCGCGAGGAAACACTTGGCGGGGCTCTCAAGGAAGCAAGGGATGCTGCGCAACTGCGGAGGCCGCCAAGAAAGAGCTGGAGACGAGGGTGACACAGTTGGAGGCCAACCTCAAGACGAGTGGCGAGGAGCTTGCTGTGCTCAAGCGTAAGCGCGAGAAGGATGCTGCTACTCATGGTGAGCTGCAGGGTCTTCTCGCTGAAAGGAGCAAGGAGCTCAGCGCCGCTAGGGACTCCAACGCGGATCTCGAGTTGAAGCTGGCTACGCTGACTCAGACGCTGGACGCCGCCAAGGAGCGAGAGGTGACCTTGTCGGAGAAGATCAAGGCCGACAAGGAGCTGCTAGCGAGCATCGCTGTTACCCAAAACTCATTTAGGGAGACGGTGGAGCATTGGACCGAGGGTCTGGTGAATATCGCCGCAGTCATCGACGAGGAGCTGGCGCAGTTGGGGATGGAGGACTTTGGGTATCCTTCCGACGAGCATCTCCAACCCAGCGCCAAGCTCAGCCTGTTCTTCAAGGGCGTGGCGACGGCACTCCAGCGACTCCGGGAGAGGATCCCAAAGCAGCTGGCCGATGAGTCGCGCAGGATTTGCGCGGGGGCTCTCCAGAAGGTGCTGATGAAGGTGGCCTTCCGCAACCCAGGCCTCAACCTCACCAACGTCCTCAGGTCCTTGCCGCCTGACGCCGATCTGGATGCGCTCAAGGCCCTTGTCGCACCCATTGTGGACAAGGTGAGCGAGATCAAGAGGGTTGAGGGCGATCGCGTAGACTAGGCCGCCCATTTTCTCTTTCTCCTTGTCGCTGCTAGCCATATTATAAGATCAATCTGTTAGAGCTGCGACAAGTTATTTTGTAATATAACTCTATTTCTGTTATCAATTGCTACGTTATTTCCTTTACTAGATTCCCTATTTTGTATGTTTTTACCCTACGCTTTTAGGGAACTTGTCGACGCAGGCACCTTTGCCGCGAGCACTGAGTGCGGGACATCAGCAGCCTGCTGGCGATGCCGGTTCCTACAAGAAACCTTGTCGCAACTAGCCGCAGCTCACTTAAGTTGTTGAGCGGACTCGAAACAAAGTAAGGGCACAAACTAGCTACGAGTTGGTTCCTCCGCGCACAGGTTTTCCATACAAAGCACGATGGTTCAAGGAAGATAACTTAAAAATTTAAAACTGATTGCTCAAACTTTGGCAACTTAGCTTTTCTGTCATTTGCTTCCCGGCAAGGTTTCCGTCAAGGCGAAACTTTCTTGAACGACGCCTGTTCCACATCATTATCTTCTCCTCCCCCCCCCGGCAAACTTGTGCGCGAGGGAATCTTTCTTCCTTTGAGAAAAAGAAAGAAGAGAAAATAACGATATGGAGCCTTACGGCTTGTTATTGCTTACCGGGGGTGGGTGCTGCACAAAGTGTCAGATAGTGCATGCAAGAAAGAATATAATGCATGAAATTGACAAGATGTGCGGAGCACATGAGCTTTACTTATGCACGGGATCTGCGCCCGGCTTTGTACAAAGGATTACATGCAACATCGGCAAGACTTGTACAAAAGGTGGTTGCCGGAACAGGTTCCGGCAACCGCGCCCTATGGGTAAAACTTACGAAGATGCTCAATGTTCCAGGAGTTTCTCACTGGAATGCCATCTTCGGTCTCAAGGCGGACAGCGCCGGGCCTAGTGACTCGTTTCACCCGATAAGGGCCTTCTCACTTCGGCGTCAACTTGTTGGAATTCTTGGCGGACTGAACGCGCCGAAGAACAAGGTCGCCTTCCTCGAAGCTTCTGGCTCTAACTTTGCGGCTATGGTAGTGGCGCAAAGCTTGCTGGTATCGAGCAGCTCGTACAGTAGCCTGAAGACGATCTTCCTCAAGGAGCAGCGCGTCATCTTGTCGCAGCTGCTCTTGCTCAAGCTCATCATAAGGGAGCACTCGAGGTGACCCGTATACGAGTTCCGTGGGGAGAACTGCCTCCGCTCCATAGACTAGAGCGAAAGGTGTCTGGCCAGTGGCTCGATTTGGTGTCGTCCTGATCGACCAAAGAACCACCGGCAGCTCCTCGATCCAGTTTCTTCCGCACTTGTGCAGCCTATCGAAAGTTCTGGTCTTGAGCCCGCGCAGCACTTCAGCATTTGCCCTCTCCGCTTGACCGTTGCTTCTCGGATGACCAACAGAAGCGAAGCAGATCTTGGCGCCAAGATCTTGGACGTACTGCATGAAGGTGCGGCTCGTGAATTGCGTGCCGTTGTCGGTGATGATCCTGTTAGGGATCCTGAAATGGCAAACAATCGACCTGAAGAACTTGATTGCTGACTGTGCTGTCACCTTCCTCACTGGTTCCACTTCTGGCCACTTTGTGAACTTGTCGATTGCAACGTACAAGTACTCAAAGCCCCCGACAGCTCGGGGGAAGGGGCCGAGGATATCGAGCCCCCAAACCGAAAATGGCCAGGACAAAGGGATCGTCTGGAGAGCTTGAGCTGGCTGGTGCATCTGCTTGGAATGAAACTGGCACACTTCACACTTGGTTACTTGTGCAGTTGCATCCTGGAGGGCTGTCGGCCAAAAGAAACCTTGCCGGAAAGCTTTGCCGGCAAGTACTCTTGCGCCAATGTGGTGACCACATATGCCTCCATGTATCTCTGCCAACAACTTTTGTCCGTCTTCCCGGCAAATACACTTCAATTTCACACCGTTGAGTCTTCTTCTGTACAGTATGCTATCGACAAACTGGTACATACTTGACTGCCGGGCTACTTTTTCCGCTTCTTCTTGCTCCTCGGGAAGTTCTCCTGTCTGAAGGAAATGGACAATCTGCTGTGCCCATGCTGGAGCTTGTGGCTCGACAACAAGGACTAAAGGCACATCTGCTGCTGCGGGAACACCCGCTTCTACGGCGAGAACCTGTGGCTCTGCCGGAGCTTGATGTTCCCCGGCAAGCTTGCCGGAGCAAAGCTTGTCGGGAGCGTCTGCTGCGACGGAACAAACCATAAGGCTCGCCGGAGCAGACTGCTCCTCAGCATCCTTGGCATTGATCTTGGGGACCTTCTTGGCGGCGGCTTCAGGGAGTTCTGCCGGAAAATAGTCACCAGAAATCAACTTCCTCTTCTTGTTCTGTCCAGTTGATGGCGTTACGGACGGTCGAGTCAGCTTGAGCACAAAGATCCCTGGTTCCACAGGTAACTTTAGTGCGGCGCACTTCGACAGGCCATCAGCAATGTCATTTTGAGCTCTCGGAACATGCTCCATCTGTAGGTCGTCAAAGTGCTCTTCTAGCTTTCTCACTTCATCAACATATGCTTCCATCAATGGACTCTGATAGTTCTTGTTCACTTGGCAGATGACAAGATGTCAGTCACCCCTGACAATGAGCTTTTTGATCCCAAGGTCCGCTGCAATCCTGAGACCGGTAAGAAATCCTTCATACTCTGCAGTATTGTTGGTTGCTTGCTCCTTGGGAAAGTGCATCTGGACTACGTACTTGAGGTGCTCTCCGGTGGGTTCGACAAGCAACACGCCCGCACTGGCGCCTTGCAGTGAGAAGGCACCATCAAAGTACATCAACCACTCTTTGCTCGCTTCCTTGACGGGGATGCTCGTTTCTGGACTTTCTTCATCTGGTGTTGGCGTCCATTCTGCTATGAATTCCGCCAATGCTCTGCTTTGGATAGTTGAAGTACTCTCAAACTTTAGGCCAAAGCTTGACAGTTCCAGTGCCCACTCGACAATCCTGCCTGTTGCTTCTGGATTTTGCAGTATCCTCTTCAACGGAAAATGAGTGACGACTGTGATCTCATGTGCTTGGAAGTAATGGCGCAGCTTTCTCGAGGCCACGAGGAGGCCAAAAAGCAATTTCTGCACATCGGAGTACCTTGACCTAGCCCCCTGCAGAAGGGAACTGACAAAGTAAACTGGGCGCTGCACCATTCTCTTCTGCATCTTCTCATGCTCCTGCGCAGATCCATCCTTGTTGGGACCAGAGCTTGCCGGACCAGAGCTTGTCGGCGAAGCCCCCTGCTTGTCGCTGGATGCATCTGTCGTGGTTGCTGGCTCATCATCTGCCTCCCTCTCCGCCACTAACGCAGTACTAACCACTTGATTGGTTGCCGCTATATACAGCAGCAACTTCTCTTGTGGCCTAGGTGCGAGAAGTGTTGGAGTGGAGGACAGGTACCTCTTTAAGTCCTGCAGCGCAGCCTCCGCCTCCGGAGTCCATTTCATTGGACCTGCCTTCTTCAAAATTTTGAAGAAAGGCAGGGCGCGCTCAGCAGATCTAGAGATAAACCTGCTGAGAGCAGCCACGCAACCGGCAAGCCTTCGTACATCCTTGACGCGCTTTGGTGCTTCAATCTGCTCAATGGCCTTGATCTTGTCGGGATTGGCTTCAATTCCCCGCTGAGACACAAAGAACCCGAGAAGCTTGCCGGAAGGGACTCCAAACACGCACTTCTCGGGGTTGAGCTTGAGGTTGATCTTGCGCAGATTTGCAAATGTTTCGTCCAAATCTTGAATCAGAGTTACTTTGTCCTTGCTTTTGACCACTATGTCATCCATGTATGCCTCCACATTTCTGTGCATTTGTGGCTCAAAAGCGTGGTGGACTACCCTTGCAAATGTTGAACCAGCATTCTTCAAACCGAAAGGCATCCGTACGAAACAGTATGTGCCACACGGGGTGATGAATGTGGTCTTCTCCTCATCCTCTTCTGCCATGAAGATCTGATGGTATCCTAAGTATGCATCAAGAAATGAAAGCAAATCACATCCAGCCGTGGAGGCAACAATCTGGTCGATGCGTGGCAAAGGAAATGGGTCTTTGGGACAAGCTTTATTGACATCAGTGAAGTCGATACAAAGCCTCCATTTCCCGTTTGCCTTGCGCACGACAACTGCATTGGCCAACCACGTAGGATGGAGCACTCCTCTGACAAGGCCTGCTGATTCCAACTTCTTGATTTCTTCTGCAATGAATTCTTGGCGCTCCACTGCCTGTTTCCTGACTTTCTGCTTGACGGGCCGCGCATGAGGACAGACGGCAAGGTGGTGCTCAATTACTTTCCTGGGAACACCGGGGATGTCAGACGGTTGCCATGCAAACACGTCGACGTTCGCCCGCAGGAAAGCAACGAGCGCGCTTTCCTATTTGGGGTCGAGAGTGGCACTGATGGTGAAGGTACCACCAGTGCCGTCCTCCTTGGCGGACACCTTCTTGGTCTTAGGTGGAGCTGCCATTGCCTTCTTACACTTGCCGGTGGAGCTCGATGGTGCGTTCTCAACGGTAGCGCAGCACTCCGAAGAGGTGCGCTTGCCGGAGTGGGCATCATAGCTCTTGACGGACTTGGTCTTCTTCTTCCCCCCTGGAGCTTCAGCGGCAAGTGACTTGCGATCTGTTGCGGCTGTTGCTTCCTGGTAGATCTTGTCGGCACAGATAAGAGCATCCTTCTTGTCGCCACGGACAGAGATGACACTTATCGGGCCTGGCATCTTCAGCATATTGTATGCATAGTGAGAGGCTGCCATGAACTTGGCGAGCGCTGGACGGCCAAGTATCCCATTGTAAGGTAATGGGAAGTCAGCAACGTCAAAAGTGACCCTCTCAGTCCTGAAGTTCAACTCGCTGCCAAATGTTACCGGCAACGTGATCTTTCCCTTTGGCTTGCTCCTTCCCGGATTGATTCCTTGGAACGTACCGGTTTCTTCGAGCTCGCTGTCAGGGATCTGGAGTTTCTGGAGCACCGCGGAGGAGATCAGGTTCAAGCCGGCCCCGCCGTCAACTAACATCTTAGTGACCTTGAGGTTGCGGATAGTTGGTGAAACCAACATCGGCAAGCACCTGACCGCAGTTATGCGATCAGGGTGGTCCTCAATATCAAAGATGATAGGTGTGCCGGACCATTTCAGAGGCTTGCGTGACTCGACGGGTGGTTCTGCTGCATTAACTTCCCGCACCCACTGCTTGAGCTGGCGGTGCGAAGTATGCAGAGAAGCACCGCCGTCAACGCACAGGACCTCTGTGGCTTTCTGGAACTCCTGCTCATCAGTCTCCTCATCATCCATGTCTTCATCGTCGTCATCATCTTCATCCTTGTCGCGGCCGCGAGGAGGTCTGTCTCCTTGCCGCTGCTTGGCCTTGCCGCGGCGTCCTCCTCGGCCGGGACGTTTCTTGCCGGATCCCCCAGCACCTTCCTGGGCTTTCTCCTTGTCACGCCGCTCGTATTCGGCTTTCTGTTGCTCAACAAGCTGCTCGACTTTCTTGCAGCTCTGGAGATCGTGGCCCTTAGTGCGGTGGATTTTGCAGTACTGCTTGTTGGTGCCGTCCTGCTTGTCAGCAACTGCCACAGCTGCGGCAACCTCCTTGCCGGAGTTACCAGCTTTGGCTTCTTTGCCGGACTGCTCTACGGCTAGCACCTCTTTGCCTTTCTTTTTCCTGTTATTCCGCCGCCGGTTTTTCTTTGCCGGGGCAGCATCATCACTGTCAGATCCTCCTGCTCCTATGTTCTCTCCGGGGAGTCTCCTTCCTTCCTCAGCACGCGCACACTTGTCGGCCAGGGCATATAGCTCACTGACGTCTCTGATCTTGCACATCGCCATCTCCTCCCGCATCCTACGGTTTCACACGTTCTGATGGAACGCGCTGATCACCGCGGCAGGGTGGACGTCTGGGATGTTGTGCTGTACGCTGCTGAATCTCTGAATGTACTTGCGCAGGGGTTCTCCTTCCTTCCGGGCGAGCAGATGAAGGTCACTCTCTTGGCCATGAGGCTTGTGGCCGCCTGTGAAGGCGCCGACAAACTGATGGCATAGATCGGCCCAAGAGGATATGGAGTTGTCCGGCAAGTGCATGAGCCAGGATCGGACGTTGGGTTTGAGCACCAGCGGGAAGTAGTTGGCAAGGATCTTGTCGTCCCGTCCCCCGGCAGCCTGCACCGCAATGGTGTAGATGCTGAGGAACTCCGACGGATGCGTCTTGCCGTCGTACTTCTCCGGTACGTCTGGCTTGAAGTTCTTCGTGCTGGGCCACTGGACTTGCCGCAGCTCACGAGTGAACGCAGGGCAACCTACTGCATACGGCAAGTCGCCTGGTTCCCCGGGCGCATGCATGTCAACAGAGGGCCCAGCGCGCTTGTCGGATTGACGTCGCGCTTCTCTTCGGCGCTCGATGCGAGTACGAGCGTCTTCTTGCTGTCGATCACAAAGAACTTGGCGCTGATCGCGACGATCTCGTGGATCCGACGATGCGGTGGAGTCGCTGTCGAGGTGGATCCGGCGAGTCGGCGATCTTGGCCTTCGGGGTGGTGATTGCATGGTGGTTGCACCTCCACCAGTTTCGTTGCCACCGGCTCGCGCCTGGCAACCCTGCCGCGGTAGCGACGCGCTCGGTTGCCGCGGAGCGTCGCCGTTGGCGTAGCCGATGAGACTCTGAATGGTGGCCCTCCATTCGTCGATCTTGTCCGACGTCGGAGGGTAATCCAGGAGCAGTTGAGCTCGCGCCAAAGCTTCTGCCGGAGTGGTGGGTGGCAGTGGCGGACGGCGCGAGGAGCGGGATGTGCTTGGACTTCTAACTATGTTAGAAGGAGCATTATCCCGTCCGGGCGACCGTGTCTCGCTCGGGCTGGTACGCTGGCGTGCATGCTAGTCTTGAGCGCCCCGGGATCCACCAGCTTGATCTTGGCCCAACAAACGTATGGTACTGCGAGTACCATGACGCTGTCGGTCCTGCGCCTCCTGAGATGGGCGCGGAACAAGCGCGGACGTCGAGGTCTGTGCCGCCTTGCCCTTGGACCTGGCAGCGTTGTGAGCTTCCTCGTCGACGTCCGTCCTTCCGCCGACGTCTACCCCACCGCCCGTTTGCTCCGGTGGCGGTGGGATCGACGTGGACGGAACAGCTGCCTCCGAAGCCTTCTTCTTCGGTGGCATGTTGATGAAGAAAATGAAGATCTAGCTCGTGTGGACGCCGGATCAGGTTCACACAATCTCGACGCCCCCTACCTGGCGCGCCAAAGATGTCGGGGAAACTGATCCACGAACACCTATGGGGCCGGTGGACCGGGCCCCTTTCGGTTCGGCGGGGGGCGGAGGTCGCATGAAGAGCGTATCGAGGCGAGGCACACGAGCAGTTTACCCAGCTTCGGAGCTCTCCGGAGAGATAATACTCCTACTGCTGCTTGTTTGATTCTATTGTGTTCTTGCTCGAGAGAGAGCTAAGTGTTTTTCTGGCTTCCGAATGATCCGAACCCCCCCTACGTTGCGCATGGGCCTCCTTTTATATGCTCAAGGGGTCACCGACAGGTGGCAACGCTGAGAAGGGTAAAAGTGTAAAAAGAGAGGTGGTTGGTATAGTTACTTGTACAGTGCACCCTACCTAACCCTGACGGCAAGGGACAAGGGCATTAAATGCCCATCTGCGTCGCCCAAACAGTGCAGAAAGGTACCGTCAGGGACGCCACCGCTCGCCATGATGGCAGTCTTGTCAGCTTCGCATGCCACTGCGCATCGCTGGCTGCACAGCCTACTCCACGCGCGCCTAGAGAGGCCCCCAGAGCGACACGTTGGTGGATGCGCTGGAGCATGGGCACAGAGTGGCCGCCTGCCGCGGCAAGCGCCTTGCCGCGGCCGTTGTCTTGTCGGGCCCGGAAGCTTGTCGCTCACCGGGCCTTGATATGCCTTGGTTGGTCTTCCCGGCAAGCTCCTCTTGCCGGGGCCTTGTCGCCTTGCCGGGACGCGTGGTGCGTCGCGGCAAGTTCCTTGGGATGCCTTGGTTGGCCTTCCCGGCAAGCTCTTCTTGCCGGGGCCTTGTCTTGAATACTTTGTTCTTGAATGGCTCCAAAGGAACCATGGAGGACCTTGGCGGTCGCCCGGCAAGCCTTGCCGCGGGGCGCTGCAACTGCCCGTGCACAAGTTCGGGATACTAGGGTACCCCTATTCTAGTACACCGACAATCGTATTGCAATAAACATGATCAAATCATATTCATGCTCAACTCAAACGCCAAATAACATTTTTTTAGGTTTAACACTAATCTCAAAAGTATAGGGAGTGTGCGATGATGATCATATCAATCTTGGAACCACTTCCAACACACATCCTCACTTCATCCTCAACTAGTCTCTGTTTATTCTGTAACTCCTGTTTCGAGTTACTAATTTTTAGCAACTGAACAAGTATCAAATACCCAGGGGCTACTATAAACACTTGTAAGGTACACATCAATAACCTGTATATCAAATATACCCTTGTTCACGTTGCCATCCTTCTTATCTACCAAATATTCAGGGCATTTCCACTTCCAGTGACCATTTCCTTTGCAGTAGAAGCACTCAGTTTTAGGCTTTGGTTCAGCTTTGGGCTTCTTCGCAGAAGTGACAACTTGCTTTCCATTCTACTTAAAGTTCCCTTTCTTTCCCTTTGCCTTTTTCTTGAAACTAGTGATCTTGTCAATCATCAACACTTGATGTTCTTTCTTGATTTCTACCTTCGTCGATTTCAACATCACTAAGAGCTCAGGAATTGTTTTCCTCATCCCTTGCATACTATAGTTCATAACAAAGTTCTACTAACTTGGTGATGGTGACTAGAGAATTTTGTCAATCACTATCTTATCTGGAAGATTAACTCCCACTTGATTCAAGCGATTGTAGTACCCAGACAATCTGAGCACATGCTCACTAGTTGAGCAATTCTCCTCCATCTTTTAGCTATAGAACTTGTTGGAGTCTTCATATCTCTCAACACGGGTATTTGCTTGAAATATTAACTTCAACTCCTGGAACATCTCATATGGTCCATGACATTCAAAACGTCTTTGAAGTCCCGATTCTAAGTCGTTAAGCATGGTGCACTAAACTATCAAGTAGTCATCATATTGAGCTAGCCAAACGTTCATAATGTCTGCATTTGCTCCTGCAATAAGTCTGTCACCTAGCGGTGAATCAAGGACATAATTCTTCTCTGCAGCAATGAGGATAAACCTCAGATCACGGATCCAGTCCGCATCATTGCTACTATCATCTTTCAACTTAGTTTTCTCTAGGAACACATATAAAACATAGGGAAGCAACATCGCGAGCTATTGATCTACAACATAATTTGCAAAATACTATCAGGACTAAGTTCATGATAAATTTAAGTTCAATTAATCATATTACTTAAGAACTCCCACTTAGATAGACATCTCTCTAATCACTCAATGATCACGTGATCCAAATCAACTAAACCATAACCGATCATCACGTGAAATGGAGTAGTTTTCAATGGTGAACATCACTATGTTGATCATATCTACTATATGATTCACGCTCGACCTTTCGGTCTCAGTGTTCCGAGGCCATATCTGCATATGCAGCTCGTCAAGTTTAACCCGAGTATTCTGCGTGTGTAAAACTGGCTTGCACCCATTGTAGATGAACGTAGAGCTTATCACACCCGATCATCATGTGGTGTCTCGGCACGACGAACTTTGGCAACGGTGCATACTCAAGGAGAACACTTTTTTCTTAAAATTTAGTGAGAGGTCATCTTATAATGCTGCCGTCAATCAAAGCAAAATAAGATGCATAAAGGATAAACATCACATGCAATCAATATAAGTGATATGATATGGCCATCATCATCTTGTGCTTGTGATATCCATCTCCGAAGCACTGTCATGATCACCATCGTCACCGGCGTGACACCTTGATCTCCATCGTAGCATCATTGTCGTCTCACCAACTATTGCTTCTATGACTATCGCTACCGCTTAGTGATAAAGTAAAGCAATTACAGGGCGATTGAATTGCATACAATAAAGCGACAACCATATGGCTCCTTCCAGTTGCCGATAACTCGGTTACAAAACATGATCATCTCATACAATAAAATATAGCATCACGTCTTGACCATATCACATCACAACATGCCCTGCAAAAACAAGTTAGACGTCCTCTACTTTGTTGTTGCAAGTTTTACGTGGCTGCTATGGGCTGAGCAAGAACCGTTTTTACCTGCCCATCAAAACCACAACGATAGTTCGTCAAGTTAGTGCTGTTTTAACCTTCTCAAGGACCGGGCGTAGCCACACTCGGTTCAACTTAATTGGAGAAACTAACACCCGCCAGCCACCTGTGTGCAAAGCATGTCGGTAGAACCAGTCTTGCGTAAGCGTACGCGTAATGTCGGTCCGGTCCGCTTCATCCGACAATACCGCCGAACCAAAGTATGACATGCTGGTAAGCAGTATGACTTGTATCACCCACAACTCACTTGTGTTCTACTCGTGCATATAACATCTACGCATAAAACCTGGCTCGGATGCCACTGTTGGGGAACATAGTAATTTCAAAAAATTTCCTACGCACACGCAAGATCATGGTGATGCATAGCAACGAGAGGGGAGAGTGTGTCCACGTACCCTCGTAGACCGAAAGAGAAAGCGTTAGCACAACACGGTTGATGTAGTGGTACGTCTTCACGATCCGACCGATCAAGTACAGAACACACGGCACCTCCGAGTTCTGCACACGTTCAACTCGATGACGTCCCTCGAACTCTGATCCAGCCGAGATTTGAGGGAGAGTTCCGTCAGCATGAGGGTGTGGTGACGATGATGATGTTCTATCGACGCAGGGCTTTGCCTAAGCACCGCTACAATATTATCGAGGTGGATTATCGTGGAGGGGGGCACCGCACACGGCTAAGAGATCCAAGGGATCAATTGTTGTGTCTATGGGGTGCCCCCTCCCCCGTATATAAATGAGTGGAGGAGGGGGACGGCCAGGAGGAGGAGGCGCGCCCAAGGGGAGAGTCCTACTCCCACCGGGAGTAGGACACCTCTTCCTATTTGGAGAGGGAGAGGGAAGGAAGAGGAAGGAAGGAGGAAGGAAAGGGGGGCCGCCCCCCTCCCAATTCGGATCGGGCTTGGCAGGGGGGCGCTCCTCCCTTGCTCCTTTCCCCTCCTTTCCACTAAAGCCCATTAAGGCCCATATACCTCCCGGGGGGTTCCGATAACCTCCCGGAGCTCCGGTATTGTCCCAATCTCACCCGGAACCATTTTGGTGTCCAAATATAGTCGTCCAATATATTGATATTTATGTCTCGACCATTTCGAGACTCCTCGTCATGTCCGTGATCACATCCGGGACTCCGAACTACCTTCGGTACATCAAAACACATAAACTCATAATATAACCGTCATCAAACTTTAAGCGTGCGGACCCTACGGGTTCGAGAACTATGTAGACATGACCGAGACACGTCTCCGGTCAATAACCAATAGCGGAACCTGGATTCTCATACTGGCTCCTACATATTCTACGAAGATCTTTATCGGTCAAACCGCATAACAACATACGTTGTTCCCTTTGTCATCGGTATGTTACTTGCCCGAGATTCAATCGTCGGTATCTCAATACCTATTTCAATCTCGTTACCGGCAACTCTCTTTACTCGTTATGTAATGCATCATCCCGTAACTAACTCATTAGCTACATTGCTTGCAAGGCTTATAGTGATGTGCATTACCGAGAGGGCCCAGAGATACCTCTCCGACAATCGGAGTGACAAATCCTAATCTCGGAATACATCAACTCAACAAGTACCTTCGGAGACACCTTTAGAGCACCTTTATAATCACCCAGTTACGTTGTGACGTTTGGTAGCACACAAAGTGTTCCTCCGGTAAATCGGAGTTACATAATCTCATAGTCATAGGAACGTGTATAAGTCATGAAGAAAGCAATAGCAACATACTAAACGATCAAGTGCTAAGCTAACGGAATGGGTCAAGTCAATCACACCATTCTCTAATGATGTGATCCCGTTAATCAAATGAAAACTCATGTCTATGGCTAGGAGACTTAACCATCTTTGATTCAACTAGCTAGTCAAGTAGAGGCATACTAGTGTCATTATGTTTGTCTATGTATTCACACATGTACTAAGTTTCCGGTTAATACAATTCTAGCATGAATAATAAACATTTATCATGAAATAAGGAAATAAATAATAACTTTATTATTGCCTCTAGGGCATATTTCCTACAATTTTCCATCAAAGGCTCTTAGGATCTTCTTGATGATGAATTTATCGGTCATCTCTTCACTTCCTAAGCCGGCAATATCATTTGTCATGAGAGCAAGCCTAGAGTACATTTCAGTGACACCTTCACCATCCTTTACACTACTAGGGAAAAGCCTATACACAGAATCTTAGCAGCAGCGCGGCTCAAAGAGGAGCGCTGCTGCTAATTAGTAGTAGCGCGTGTGCGGGAAACTCGCTACTGATAAGTTTTTAGCAGTAGCGCGCTCGGTGTAAACCGTGCTGCTACAAATATCGACCGGCGGTGTCCACCAAACTCCATTTAGCAGTAGCACGGTGCCGCGAGCCGCGCTACTGCTATGGATGTAGTAGTAGCGCGCTTTTTCTGAGGTCGCTGCTACTAAATTTCAAATTGGCACACTTTTTTGTCCCGGTTAGCAGTAGTGCCGTTTCCCAAAGCGCGCTGCTGCTACTTCCTTAGCAGCAACGTGTTTTAACTCCCGCACTACTGCTAATCCGCACCAACCCACCACCTTTTCCCCACCCGTCCCTCCCCCTCCCCCTCCTCTCTTCCCTTTCCCCTACCTCCCACATGCTCTCACTCTCACTCTTCTTCTTCCTCAATACTTCTCCCCCATTACTCTCTCTTCTATCTACCTTTCTCTCTCTTCATTACTCCTACCTAACTACACCACCTCCATTAATGCATCTCCTTTCTCTTTTTCCTTTCCCGTCCACTAGTTGAAGTTGTCTCCTCCCAAATTAGGTAGCTAGGTAGAGCTTTGTCAAGAAGAGCTTTGTGCACTTTTGATCTCCCTACAACATCATCTCCACCGTGTGCTCGATCTCGAGATAGAGGTGATGAAAATTTCATGCTTTTGCAAAATGGAAATATGTTTATGTGTGTGTGATATGTTTGTGGAAATTGTGTGTGTGGCATGAGTTGACGCCAAATTGTGCTTTTGAGTTGCCTATGTTTTGCCGAAATGTCGATTTATTTCCGTTTCGGCGAATTCCGCGCAAACTCTAGATCCATATATGTCCTATTTTTAGGGAAGGTCATGCCGAATTTTTGTATGACTTTGATGCATGCACGCATTTTTATAATCAATTTGTTTATTATTACCGTGCAGAGTTGACGATGGTCAGTGGAACGATGGTGGACAGGTGGTTGCGATCGGCGGTGCAGGACATGAAAGAAAATAACCGGACAGAGGTTTTATGTCCGTGTCGAAAATGCAAAGGAATAGTTTGGCTCGACCCCCATGACGATGGTCGTGTCGAAGCGCACCTGCTCATGAATGGTTTCATGGATGACTATACTCGGTGGTTAATTGAAGATGAGGATGACGATGTTGAGGATGCCGACGGGGCAGGCAATGATGACATGGGGCAAGACGAAGAGATGATCGATAATGGCGGCGGGGAAGAGGCCGGACATGGCGGTGGAGAAGGGGCCGGACATGGCGGAGAAGAAGGGGCCGGACATGGTGACGGAGAGAACGACATGGACTCCACGCAGCAGAGTTCGTCGGTACTAAGTTCAATCGTGCGGGACCCTCATGTTCAAGCATTGCTTCGCAAGAAGACGAGTACTAAGAGAGCTGCTTCTAAAGAGGAGGCTAAGCTGGAGCAACTGGTGGTAGACTCGAACACTCCATTGTATGATGGTTGCAATCCTGAGGTGACCCGCTTGAGTTTCATGCTCCAACTCCTGAAGACGAAGGCTAAAAACAAATGGACCGACACTAGCCTCGATGAGCATCTCAATTACCTAAAGGATGTTCTTCCCGCGGGTAATCTATGTCCTACTAGTGTTGATGAGGCCAAGAAGATCGTGTGCCCTCTTGATCTGCCACACGTTAGATACCATGCATGCATCAACGATTGCATAATTTATCGGAAGGAGCACGCGGAAAAAACAAGCTGTCCGGTGTGCAATGCTTCTCGATACAAGAAGGCCGGGAAGAAATGTCCCCAGAAAGTTGTATGGTACTTACCGATCACTCCCCATCTCCAGAGGTATTTTGTAGATCCCAAGGAAGCAAAGCTAATGCGCTGGCACGCGGAGAGGAAGAAGCCCGACGATGGAGATGATCCGAAGCTGAGACACGTGAAGGATGGAAGCCAGTGGAGAGCATTGAACAACTTCTATCGGTATTTTGAATGTGATGCAAGGAACATCGTGCTCGGCGCATGTACCGATGGCATGAATCTATTTGGCAATCAGAACACCAACCATAGCACATGGCCCGTGTTTGTATGGATGTACAACCTCCCCCCTGGTTGTGCATGAAATCGAAGTACGTTCACATGAGCATGCTTATTCAAGGGCCCTCCCTTCGTTCACTGCTCTCGGGAAATAAAAGTGGGAGAAAATAAAGGAAAAGAAAAAGGAAAACTGGCAGTAGTAGTAGCGCATTTTGTATAAACTGCTACAGCTACTGAAGGTAGTAGTAGCGCATTTCATATAAACCGCTACAGCTACTGAAGGTAGTAGCAGCGCGTTTTGTCTAAACGCGCTGCTGCTACGTCTACTTAAACCAAAATTCTCACTATCACTGCTTCATCCCGCCTTTCCCCCCCAAATCCCCACTCTCTCTTCCCCCGTCGCTCGCCCCCGACCCCGGCGCCGGCGCTCGCCCCCAACCCCGGCGCTCGCCCCCGACCCGGCCCTCGCCCCCGACCCCGGCGCTGGCGCT
>NC_041389.1:332522408-332553126 GCF_002162155.2 Triticum dicoccoides | reverse complement strand
TCGCCCCCGACCCATCGGCCCTCGCTCCCTCCTCTGCTTCCTCCCCTCCCAACCTCAGCCGTCGTCGGGCATGCCTCCTCGCCCCTGCACCCTCTGTAAACCCCCCTCTCTCTCTGCTAGGGTTCTTCGGTTAATTTACTTAGGTTTTAGTTAGGGCAGTCTATTAATTAGGTTATCTATTTAGTTATGAATTTAGCTAGGTTTCAAAATTAGTTGAATTTATATGCAAATTTGAACTGGACATGTGATATGTGGATATGTCATGTTTTTGGACATGTCATGTTTGGAAAATGATCCGAGTGGCCTATGTTACGCCGGAATGTTGATTCATTTCCGTTCCGGTGAATTTCAGGCGCTCGATATGTCCATTTTTTAGCAAAGGTCATGCTAAAATTTCCCGTGAATAGAGGCATGATTTGTGCTACATAGTTGTCATATTGAGTGCTGGCACATAGATTTATTTTTATGTCATTTCTCATTTATTCATACTTTTAGAAATAAATGAGGACACTTAATCATAGGAAACATGTCGAACAACGAAGAAACTGGGCCTTCTGACCAAGATGCAGATGAGATGGATTATGAGGGTGAACAAGAGTACCTCGACTATTTGACTGCTAAGCAAGGTTTGCAGGTCGGCCTCGATGATGGTACTGACGCCGACATCGACACCGACGGCGCCGGCACCAATGGCGGCGCCGAGACCGGTGGGGAAGGTACCGGCGGGGAAGATATCGGTGGGGATGGTACCGGCCCTGATGCCGCTACCGAAAAGAGGAAGCATAAGAAGCAGAGGATACGAAAACCTAACAAACTAGGGATTGGATGACTTGTGATCATAAAGATGGCACCTGGCAAGTTTGAGCCATTAGAGCCGGAAGAACCTTGCAAGTGCTATGGGAACCAAGTAGGATGCATCCTACGGGAATGCGCGAGCATCAACGACGATGACTTAAGGAGTAAAGAACATTTGACGCAGTTGCTCCTAACAAAGTTGCACAAGAGATTCAAGTTCCCCGACCGAGATGATAACATAGAACAACTGTGGGATGATCCGAAGATGAAAAAGATTAACAATCACGCCATGGGAATGTTCAACAATGATTTGGCCTCCTGGAAAGGGAGGGTGAAACGAGCTATTGAGGTTGATGAACCCCTATCCAAGATTCTGGAGGAAAATCCGACACTTACGGAAGAGGAGTTCGAAAAGTTCAAGGACACTTGCGCTACTGAGGTAGCCAAGGCTAAGGCTGCGAAATCCAAGAGCCTTCAGCAAAGGAACACGGGGAAGCATCGCCTCGGAAGCCGTGGCTACCACGGTAAAAGACCCATATGGGATAAGGAGGACGCTAAACATGAAGCCGCGGGTCTCCAAGACCCCTTCGCGAAGTTCACCAACCCCTTGGAGCGTGACTTCATCAGGGCCCGCTACAAGTGGGACAAGGAGAAAAAGGTTTTTTACACGGACAAGATCATGAGGAAATTGATTAGACTACTGGAGAAGCAACACCAGCTTGCAGCCGAAATCCCAACTTCTCCGATGAGGCCCAAGTGGGAGACCCCTCTCAACCGGGCCTTGAACGAACTTAAGGGACTCCCTTTGGGCCAGCGGCCGCAATATGGTCGTGTGCACGGTGCTGAAGACGGGGCCACATGGAAGGTGTTTTACAACAAGGGCCCGGAGGCCAAGAAGCAGAAAAAGAAGTTTAGTCAGGCGGACATCGACGCAAAGGTGAAGCTTGCGGTCGAGAAAAAAGCAGCCGAGGACGCGAAAAAAGCAGCCAAGGACAAATATGAGTTGCTACAACAGACAGTCAATGCAGCTGTAACTACCTGCAGAAATGATTTTGCTACTAACTTGGTTCTAGTTATCATCAACTGGACGAAGGAAAATCCAGACAAGACAGTACATGATTTCCCGTTGCCTAGTTTCGTCAGGAGCAACTCCATGAACAACAACACCATCGCACCATCACTTGCTCATGCAACCGGGCCTCCTCTCACAGCCGCTCCCGCTCATAGCAGCCCGTCCTCAGTCTCAGGCGTGCTAGGTGGGCCTTTGTCTTTGGCTGAGCTCAACGCCGTCACGGTAATTACATGTCGCACCAACATATATATATAATATTCCATTTTTGTTGCCTTTCGGTTGTTTTACGCCACAGACATATGTGTTTGCAGGCGAAAGAAACCCCGTGCACCATACTCTACTTGATCAAAGGCCAGAAGGTGGACGTGGGAAAGGGGATGATAATGGACCCCTCGCAACACACGTTCCACAACTAGCCGATCCCCACTGGGCACTTCATGGTTAGCTTGACCAGTGTGAAATCAGGGCGTGAGGATTTGCCTCCTCCAGTACAGCATGTGGGAGCGGACGACGAGACCCCGCCGCGGATTGGAAGCTGCAAGGGTTGGATGCTGCTATGGCCGAAGAATCTTATTCATCTGGAGCCGGCCGAGAGCACACCAATAACCACACATCAACAAGCATGTGCGGAGACCACCACCCCGCCTATGCAATTACCAGCTCCTGTAGTGCCGGGTGAGAGCGGCGGGCGACATGATGAAGGGGGTGCAATAGTACTGGCTGATGTAATTTCTCCTGTAGAACAGAGAATGGATGATGAGACGGAGGTCGACCCTATGGATTTCCTCAATACAAATGCGTATGACTGTGACATATATATGATGAGTCAACCATATGACGAATTGGGCTATCAGCTTGCTAATGAGGATATGGATGATATGCCCGGGTAGGGTCGTAGCAGGGATTGCAAAAAGTCTCTCTTCATGAAATCCTCACAGGACACGCCTGAAGATGCTGCCTCAACACAGGCTCAACTAGCCGGGCGCGAGGGCCGTACAATACTTAGCCCGGGAACACTGGGGCAGGGGTTAAGGAAGGGTCTAGAAGGTGTGCCCAAGAAAAAGGAGAGGAAGAGATCGGGGAAGATAACTGCCTCCAAACAAGCCAGAGCACATAGCAGCCAGACGATGCATTTTGAAGAGCGTGTACCCTTGAAAGGTGCGGTCATGTTCCATCTCACGGGCGAGCCGATGCTACCGCCAAAACCGCTGGAGGCACTATCAGGGGATCTCAGGAGACTGCACGACCATGTGCTGTCGACTGAGAAAAGCCTACTAGCCTCAAAGGATCCAGGATATCCGACATACGCGGCTCGTGTGCCTGAGGGGAAGTGCTACGTCGACACACGGCCTGCAGAGGTGTTCTTCCTGCAGTTTGACCATATCTTTGAGATGTTTCTAACAAGGCAACTTGATTTTACAATCGTCCGCCTTTTTGCGCTACATATGAGCTCCGTCATGAAGAGTGAAGAAGTCTCGCAAATCTGTGTGGTGGATCCGTACTACATGCACGAGTCTTTCTTGAGTCTTGGCGACTTTGAGCATGAAACTGCTAGGGAGTACCTCCAAAACTTCATGGTACAGAATAAGGACCGAGAAATTGTCCTCGTACCTTATCATCCAAAGTAAGTCAGTTCCAGACAACCCTTTCATACATTTCAATCATTCCTTCTCTCTCATATGGGGAATAATTTGAGGTGTCTTTTCCCTGCAGCAACGGGTGTGCCGTCCTTATCGTTCTTTACCCGCAAGTCTCCCATGCCGTGTATTTTGACCCTTCTAGAGACTACAAGAAAAAAGACTACACCCACATAATGAATATTCTAGATGATGCTCTCCAAGGCTTCAGCTTTAGAGGTGGCCACGTGCAGATCAGAAAACAAAGGAACAAGAATATGGGTTTCGCGCATAAAACTAACTTCTCCTGCATCCATGTCCCAAAACCAAGCAAGAAGGATGGATTCTACATCGTACATCTCATGATTCAGTTCAACACGGATCACCAAAAGCTTCGCATGAGAAGCAGAAATGATGATCATATCCACAAGTGGCTAGAATCTCATGGAGAAGCGGATTATAAACTTAGAGATGACTTCTTTCGCATCCAAAGCGACATTGCGATGATCATCATGAAACAAGTCGTCGATGAGAAGGGGATGTTCCACCACGGCCCTATATCACGAGCTGACGTTCGAACTCGCATAGGCATGCAATGTCTAGACCTCACGCCGTTCAAGAAGCTAGGGTTCATCCTCGATGATATGGAAGGATGGAACTTCTAGTGATTTATGATGCCGATGATGATGATATGTGTCGGTTGAACTTGTATACTTTTTGTAGCGATGAAACTTTGTGATGTCCATGGTCCCTGCCGAACTTGCGTAACGCTACTTTGTTAGTTTGTGTATGATGACCTGCGTACCTCTAGTTAATTAATTTGCATACTGTATGTTGCATCTAGTTGCTAACCCTTTCTTTTTCGGTGTTGCTCTAGTATATTTTGTTGCATATATATGATAGTACATCCTCTTCATGAACATGCATCTATAACAGGTACCTAGTTTCTTGATGGCGAGATGGAATTGCTATGTCGTGTACAAAGGGAAGGTTCCGGGGGTGTACAACGAGTGGCATGAGTGTCAGGTGCAAGTGAATGGGTTCGTGGGCGCGCGCTACTGCTATGTGTTAGCTGTAGCGCCTTATTAGTAGCGCCTCTCCCCGCGCTACTGATACACCTGAAACCCGCGCTGCTGCTAGCCTTTTCCCTAGTAGTGTTCATTTTGAACTTGTCAAGTTGACTTTGAAGCACATCCAATTTGGATTCCTTGACGGAGTCGGTACCTTCGTTCATGTCAATCAAAGTATCCCAAATTTCCTTTGCATTCTCAAGACGGCTGATTTTTGAATTCTTCGGGGCACAATCCATTGAAGAGAATATCACAAGCTTGAGCACTGTATTGCAGCATCTTCAACTCTTCCGCGGTAGCTTCACGGTTCGGTTCTCTCCCATCAAAGAATTCACCTTGCAAGCCAACACACACAATAGCCCAAAACGGCAGGGTTATGTCCAAGAATATGCATTTTCATCTTATGCTTCCAACTAGCAAAATTCGTACCATCAAAGTAAGGACCTCTACGGTGGTAATTTCCCTCGCTAGACGCCATACTCTCATAGGTTGTGAAACCAAGGCTATGATCACCAAAAGCTATGGAAATCAATGCAAATGGAGACCAAAGCTCTGATACCACTTGTAGGATCGAAAGTATGTCTAGAGGGGGGGTGATTAGACTACTTGACCAAATAAAAATCTAGCCTTTTCCCAATTTTAGTTCTTGGCAGATTTTAGCAACTTAGCAAAGTCAAGGAATCAACCTACACATGCAATTCTAAGAGTATAGCAGCGAAATGTAAAACAATTGCATATGAAGGTAAAGGGAGGAGTTTGAGGAGGCAAACGCAATGTTGACACGGAGATTTTTTGTCCGTGGTTCCGATAGGTGGTGCTATCGTACATACATGTTGCTGGAGACTTCAACCCACGAAGGGTAACGGTTGCGCGAGTCCACGGAGGGCTCCACCCATGAAGGGTCCATGAAGAAGCAACCTTGTCTATCCCACCATGGCCGTCGCCCACGAAGGACTTGCCTCACTCGGGTAGATCTTCACGAAGTAGGTGATCTCCTTGCCCTTACAAACTCCTTGGTTCAACTCCACAATCTTGTCGGAGGCTCCCAATTGACACCTAGCCAATCTAGGAGACACCACTCTCCAAGAAGTAACAAATGGTGTGTTGATGATGAACTCCTTGCTCTTGTGCTTCAAATGATAGTCTCCCCAACACTCAACTCTCTCTCACCGGATTTGGATTTGGTGGAAAGAAGATTTGAGTGGAAAGCAACTTGGGGAAGGCTAGAGATCAAGATTTATGTGGTAGGAATGGAATATCTTGACCTCAACACAAGTGTAGGTGGCTCTCTCTCAGAAAATGTATGTTGGAAGTGTAGGCATGTTCTGATGGCTCTCTCAACGAATGAAGAGTGGGTGGAGGGGTATATATAGCCTCCACACAAAATCTAACCGTTACACACAATTTACCAAACTCGATGGGACCGAATCGTGAAACTCGGTCAGACCGATTTAGTTCATAATGTGACCGTTAGGCATTTCGGTGGGACCGACATGTCAACTCGGTGGGACCGATATGGTTAGGGTTAGGGCATAATGTAATCTCGATGAGACCGATTACACAAACTCGGTGAGACCGATTTTGGTAATAGACAAATAGAGAGTTGGTCAGGCAAACTCGATGGGACCGATTCGCTCATCTCGATTGAACCGAAACGTTATGAAAGGGAAACGGAGAGTTTGCATTGCAATCTCGGTGGGACCGATCGCTCATCTTGGTTTGACCGAAACGTTACGAAGGGAAACAGAGAGATTACAATCCCATCTCGGTGAGACCGAGATCCCTATCGGTGAGACCGAAAAGACTAGGGTTTCTGGCAGTGGCTATGTTAACTGAACTCGGTGGCGCCGGATAGAAAGTTTCGGTGGGGCCGAGTTTGACTTTTGGTTTGGGACATATGTGGATGTGAGAAAGTAGTTAAAGCTTTTTGGAGCATATCACTAAGCACTTCGAGCAAGAAACTAATTAAGCAACACCTCACCCCCTCTTGATAGTATTGGCTTTTCCTAGGACTCAATGTGATCTTTGATCACTAAAATGAATAATGTAGAGTCTTGTGCTTTGAGCTTGAGCCAATCCTTTTGTCCTTAGCATTTTGAGGGGTCCACGTTTCTCATCCATGCCATGCCAAATATTGAGCTTTCCTGAAATATTTATCTTGAAATAGCATTAGCTCAATAAGCTATATGTTGTTAGGAATTACCAAAACCACCCAGGGATAGCTGCACTTTCAACATGTCAATTTCTGGTAGTCCGATGACATGTTTTTTCTTTTAGAACAAAGACGCTAGAAGCGTCCGACTTTAAATTAATAAAGCCCACAACATAGACAGTGTATCAACCAGATCCAAACCTTACACACATCACAGAAGGGCTCAGGCCACACACACGCAGGAAGTTATAGGGTTCACGACTAAAAGAGCATGATCAAAAATTACATGGCTCGAAGGCCAAACACTGAGCACGCAGGCTCGCGCATGGAACGATGACATGTGTTCAACTATATACGTACAGTCCCTAAGATTAGTATAGATTTGAGAATTTGGTTTGGTGGATACGGTTGTGAAGGAGTAACTTTGTGTGCTGTCCGGCCATGTCTGCGCGTGTTTGGCGGCCAAAAGTTTCAACTTGTGGTGGTAAGATGCTCTAACCATAGATTATTTAATATTGAAATCAATGACAAGCAAAGTCATGCCGAATAAATCAACAAATAAACTAAGCATTGCCTTGGATGGTTAAATGGAGATGGTTGTATACCGAAAAAGGCTTTCGCCCCGCTTTATATATAAAGCAAACCGCCCGAGCCAAACATCCAATAAGGTTCACACACACACACACACACCCAAAGTCTCTCACACACAAATAAGGTAGCAGGAGGGTTAGTGCCGAGGGCACAACTCAACAAGCCCTAGAAACAAAAAGACACACACAGAGACCGCCACACGAGAAGCATGCCTAATCAGGCTCCGGCGGAGGTGGTGGAAGCGGGGGCGCTATGCGGAAGGCCATCGATTGAAGGTCGGTGAGGAGAGTGTTGATGACGATCCGATCCTAGGGGCGGCTAAGCGGCCGCCGAAGCTGCAAATAATCACACATTTTGAAGATTGCGTCAGTCGCATGTCGCAGAGGGACTTTCTGAATGACAAGCTTGTTGCAAATGTTCCAAAGCGTCCAAGCGAGGATTCCAATGCACAACCATCTAATATGGCGGTAGCGAGGGGAGGAGGCGTGGATATCAGCGAGTAAGTCGGGGAAGTTGGTATTGCACCACTGTCCGCCGACTGTTTCATGGAAGCACGACCATAGGAACTGAGCTATGGAGCAGGAGAAGAAGATGTGGTTTGAGTCCTCAACCGTGACGCACAAGGGACACATCCCGTCCCCTGGGCCATTGCGCTTGCGGACTTCAACCCCAGAGGGGAGGCGTCCGCGGATCCACTGCCAAAGGAATATCCTAATCTTTAGGGGGGGGGGATGTCCCAGATCAGGCTAAAGGGCTCAGGGGCCAGCGAAGGAGCGATGGCCACATACAGAGATTTCATGGAGAAGCGTCCGGAAGGCTCCAGGCGCCACGACATAGAGTCAGGGGCGCCCTCTACATCCATCGGCAGGAGAGTGATGTACTGGAGAAGGGCGTCCCACGCGTCAACCTCAAGGGGGCCAAAGGGGCGCCGAAGGCGAGACGTCCTAAGTTAATAAGGGCCATCTCGACGGAAATCCGGGGGTCGGACGCAATGGCAAATAGGCCCGGGAAGTGGGCGGCCAGGGGGAAGTCCCCTAGTCAACGGTCGAACCAAAACAGGGTCGAGGACCCGGAACCCACTGAGATGGATGTGCCAATACGGAGCACGGGGAGGAGCTGGATCACTGCCTGCCAGAACTGGGATCCACCAGAGTGCTGGCAGAAATCTAGAGGCTGGCCCCGAAGGTATTTATTCTGGATGAAGGTGAGCCAGAGGCCGCCCTCCCCGTTGGCGATACGCTAGAGCCAACGAGTCAGGAGAGCAATGTTCATGCACCGAGAAGACAAGATCCCCAGACCCCCCTGGTCCTTGGGTTTGCGAGGCAGGTCGATCGAGCGATGGCGCCCGAGCAATGGGCGAGTGTATTCTAAATCTCTACAGAGTGATCCCCAGATGGTTGTATCAAGCAAAGGCAGGTCGAACAAAACCGGACTTGGTATTATGTGAGGCCCACCAAGCTAGGACATGTAGAGATTTAGAATACACTCTCCATTTTGTCAACCGACAACAACAAGAACAACCATCAGAGGCAAGATTTTAAGAAAGTAGAGTAAACACAACTTTTGTCCTCTTATATATTTTGCAAACTTATTAAATCACTGAACCAAATATCACAAAATTTGGTAGACAAGAAAATACACAAGTTCGTGAGAACCACTCAAAATTTCAACATAATCGGTCAATGTTCTGTGCCCATTCATCTTCTAAAACTATCTGTGCTAAAACTGTACAACCAAAATTGAAGATTTCACTCTCAAACCAGATGCTCTCCTGACCTACTCCTCAAACAAGCTACCAACTAATCAGATTGAACTACTCATAGTAAGGAATGAGCTCACCTTTCCTACGGAGGGCATCCATGGCGCTTCGATAAGGAGCTCGCTAGGTTCTTCTGGCAGGCTGCCAACGGCCGCCAGAAGTACCATATGGTCAAGTGGGCAGACGTCTGTATGCCCATGTACCGGGGAGGCTTGGGTATTATTGCCTCCTAGAGCATGAATGTTGCACTCATGCTGCGATGGGTCTGGCAGATCATGCACGACGAAGGTGGACTGTGGCTTCAACTACTGCACGCAAAATACCTAAGAGCCGAGCCCCTGCTGGCATGCTCCCGCACTGGCAGTTCATAGTTTTGGCGATCTATACAAATGATCAAGGAGGACAATCGTCTAGGAATCTCCTTCTCTATAGGTAATGGGGCTATGACCCAATTTTGGCTGGTGGGTACCGAGCCTCTTAGGTTGAGCTTTCCCAGCTTATTCTCTATCTACGCAGACCCGCTTACGCTCGTCTTCGCAGCTTACCGATCTGGACATTGGGACATAAGGTTCTGTCATTGATTTGGGCACGTGGAGAATGACGAGTGGATTAGATTGCAGTCAACCCTTCCTACGTTGCTGCCGGATTCTATGGACAGTGTATCATGGAGGCTCTCGTTGTCGGGCGAGTTCATGGTGAACTCGGCATACTAGGCATTATGGCAATCGCCCACTATTGCCTGACCTTCACACTTGTGGAAGGCCCCTCTGCCTCTGAAGATTAAGGTTTTTGTGTGGCAACTTTTACAGGATCGGATCCCTTCAGGTACCAAAGTGCTTAAGCGACATGGACCGGGTGATGGATTGTGCCCTCTATGTGTCGTACTGGAGACCGGGGCCCAGTTCTTTTGCTAGACTCTGGAGATTCTCCTAGAGTCCGACCCCTACCCAGCTTCTGCCAGAATCTTTGAGCCCCATTTGTGTTATAATCATGTCTAATTAGACCCTAACTAGATAGGATTGTGAAACAAATGGCTCTCAAAGATTCTGAGAGAAGCTGGGTAGGGTCGGATTCTGGGAGAATCCCCAGATTCTAGCAAAAGAACTGGGCCCGGGACTCACATCCTATTCTCGTGTATGGCGGCTAGGGTTCTATGGATGTTCGATGGTGAAGCTCTAGGGCTCGACTGGGAGGCCCCGTAACACGCAGAGTTCCTCTAGGCCAGAGCTACACAGCCTACACGACATCAACGTCTATTATGGCTTATATTTGTGGCAATGTCATGGACCTTATGGACGACACATAATAAAATGGTGATTGTGTGGATCTTCTCGCGGCAGGCGTCTGACTCCTTCAAATTCCTTGCTTTTCTGTAGCACCGGCACCCGCTCTCTAGGCAGCATGATCGCGTTCTCCTTGGCTTCATGCTAGATGTGCTTCTGGATACTGCACATCGTTTATCGTCGTCATAGGCCTGCCTGACGATTGCCACTATGTGCTTTTTTTCCTTATTACTTTCTTGTTTTTTGGGCGTGATTGTGCTGTTGCCCCAACATCGTTCTTGTCTGATGTTTGGATTCTGGTTGTATGAACCGTTGCTTTATTTATAGGGGGGAGCCTACTTCGAGAGGAATGAGCTCACAAGTTTGGTGTCAATCCAAGCTCGTTTGATTCTCCAATCACCAGCTCGAGCATCATCTAGTCAGATGCCGCAAACCTGGACAGAACCTCTCTCCTTCTTCTTCCTCTCTCTCATAGGTTGAGTTGTGGTATTTTTGTAGTCCCTTATACTCTCACAATGACAGCCACCACCAGGGTGAAGAATGTCTAATTTTCCTTATTCCTTCACTTCACTTGGAAGAATTCACACCCAATAGATACAATGAAGACCAATGGCTCATGCATGTTGGACTTATGGATTGATGTTGGGCTGCTAACACACCTCAATGTGGTGGGACTTACAATAAATTGTGATTTTGTCAACCTCTATGCTCCCATAGTCCAGTTTGTCAACCTCGATGCTCCCATAATCCAGTCTACAATAGACATTGTATCAGTGCATGCACGAGTGCGTCTACACTATACTCGGTGTTTCTCAAAATAAAATGAAACATAGTTGTGTTATTCCTGTCACAACATCTCCTCCTCATAAAATGTCTTTTTGGCCATGCTTATTCATCATGAATAATTCACAAGTTTGAGGACATTTTGTCAAATATTTCCTTTATAAGATCGACCTTTTCTTCATTTGTTGTCAACTAGAAGTAGTTGTAAGCTTCGGTTCTCACTTTGAGGGTCTCTTTGGATTGAATATCTTGAATCCATTCTATTAGAATGGCTAGAGGCCTTTGGGTCGAAAGTATCAGACCAAACTGATTGATATATGAATCCGTAACCTCGATATCATAGGATTCCTGAAAACATGTCTTTCAACTTGAGACGTTTTGTATCTATGACCACTATGGAATGCACCTTGGCATAAAATTTGAATGTTTTTCTATGTAAAAAACTTATAACTTATTCATGTGGTTTCGACCTAAGTATGATTTAAAATGTTATGAATACAAATTGCCTCATTTTTGTATTCATATTGTTGTTGTTAGAACAACAAATATTAGTGGATGTCATTAGTAACGTGCTTGCAACAATGCTTAGTGGGGGGTGTATGACAACCTTAGACTGATGATCACATCCGTAAAATTGACACTTTGATGTTTTTAATAGGTTTAGTCCCTTCGATCGAATGAGACCTAGTTATGTGTTATAAAGGCAATAATCGAGGTTTGGTATGAGGATTGAGTCATACGAGAATCCTCCACACCCTCTCAAAACATCCATTCCTCAATAATGGCCCAAGTAGTTCGAGGCTCCTCAGACTTGACCCTAGTGCCCCCTACATGAATCTTAGAGCTCTAGTTTTCACCTTGCTTTGACTCAAGTGATAGTGAATTGAGTACATGCTAATGAGGGGGAGGGGCATATAGGCTAGGGTTGTTTGACAAATGACCAAAGTTACTCTTGTGATGGTAGGTGAGAAGGGCAGTGGAGGTATTTTTGGTTCATGGCTAAGCAGTCCCTCCATCCTTCCACCATGATGGGCTTCTAGCTCTTTGAGTATTCTTTTGACTTGGGCTTCTATACTTCTAGTCATTCCTTTGACTTTATCTTTTTATTCTCCTTTTCTATTTGTTGGCAATGCAATTAGTTTGGAATTCTATTGATTTTGTTTGGTCTGCATGTTTTACAAAGTGCATAACACATAGGACTAAGTACGACCCCGTCATAGGATTTAATTATTCCTAAACACACCTTTTTCTCCATTTATGTGATATAGAAAACACACATGTAGTTTTTTTTAAAAGGGATTACAACGACGATGTGGGACTTATTGAGAAAATAGGTAATACAATAAAGTTGAAATGAGATCAAAGTCAAAATTCTATACATCTTGTGATCCTAAAAGTCAGAGTGTACAATTAAGTATATTTGTCCTTGTAAACTCGTTTAGTATATTTGTCTGCTAAGACAATTAAGTGTACAATTATTAAAAGGAAAAAGTCTAAAATAAACCTTGAACTTGTAGACGAAAGCTAAATCAAACCCTAAACTTTGAATCCCGGAAATCAGCACACCCAACTATTTAATTCCGGTCTATTTTAAACCTTGATCGTGTTTCAAGCGGATTGTCCACGTGACGCGACTGGGCCGGCCCACCAGAAGCGAAGCACATTTTTCTTTATTATTATAGCGCGCATCTAAAAATACCCGAAAAAATAGGCTCACGTGGAATCGAACGTGAGACCTGATGGTTTTGATCTCACGTGGAAGCGAAGCACGTTTTTCTTTATTATTAAAGCGCGCATCTCGTCTCAAAAAAAAAAGCACGCATCTAAAAAAATACCCGAAAAAAATAGGCTCACGTGGAATCGAACGTGAGACCTGATGGTTTTGATCTCAGGCCGCTAGCCAGTCTAACCAGTGGCTCTTGGTGCAGGTTTGAAGTTTTTTTTGATTTGTTTTGAAACATTCCCCTGAAAATTGTCAACAATTTTCACATACACATATTCTTAAAAGCAAAAGGTAAAATAAAAGTCGAAAGATTTTTTTGCAAAAAATTGAACAATTCTTGTAATTACAACAATTTTTTGGCAAACATTTTTTGAATTACGAACACTCTTTGAAAAAGATGAACATTTGTTTTGAAAAAATTACAATTTTTTAAACCTGAACAAAATTTAAAAGTGTGAACACTTTCTAACTTTTTAAAAAACGGGAACATATTTGCCAAAAAATTGCAGTTGATTTTTTTTTGCAAATATGTTCCCATTTTTTAAAAAGTTAGAAAGTGTTTGCACTTTTAAATTTTGTTCAGATTTAAAAAATTGTTTGGCTTTTTCAATAAGTGTTTCCACATAAGAAATCTTTGGAGATATAAAAAAGATGGTTCACGTTTGCAAATTTTAGTTGTGTTTTTCAAAAAGGTTTATAATTCCAAAATATCCATAGAATGTTCGGAGTTCCAAATTGTTGATAATTTTCAAGAAAATATTCGGAAAAGAACAGATAATTTTCAAATCTGGATGTTGCGTTATGTGGTTATTAACAATTCCGCGCTTTTAGCTTAACAACAGGAGCCATCTGTTAGAGTGGTTAGCTATACTAATTAAGCAACGGCAGGTCACAGGTACGATTCCTAGCCATCTTTTTTTTTTCGTATTTTAATTAAGCTGCGTGTCACATGCCTGGTGGGCCGGCCCAGTAGCGTCCAGCGCAACCAACTATCCCGGGTTTAATCAACAATCCTTGTTTGGGAGCGCGCTTAAGGTTTAAAAATAGACCGGGATCAGAGAATTTGGTGTGCTAATTTCAGGGATCCGAAGTTCAGGATTTGATTTAGCTTTCGTCTACAAGTTGAAGGTTTGTTTTAGACTTTTTCCTTATTAAAATAGTTACGTTATACCCCAGTTTAATTTCTTTGGAATCTCTGGTTGGTTGTAGTGCTCACCTAGTTCCAAAATATAGTGTATTTGTTTTCAAATGAGCTTCGTGAAGTTTGACCATGTTTGTAAAGAGAAAAAAATATCAACATCTACATAACAATAAATATCATTACATACAATGTGAAATATATTTTCTATTGTATTTGTTTGGTATAATGGGTGTTGATATTTTTTTCCTCTCTCTATAGACTTGGTCAAACTTTACAAAATTTGATTTTTGAACAATTTATGTGTTCTATATTTGGTTGGGAGGAGTGTTATTTGAATATTACCATGTATTATTATTTTAGATTTATTTCTTTCCTTAATTAATCATTGCTCCTACCGAGTCGTGGACAGATATAGTAAAAGAGACTGAGTACCCGATGAACCCGTTAAAGTTTTTCTGTGTGAAAGGTTCTCATACGAGGAACTCCAAGGCATACCTCAAACCGCCCCTAAACGTTCGGACTACGGTGTCCGGAGTTTTTTTTTTCATCCAACGTTGTACCTCAAATTTCCGCAGACACAGTCCGGGTGTCTAAAATCTCACAAACTTGTTGCAAAGCTGAGGGAGGTTTGTGGGCATCCGGACCACCGCCACCTAGGCCTTCGACATCCACGACCCACCCCAAAACCTCACATGGACCCCCAATTTTCTCATTCCGTCACTTGACCCTTCTCCGCATTCAGTCCGTCCCAGTCCACCGTTGCTGTTGTGCCACCCTGGCTGCCAGCCTAGGCCTTGTCGGACCTCCGACGCTACACCAGGGCATTAGGCACACTCTGCTAACGCCTCTGACCCACCCCTGATCCGACCACCACCCAAGTACCCCTCGCGCCTGCAGATGTTGTCCATGGCGAACACCATGCTCGTTGTTCTGCCAAATGCCATAGCCAAAATTTTGGATGTTTTTTGTCCTTACAATGAAGCAACCACGATGGATTCAGACAAAGAGTACCTCTATGGGAAGTTCATGGATTCGTCCACGTCAGGTGATGACGAATATGAGGATGAAATGGCGATGATGAAGGCGGTTCTTTTGTATAATCGCAACTTGTAGATGAGCATGTTCTAATTTACAAGGGATCAATTAAGGGACATCGAGTGTTGAACCAAATCGGGCACAGGGGCATTTGATGCTCATGGATGACTAGTTCAACGAATATGTGCTATTCGAGTTCTTTTTCCGCCATTGCATTCGGTGGCGAAGTGTGATCGATCGCCTCTGCATTTGTGTCCGAGCCTATGACAAGTAGTTCATCTTGAAGAAGGATACTGTCATAACCATTGGTTTCTCTAGTTACCTGAAGGTAATGGTTGCCTCGAGGATGCTTGCCTATGACACGGTCGCAGATTTGTGGGGTGAGTACCTCCGGATGTCTGAAAGCACATGCCTCGAAGCTATGGTCAGATTTTCTACTGCGGGCAAGCTCCTCCGTGTAACTATATCATCAATGGTCATGACTATAATATGGACTACTATTTTTTTGATGGTAGCTATCCTCTGTGGGCAACCTTTGTTAAGACCATGTCTGAGCTATGGGGTCAGAAAAGATCTCACTTTGCCAAAAGTCAAGAAGGAATATAAATGGTGTGGAGAGGGCTTTCGGAGTGCTCGAGGCCCCTTTTGTAGTTGTGCGAGGACCTGCAGAAATTTGGGATCCATATAAGTGTTGGAAATATGCCCTAGAGGCAATAATAAAAGTATTATTATTATATTTCCTTGTTCATGATAATTGTCTTTTATTCATGCTATAACTGTATTATCCGGAAATCGTAATACACGTGTGAATACATAGACCACAATATGTCCCTAGTGAGCCTCTAGTTGACTAGCTCGTTGTGATCAACAGATAGTCATGGTTTCCTGGCTATGGACATTGGATGTCGTTGATAACGGGATCACATCATTAGGAGAATGATGTGATGGACAAGACCCAATCCTAAGACTAGCACAAAAGATCGTGTAGTTCATTTGCTAGAGCTTTGCCAATGTCAAGTATCTCTTCCTTCGACCATGAGAGCGTGTAACTCCTGGATACCGTAGGAGTGCTTTGGGTGTATCAAACGTCACAACGTAACTAGGTGACTATAAAGGTGCACTACAGGTATCTCCGAAAGTATCTATTGTTTTATGCGGATCGAGACTGGGATTTGTCACTCCGTGTAAACGGAGAGGTATCTCTGGGCCCACTCGGTAGGACATCATCATATGCGCAATGTGACCAAGGAGTTGATCACGGGATGATGTGTTACGGAACGAGTAAAGTGACTTGCCAGTAACGAGATTGAACAAGGTATCGGTATACCGACGATCGAATCTCGGGCAAGTAAAATACCGCTAGACAAAGGGAATTGTATACGGGATCGATTGAGTCCTTGACATCGTGGTTCATCCGATGAGATCATCGTGGAACATGTGGGAGCCAACATGGGTATCCAGATCCCGCTGTTGGTTATTGACCGGAGAACGTCTCGGTCATGTCTACATGTCTCCCAAACCCGTAGGGTCTACACACTTAAGGTTCGATGACGCTAGGGTTATAAAGGAAGTTTGTATGTGGTTACCGAATGTTGTTCGGAGTCCCGGATGAGATCCCGGACGTCACGAGGAGTTCCGGAATGGTCCGGAGGTAAAGATTTATATATGGGAAGTCCTATTTTGGCCACCGGAAAATGTTCGGGATTTTTCTGTATTGTACCGGGAAGGTTCTAGAAGGTTCCGGAGTGGGGCCCACCTGCATGGGGGGACCCACATGGACGTGGGTAGTGGGGGCAAGGCCCCACACCCCTGGTCAAGGCGCACCAAGATCCCCCCTTAGAAGGAATAAGATCATATCCCAAAGGGATAAGATCAAGATCCCTAAAAAGGGGGGATAACAATCGGTGGGGAAGGAAATAATGAGATTTCTTTCCTCCCACCTTGGCCAACGCCCCAATGGACTTGGAGGGCAAGAAACCAGCCCCTCCACCCCTATATATAGTGGGGAGGCGCATGGGAGCTATAGACGAAGTTCTGGCGCAGCCCTTCCCCTCTCCCAAGTCTTCCTCCTCTCCCGCGGTGCTTGGCGAAGCCCTGCAGGATTGCCACGCTCCTCCACCACCACCACGCCGTTGTGCTGCTGTTGGATGGAGTCTTCCTCAACCTCTCCCTCTCTCCTTGCTGGATCAAGGCGTGGGAGACGTCACCGGGCTGTACGTGTGTTGAACGCGGAGGTGCCGTGCGTTCGGCACTTGATCATCGGTGATTTGAATCACGACGAGTACGACTCCTTCAACCCCGTTCTCTTGAACGCTTCCTCTTAGCGATCTACAAGGGTATGTAGATGCATTCTCTTTCTACTCGTTGCTGGTCTCTCCATAGATAGATCTTGGTGACACGTGAGAAAATTTTGAATTTCTGCTACGTTCCCCAACAGTGGCATCATGAGCTAGGTATATTGTGTAGATTCTTTGCACGAGTAGAACACAAAGTAGTTGTGGGCGTTGATGTTGTTCAATATGCTTACCGTTACTAGTCCAATCTTGTTTCGACGGTATTGTGGGATGAAGCGGCCCGGACCGACCTTACACGTACTCTTACGTGAGACAGGTTCCACCGATTGACATGCACTTGGTGCATAAGGTGGCTAGCGGGTGCCAGTCTCTCCCACTTTAGTCGGAACGGATTCGATGAAAAGGGTCCTTATGAAGGGTAAATAGCAATTGGCATATCACGTTGTGGTCTTGCGTAGGTAAGAAACGTTCTTGCTAGAAACCCATAGCAGCCACGTAAAACATGCAACAACAATTAGAGGACGTCTAACTTGTTTTTGCAGGGTATGCTATGTGATGTGATATGGCCAAGAAGAATGTGATGAATGATATGTGATGTATGAGATTGATCATGTTCTTGTAATAGGATTCACGACTTGCATGTCGATGAGTATGACAACCGGCAGGAGCCATAGGAGTTGTCTTTATTTATTGTATGACCTGCGTGTCATTGAAGAACGCCATGTAAACTACTTTACTTTATTGCTAAACACGTTAGTCATAGAAGTAGAAGTAGTCGTTGGCGTGACAACTTCATGAAGACACGATGATGGAGATCATGATGATGGAGATCATGGTGTCGTGCCGGTGACGATGATGATCATGAAGCCCCGAAGATGAAGATCAAAAGGAGCAAAATGATATTGGCCATATCATGTCACTATTTGATTGCATGTGATGTTTATCATGTTTATGCATCTTGTTTGCTTAGGACGACGGTAGTAAATAAGATGATCCCTTACAAAATTTCAAGAAGTGTTCTCCCCTAACTGTGCACCGTTGCTACAGTTCGTCGCTTCTAAGCACCACGTGATGATCGGGTGTGATGGATTCTTACATTCACATACAACGGGTGTAAGACAGTTTTACACAGCGAAAACACTTAGGGTTAACTTGACGAGCCTAGCATGTACAGACATGGCCTCGGAACACGGAGACCGAAAGGTCGAGCATGAGTCGTATAGTAGATACGATCAACATGAAGATGTTCACCGATGATGACTAGTCCGTCTCACATGACGATCGGACACGGCCTAGTTGACTCGGATCATGTAATCACTTAGATGACCAGAGGGATGTCTATCTAAGTGGGAGTTCATAAGATGAACTTAATTATCCTGAACATAGTCAAAAGACCTTTTGCAAATTATGTCGTAAGCTCGCGCTTTAGTTCCACTGTTTAGATATGTTCCTAGAGAAAATATAGTTGAAAGTTTATAGTAGCGATTATGCGATCAGTAGAAAGCTTATGTCCTTAATGCACCGCTCAGTGTGCTGAACCCCAACGTCGTTTGTCGATGTTGCGAACATCGAACATACACGTTTTGATAACTACGTGATAGTTCAGTTAAATGGTTTAAATAGAGGCACCAAAGACGTTTTCGAAACATCGCGGAACATATGAGATGTTTCGAGGGCTGAAATTGGGATTTCAGGCTCGTGCTCACGTCAAGAGGTATAAGACCTCCGACGATTCTCTTAGCCTGCAAACTAAGGGAGAAAATCTCAATCGTTGAGCTTGTGCTCAGATTGTCTGAGTGCAACAATCACTTGAATTGAGTGGGAGTTGATCTTCCAAATGAGATAGTGATGTTTCTCCCAAGTCATTGCCACCGAGTTGCTAGAGCTTCGTGATGAACTATAACATATCAGGGATAAATAAGATGATCCTTGAGGTATTCACGATGTTTGACACCGCGAAAGTAGAAATCAAGAAGGAGCATCAATTGTTGATGGTTGGTGAAACCACTAGTTTCAAGAAGGGCAAGGGCAAGAAGGGATACTTCATGAAACGGCAAATCAGCTGCTGCTCCAGTGAAGAAACCCAAGGTTGAACCCAAACCCGAGACTAAGTGCTTCTGTAATAAGGGAAACAGTCACTAGAGCAGAATTACCCTAGATACTTGGTAGATGAGAAGGCTGGCAAGGTCGATAGAAGTATATTGGATATACATTATGTTAATGTGTACTTTACTAGTACTCCTAGTAGGACCAGGGTATAAGATACCGGTTCGGTTGCTAAGTGTTAGTAACTCGAAATAAAAGCTACGGCATAAACGGAGACTAGCTAAAGGTGAGCTGACGATATGTGTTGGAAGTGTTTCCAATGTTGATATGATCAAGCATCGCACGCTCCCTCTACCATCGAGATTTGGTGTTTGCGTTGAGCATAGACATGATTGGATTATGTCTATCGCAATACGGTTATTCATTTAAAGAGAATAATGGTTACTCTATTTATTTGAATAATACCTTCAATGGTCTTGCACCTAAAATGAATGGTTCATTGAAATCTCGATCGTAGTGATACACATGTTCATGCCAAAAGATAGTAATGATAGTACCACCTATTTGTGGCACTGCCACGTAAGTCATATCGGTATAAAATGCATGAAGAAGCTCCATGTTGATGGATCTTTGGACTCACTCATTTTTGAAAAGTTTGAGACATGCGAACCATGTCTATTGGTATATATGCATGAAGAAACTCCATGCAAATGGACCGTTTGAACTCACTTGATTTTGAATCACTTGAGATATGCAAATCATACCATATGGGCAAGATGACTGAAAAGCCTCGGTTTCAGTAAGATGGAACAAGATAGCAACTTGTTGGAAGTAACACATTTTGATGTGTGTAGTCCAATGAGTGCTGAAACATGCAGTGAATATCATTATGTTCTTACTTCACAGATGATTCGAGAAGATGTTGAATATATTTACTTGATGAAACACAAGTCTGAATTATTGAATGGTTCAAGTAATTTCAGAGTAAAGTTGAAGATCATCGTGACAAGAGGATAAAATGTCTATGATAAGATCATAGAGATGAGTATCTGAGTTACGAGTTTTGGCACACAATTAAGACATTGTGGAAATTGTTTCGCAATTAATACCGCCTGGAACACCATAGTGTGATGGTGTGTCCGAACATCATAACTGCACCCTATTGGATATGATGCATACCATGATGTCTCTTATCGAATTACCACTATCGTTCATGGGTTAGGCATTAGAGACAACCACATTCACTTTAAATAGGGCACCACGTAATTCCGATGAGATGACACCGTATGAATTATGGTTTAGAGAAACCTAAGTTGTCGTTTCTTAAAAGTTTGGGGCTGCGACGCTTATATGAAAAAGTTTCAGGTTGATAAGCTCGAACCCAAAGCGGATAAAATGCATCTTCATAGGAAACCCAAAACAGTTGGGTATACCTCCTAATTCAGATCCGAAAGCAATATGGATTGTTTCTAGAATCGGGTCCTTTCTCGAGGAAAAGTTTCTCTCGAAAGAATTGAGTGGGAGGATGGTGGAGACTTGATGAGGTTATTGAACCGTCTCTTAAACTAGTGTGTGACAGGGCACAGGGAGTTGTTCCTATGGCACCTACACCAATTGAAGTGGAAGCTTATGATATTGATCATGAAACTTCGGATCAAGTCACTCCCAAACCTCGTAGGATGACAAGGATGCGTACTACTTCAGAGTGGTACGTAATCCTGTCTTGAAGGTCATGTTGCTAGACAACAATGAACCTACGAGCTATGGAGAAGCGATGGTGGGCCCGGATTCCGATAAATGGCTTGAGGCCATAAAATCCGAGAGAGGATCCATGTATGAAAACAAAGTGTAGACTTTGGCAGAACGGCTCGATGGTCGTAAGGCTAATGAGTACAGATGGATTTCAAAAGGAAGACGGACAATGATGGTAAATGTCACCATTAAGAAAGCTCGACTTGTCGTTAAGATGTTTTCCGACAAGTTCAAGGAGTTGACTACGATGAGATTTTCTCACTCGTAGCGATGCTAAGAGTCTGTTGGAATTATATTAGCGATTACTGCATTATTTATGAAATCTTGCAGATAGGATGTCAAAACATTGTTTCCTCGACGATTTTAATGAGGAAAGGTTGTATGTGATACAACTGGAAGGTTTTGTCAATTCCGAAAGATGCTAATAAGTATGCAAAGCTCCAGCAATCCTTCTAAGGACTGGAGTGAGCATCTCGGAGTTGGAATGTATGCTTTGATGATGACCAAAAATTTTTTTGGGTTTGTACAAAGTTTATGAGAAACTTGTATTTCCAAAGAAGTGAGTGGGAGCACTATAGAATTTCTGATGAGTATATGTTGTTGACATATTGTTGATCAGAAATGACGTAGAATTTCTGGAAAGCATATAGGGTTATTTTGAAGTGTTTTTCAATGGAAAGCCTGGATTAAGCTACTTGAACATTGAGCATCAAGATCTATAAGGATAGATCAAAATGCTTAATAATACTTTCAAATGAGCACATACCTTGACATGATCTTGAAGGTGTTCAAGATGGACCAGTCAAAGAAGGAGTTCTTGCCTGAGTTGTAAGGTACGAAGTTAAGACTTAAAGCTCGACCACGGCAGAATAGAGAAAAAGGACGAAGGTCGTCCCCTATGCTTAAGACGTAGGCTCTTCAGTATGCTATGCTGTGTACCGCACCTGAAGTGTGCCTTGCCATGAGTCAGTCAAGGGGTACAAGAGTGATCCAAGAATGGCTCACAGGACAGCGGTCAAAGTTATCCTTAGTAACTAGTGGACTAAGGAATTTTCTCGATTATGGAGGTGGTAAAAGAGTTCGTCGTAAAGGTTACGACGATGCAAGCTTGACACCTATCCGGATAGCTCTGAGTAGAGAGACCGGATACATATAATGGAGCAATAATTTAGAATAGCTCCAAGTAGAACAGTTGTTTGGAATAGCTCCAAATAGAGCGTGGTAGCTGCATCTAGGAGATGACATAGAGATTTGTAAAGCACACACGGATCTGAAAGGTTCAGACCCGTTGACTAAAACCTCTCTCACAAGCAACATGATCAAACCTAAAACTCTTGGGTATTAGTCACATGGCGATGTGACCTGTGAGTGTTAATCACATGGCGATGTGAACTAGATTATTGACTCTAGTGCAAGTGGGAGACTGTTGGAAATATGCCCTAGAGGCAATAATAAAAGTGTTATTATTATATTTCCTTGTTCATGATAATTGTCTTTTATTCATGCTATAACTGTATTATCTGGAAATCGTAATACACGTGTGAATACATAGACCACAATATGTCCCTAGTGAGCCTCTAGTTGACTAGCTCGTTGTGATCAACAGATAGTCATGGTTTCCTGGCTATGGACATTGGATGTCGTTGATAACGGGATCACATCATTAGGAGAATGATGTGATGGACAAGACCCAATCCTAAGCCTAGCACAAAGATCGTGTAGTTCGTTTGCTAGAGCTTTGCCAATGTCAAGTATCTCTTCCTTTGACCATGAGAGCGTGTAACTCCGGGATACCGTAGGAGTGCTTTGGGTGTATCAAACGTCACAACGTAACTGGGTGACTATAAAGGTGCACTACAGGTATCTCCGAAAGTATCTATTGTTTTATGCGGATCGAGACTGGGATTTGTCACTCCGTGTAAACGGAGAGGTATCTCTAGGCCCACTCGGTAGGACATCATCATATGCGCAATGTGACCAAGGAGTTGATCACGGGATGATGTGTTACGGAACGAGTAAAGTGACTTGCCGGTAACGAGATTGAACAAGGTATTGGATACCGACGATCGAATCTCGGGCAAGTAACATACCGATAGACAAAGGGAATTGAATACGGGATTGATTAAGTCCTTGACATCGTGGTTCATCCGATGAGATCATCGTGGAACATGTGGGAGCCATCATGGGTATCCAGATCCAGCTGTTGGTTATTGACCGGAGAACGTCTCGGTCATGTCTACATGTCTCCCGAACCCGTAGGGTCTACACACTTAAGGTTCGATGACGCTAGGGTTATAAAGGAAGTTTGTATGTGGTTATCGAATGTTGTTCGGAGTCCCGGATGAGATCCCGGACGTCACGAGGAGTTCCGGAATGGTCCGGAGGTAAAGATTTATATATGGGAAGTCCTATTTTGGCCACCGGAAAATGTTCGGGATTTTTCGGTATTGTACCGGGAAGGTTCTAGAAGGTTCCGGAGTGGGGCCCACCTGCATGGGGGGACCCACATGGACGTGGGTAGTGGGGGCAAGGCCCCACACCCCTGGTCAAGGCGCACCAAGATCCCCCCTTAGAAGGAATAAGATCATATCCCGAAGGGATAAGATCAAGATCCCTAAAAAGGGGGGATAACAATCGGTGGGGAAGGAAATAATGAGATTTCTTTCCTCCCACCTTGGCCAACGCCCCAATGGACTTGGAGGGCAAGAAACCAGCCCCTCCACCCCTATATATAGTGGGGAGGCGCATGGGAGCTATAGACGAAGTTCTGGCGCAGCCCTTCCCCTCTCCCAAGTCTTCCTCCTCTCCCGCGGTGCTTGGCGAAGCCCTGCAGGATTGCCACGCTCCTCCACCGCCACCACGCCGTTGTGCTGCTGTTGGATGGAGTCTTCCTCAACCTCTCCCTCTCTCCTTGCTGGATCAAGGCGTGAGAGACGTCACCGGGCTGTACGTGTGTTGAACGCGGAGGTGCCGTGCGTTCGGCACTTGATCATCGGTGATTTGAATCACGACGAGTACGACTCCTTCAACCCCGTTCTTTTGAACGCTTCCGCTTAGCGATCTACAAGGGTATGTAGATGCATTCTCTTTCTACTCGTTGCTGGTCTCTCCATAGATAGATCTTGGTGACACGTAGGAAAATTTTGAATTTCTGCTACGTTCCCCAACAATAAGTTGTAGAAAGTAATGGTAGCTTATGGTACCATGCACAATATGATTGTGAAGGATGAGGGTGACGTGGTTCGCCATGGTCTGGATTTTGAGCACATGGGTAATCCCATCCAACTTTCACCACAAAATCCGGCGACGTTTCAGGATTGATCCCAAAAACATCAACATATTCAGCATCGTGCAGCTAATCAACAGCTTCAGAATGATCTATTTGAGCATCTGTGGGCGCTTCAAGGGGACAACTAGAACATATGGTGTACCAAGTTGAATTCAAATCTAAACTATTGTATTAAGAACTTCATGTTTGGATTGTGATATTTACATTTGAATTATTGTATGAGAATGTTTGCATGCCATGTATGGATGAATTGTGTTATTTATATAATTATTTTGAGTGCTTCGGACATAGGGGGAAAACAGGAACAGTCATTTGATGCATATGATTGGATGACCGGCTCTTTTATCATCCACGGACGCGTGTGCGGACGCTTGGTGTGTCCGACTTGATGATCCTCCTTGGAGTTGCCCTTACAACCTCTGGATTTCATACAGACACAGGTCACCACACCACATATACATATATAAACTGTGTATATACGGCAAACATAGTAGTAGTAACCATCCCACACCTAGGGCGCGGTTGATCGATCTAACTCATGTTCACGCCGGGGCCCCTGCTTCATGGAATCCTGGCTACGTAGGTAGTACGTACGTCGGCCGAGGCGACACGTCCCCCTTGCAGGTAGCCCCCCTACTGGATGCGTGCCCGCATGGGATTATATGCAGTTGCACAGTGTGCTGCCAGAGACGTCCCCTGGAAGAACCAAATGCAGCTAGCGGAATAATGACCCGTGGGACTCCTCCACCTCTATCATTGCCCTCCGCGTTGAACTCTCGAAGAATTAAGCCATATCCATGATGACCACCGCCTGTAATAATCTGCACCTTCCCGCTGTGATGTTTCTCAAGCAAATCAAATGATCATTCCTACGAAACTCCTTGGAGCCCGTCATCCCGGTGTCGATGATGATAATGATGGTGATGCGTGTTTACGCGCCAGGGCCCGCATGTCAGTTGCAGTGGTCACCGATCTTTTTACGGAAATGCAAAGCTGTTATGTGATGTGTGTTCAGAGCTTGTGTGACCATGTAGTAAACTGATTGTTCGGAGGAAAACTATATCATTTCGTCAAGTAGAATCTTTTGGACCGGCATCATGAACAAGTTTGTGACCCGAGGGTGGTTTGGAAAAGTCAAGCAAAGCATGGCCATTGCTCTCTCTGGCCAGTTTGTAGACAAAGGGATGGTAGGCCATGCCGCCAGCACCATACGTCTACGTCGATATGTACATCTAAAGATGTAATTTGGAATAAGAGGCTTGTATCCTTCTCTCAAGACAACGGCTAGAGCCATAGCATATATATCATGAAGCATGCATCTTCTGTTTGATGTTCAGCCCAGAACAATAATTAACACTAGCTAGCTAGTACGAATATAGTATCATTATTCCTGTAGAAATTATTCACTTTCCAAGTTTTATAAGTACATTTTTTAAAATATTTTTACTATGTAGTAATAAGGGACCTTTTCCCTCCAATTCTTAATAATATGGGAATTTTCAATTCGTTGTTTGTTTTTATGTTTTACTTAAATGTGTATGAGTTTTTGGATTTAAAGATATTTTCATGTCTATGAACACAAATTAAACTCAACCGATAGTTGAATCTTTAGGTCCCATGCTCCTTTTGATGCTATCTCGTCTTTCATTCTTCATGAGCAAACAGTCGATGGTTTAAACCTTTTCCTTAACTTCTTTTTGCACCCAGTGAAGATCATAATTGTGCTCTTGTCTTTTGACGTAGCTACAGTGGAGACTGCTGGATCGCTATCCTCTCTCTGCCTTACGTACGCTGTTGTGGTTTCGCTCCACATCTGATCTGTAGTACGTATACATACATCTTACTGTAGCGGATAGGGTATACCCATTTTGGACTGTTTGATCAATCATATCTGCCAGCAGCGGTTTTACCTACGGTATCTTCTATTGGACATAAGAACCAGAACGGAGCAATTGGTAAAAATAATACCCTGGATTACGTGTATAAGACTTTACAGTTTTTTATTGCCGTCAAAAAGAACTTTGTAATTTTACGTTTTACAAAGAATTACTAAAAAAATAGCCTTCCGAGAGATGTGTATGAACATGCAAATTTATGACGATGAGTGTTTAATCCTAACATGAATACGGTCTACTACCTATAATATGACTGTATAACTTAATATTTGAAGACAACATATTGAAAGATATACCCAACAACCCTCGTAAGTAGGGTTTGCATTTATTTCTGTTGGGACCCACATATCTAAGGCCCTTTCCAGTGCTCCAAGATGTACCGGTGCTAAAGATGTCACATAGGCAAAAAAAATAATGTGGCAGAGCAATTAAGGAGGAGAGAAAGCATTATGATGATCCCAAGAGGAAACAATGCTAAGCACGTGAACCTATGCAAAATGGCTACCAATCAATGCATGAAGGAGCTTAAGTGTTAAAGAATTAAATGAGAGAAGCTTAGCTACAAAAGCTAAGCACCTATGCATTGGAGAGATTAGTTGTTAAAGTTTTTAATGCACTTAGCACCTCACCTAAGCACCAATACATTAGAAAAGGTCTAAATAATTGTAATTATGATTGAAAAATGATACTCCCTCCGTTTCAGTTTACAAGTCCTACGCGTATATCTAGGTTTCCAATTTTATCACCTTAATATAAATTATATAACACAAAAATTAGACCATTTGAAAATATAACATCGGAAGTTTATATTGGTATATTTTTCGTAATATATGGCTTGTATTAGGTTGGTCAAATTGACAACCTAGGAATACGCACACGCCCTGCAAACTAAGAGAGGGGGAGTAACTAACTCCACACATACTTCACCGAATCCAGTTGAAAATTGCTGATATGTAACAGAATATTAATCATTGGCGTGACAAGGCGTGATGTTATTAAACTCTGTCGACTAATTGCACAAAATAACTCTGTCGACCAAGGGGAATAATCCAATAAATAATGACAGAGTTTAATAACAAAATATTAATCATTGGCGTGACAAGGCGTCACACTGTTGACAAACTGCAGCCATGGAGAACGTTCACCAATGAGCATGCATACATTGCTCCATGGAAAAGGAACCCCACAACGAAGAACTGCTTACAACACAAGGCGTTTTTACTACATTGCCTGTAAAACACCAATGCATGAGCCGTTCATAGTGCACGTCTCTGCGAATGAAGCCCATACATGTCACGGGTCACATGAGAAAACACGTCTCTCTCTCTCTCTCTCTCTCTCTCTCTCTCTCTCTCTCTCTCTCTCTCTCTCTCTCTCTCTCTCTCTATAAATAGGTATCACCCAGGTTCACTGCTCCCCTCGACGATCCTCCACTCTAGGAAGCATCTAGCTAGCTATCAAGGCATCTAGCCATGTCCAACCCGTACACCTTCCTCAGGCCTCACATAGATCGTCCTTTCTTCCCCTTCCAAAGAAGCCTAGTCTCTCCATCCTCTCCCCCAAAACAAGCACTCCCTCTCCTGAGCCTCCTCCCTTCGAGCCATGATCACAGCAAGATCCTTGGTTGTGGGTATGCCAGTGATGATGATCATCATCAACTTAAGAAGGAAGATGAGGATGTAAACATCTCACTCCAAATTGGGCCGGCGAATCCGAACACCGCGCCTCATCTTTTAAGGGGTACTGTGAGTGATGGTGGTTGCGATGACGCAACAGGAACAGCACAAGATCAGCGTGGTGGTGGCGATCACAGCAGGGCGAATGAGCAGGAGGAAGAGGAAGACGACGATGATGATGCCGCCGGTGATGGTCTCTGTTTGGAGTACTTTGCCGCTGGTAAGCTAACCAAGGGCAAGTATTGGATCCCTACCCCGCTAAGATTGTTAGAATAAAATCGAGGCGCTTCGTCTTTCTACCGAGGATCAAGCAATCACACAAGCACGATACCGAGATTTGTTAACGAGGTTCACCGATATGGCTACATCCCCGGGGCATGACTACGGGCGCTCCTCCCCATGACACCGTCACAATACCGCACTCCGGCCGCCCGGGCGCCGGCACACGCCGCCGGCTCCCCCGCGTGCCTGTGCTATTATGTTGGCATAGGTTACATCGTGTGTCTACCCTCGTTATATATGAGAGACCTAGGATACAAGTGTCCTATTAGGACACAACTCCTACCCTGTCTACACACAGTCCAAACCAAGTCCAACTGTAACCTACCTTGTACAATAATATTCGACATAATTCTAACAAACTCCACCTTGGTGAATATTCTTCACCACCTTGAATTCGTCCGTGCGTCGAACCTCCATGTACATTGGACTTGAGATACACCATGAGCACCGCTGCTACTCCCAGACTCCATGTGACTCCACCTGCAGCTGTAGTCCCTTCTCGTCTTCATCACAGTCAACACTCGAGCAAAAAAAATTAAGTTCCTCGTTACTCTACTTTGTGCTCCCAACTGAACTCAACATCACCGCTCTTTCATGACCGTCTGTCTGAAACTTGAAGGAATTTCACCGTCGCCCTGTGTCACCCTGAGTCAAATTCATAGTTGTCTCACCCTTTTCTCGGATAGTCTCTAGCATGTACCACAGCTATAGCACTCAACCTCCTTCTGTACTTGTCACCCGCACTTTGCTATGTGCACCGAACACCACAGAATATACGGCCATGTACTCTCTCCGCTTTTGACAATTTCAGACTTTCCATCACTTTCACAGATTCTCCATGGTCAACTCTTGTCCATCTTCCGGCACCGATAGACCCAGTCACCAACTTGAATCCGGTACTCGTCAACACTGCTTCAGCACCCCCTGCACACTTTGTCTAACAACATATCTGACCACCGATGCCCTGGCCTATCGCTATGTCCCGTGCTTACCGCACGCCTCGTCGCTATCACCGCGTCGAGCCTCTGCTGTCCTGGTCGAGTCTCCCGGGCCGCGAACCCACACCACTCAAACCCCTACTGCAGAGAACCACCGATCATCACTGACCGATGCCGAGTATCACGTCTCCATCAGACCACTGGTACCCATTCCGATCCACGTGTCTCTCGCTATACTACCGAAATAGGCTTCGACTCTCCGAATTCTTACGCCATAGCCCCTCCATCAGCTCAGAGTGAAGTCGTCCATCAGACTCCAGCTCCACCTTCAACATGACTCCATGGTAGATGATCAGTCCACCCTCGCGCCCCGTCGACTTCAAGCTCTCTCATGTGTGCACTGCCTTGAATCAACCCTGCGCCATAGTCTTGTCGAAGCCGCACAAGCCCTCGGGCCCGCACCACATGTTTCCACGCTCCAGAAGTCAGCCACCATCAGCATCACGCTCCTATGTCGTCGTCGCTGAAATCACCGCCGTCTTCTGCTTTGACCGACATCCCCGTCGATCCGTCAGACAGTCTAGTCCGACCCAGCCGAAGTTATCCGACTGCAATCATGCTCCACCTCGCATCTTGTCCGCCCGCACGTCTTAGTGCATTGCTTGACGCCCTGTGTCTGCATGATCCCTCACGACGCGCTCCAAGCTCCACAAGCCTTATACGCACGTCGCCAATTTACTGTCGTCTCTATCGTAGGACGTTCTAACTGACCAAAAGCCATCAGTCCGACCACGCCCCACCAGTTGTCCTCCTGCCGTGTGGCTCTCCGATCACCCGCTGCTCACCTAATGGCTTCTCTCGCTAAAACCATCAGGACTCGCACGACTCTGTATTTGTTTGTCCACGTCGTCCATGCTCTACGGCCCTGACAACACTTGCAAACCTAACTCTGCCAATTGTCGTAGTCCCCTGAGCAAGCTGATCATGCCAACACCATCTAAACTATACAGGAACCATCCCTGCTGCCCATGACACCTTGATATTCCTTGTAATTGTCTAGAACCACGAGAATATAATCGCAATCCAACAGCCAACACCAGTCCTCCTCTTACACATCACGTATCTTCCTGATGCATGCACTCCATGTACTTTTGACTAGCACAAACAGCACCAAATACACAACGTGTCCTGGATCCTGCCCTTGACTTTTGATTGCTCTTTTCCTTTTAACAAATCTCCTGTCACCTGCATGCACCGAAGCTCCTTCTGTAGACCTGTAGCGACCAAAGTTGCTCCCTCATCGACCTCCTGCGTGTCTAGCTTGCTGCGCCTGGGCCATCTGAGTGCCATGGGTCTGCTGCTGCATCTAGCCCAGCCCCAGCCTCCAACGAGCGATCGGCGTGGAAAGCACACTAGCTCGCCGGCCACGCGTGTGTCGAGCCTCGCGAGCCGCCTCCCTGCTGCCGCTGGCTGTACGTGTTCCGCTTGGATCCTGCCACCTCGAACACAGCTTTTCCTTTTAACAA
>NC_041389.1:332505086-332522309 GCF_002162155.2 Triticum dicoccoides | reverse complement strand
CTGTCACCTGCATGCACCGAAGCTCCTTCTGTAGACCTGTAGCGACCAAAGTTGCTCCCTCATCGACCTCCTGCGTGTCTAGCTTGCTGCGCCTGGGCCATCTGAGTGCCATGGGCCTGCTGCTGCATCTAGCCCAGCCCCAGCCTCCAACGAGCGATCGGCGTGGAAAGCACGCTAGCTCGCCGGCCACGCGTGTGTCGAGCCTCGCGAGCCGCCTCCCTGCTGTCGTTGGCTGTACGTGTTCCGCTCGGATCCTGCCACCTCGAACACAGCTACCGCCGCACGCACTTCCGATCTTTTGCAACTTCTAATCTCGCCGACTCTACCGTGAACTGCTTCTCCGATTCTGATTGCTTTATACGCGTCGATCTCCGATCGCTGCTGCACGTACGCCGTACCTCCACAGCCGCCGGTCTTCGTCGCTCTCCTCTAAATCAACGATCCGCAACCTTCAGACCTTGCAACCTTGCTCTGATACCACTTGTTAGAATAAAACCGAGGCGCTTCGTCTTTCTACCGAGGATCAAGCAATCACACAAGCACGATACCGAGATTTGTTAACGAGGTTCACCGATATGGCTACATCCCCCGGGCATGACTACGGGCGCTCCTCCCCATGACACCGTCACAATACCGCACCCCGGCCGCCCGGGCGCCGGCACACGCCGCCGGCTCCCCCGCGTGCCTGTGCTATTATGTTGGCATAGGTTACATCGTGTGTCTACCCTCGTTATATATGAGAGGCCTAGGATACAAGTGTCATATTAGGACACAACTCCTACCCTGTCTACACACAGTCCAAACCAAGGCCAACTGTAACCTACCTTGTACAATAATATTCGACATAATTCTAACACAGATTCTCATTGGGCCAACTCACTTCGCTTGCCCGGTGTGCTGCAAGACCTTCAGCAGATACAACAACCTGCAGGTAATTAGCTAGACTTCATATATGCATCCATCTAAGTTTAATTTACAAGCTAGTAGAAGATATTGATTCGATTGATCGATGTGCTACATGGCAGCTGATGTCCAAGATCATCATTTTTCCTGCAGTTGCATGCATGCATGATCACCATAACAAATACGGATCTGTAGCTACGGGGACATCCGTGATGTGGTAGTAGCTTGTGAGACGAGGGCTATAGTGTAGAGACTGGGGCCTTTTGTGCGTTTCAGCTAGGCAGGCTGGTTAATTCGTACTTCCTTTTGTTGTTAGTTCCAACATTTGGGCCAGTACAGATGTAGGGCTTCCTCCCATCATTCTATCCTGGCTTTTGTCGTGCCTGGTTCGTATTTTTGTCACCTCCTGCATGTCCAGGCTCAGAGAGAGGGAGAGAGGTACCATGAAAATTCTCTCTCCATTCTGCCTTGCACAGTTGCACTGTGGATGCATCCATATGTGTACACGGATTTATAGCTGCTTCCCCAGGAAAGGCACCATGTCTGTCTGGTGACAGCATTACCGATAGATCCATGCATCCACTGTTGTCTAATTAATTTGACATATTTTGAGTGACATTGCTGAATATCATGATTGTGCAGTTAACTTTGAGGATATGATGCATGCAGATGCACATGTGGGGACACGGGTCGCAGTACCGCCGCGGGCCGGACTCCCTCCGCGGCACGCAGCCGGCGGCGATGCTCCGGCTCCCGTGCTTCTGCTGCGCGCCGGGGTGCCGGAGCCACGTGGACCACCCGCGGGCGTGGCCGCTCAAGGACTTCCGGACGCTGCAGACGCACTACAAGCGCAGGCACTTTTTTTTAGAACATAGACGTCAGAGACGTCCGACTTTAAATTAATAAAGCCCACAAACTTAGGCAGAGTATCACAACCACCGAACAGAAACAGCATAAACTAACACGACAGATAAGAGGACAGGCCGCTAAAAGAGCGCACAGTTGCGTTACAAGGCGGAGAACGGCCCAAAAGCAGCGAGCACGCAGGCTCGGAAGGTACTAAGACCAAAAGGGGATTGCCCATCCCTATGCGGCATCCAGTTGAGCAGGCGACGAAGCTCGAGCCTCGGAGTAGACGGCGTGTAGACGACAGATAGCTTGGCGGTGGAGATCAGAGTCCTGTTGTCTTCCCAGCGATGCCCATTGCTGCAAGAAAACGATGCATTTGAAGATAACGTCAGCGGGATGCGAGGGGAACACCCCCTCAATAGTAAACTTGTTGCGGGTATTCCAAATAGCCCATAGCATAGCCGCCGCACAAGTCCACATGACCCTACGAGACGCGCCTTGAAACCCAGATAAGGAAGATACGAGCTCGGGTCGGGAGCGTGGATCCCAATCCACTCCCGCGGCCTCCCGGACCGCGCTCCAAGCGAAACGAGCCAGGGGGCAGAGGAAGAAGGTGTGGTCAGCATCTTCCGGGACCCCACACAGCGCACAGGGGCCAGTGGCGGGGCCGTTGCGTTTAGCGAGGTTAATAGAGGTAGGAAGGCGATCTTGACAAAGTTGCCAAAGGAAGACCTTAATTTTGAGCGGGATCTTTGCCTTCCAAAGCCCCGTGGCCGCCGCCGGGATCTGACCGTGGCATAGCTCTCTATACATGGATTTGACAGAGAATTTGCCGGAGCTCGCAAGTCTCCACGAGATCAGGTCCGCGGATTCCGACAGTCGGGCGTCCGCAAGTAGCGCCAGAAGGCAATCCCAGTCTGCCAACTCCGACCCGATTAGCTCACGTCTGAAGTTAATACAGGGGGGGAGGTGCTAAGAGCCGAGGCCACCCGTTGTTCGGGTTCGACCGCTAAGGAGTACAGTTGTCGGAACTCCGCCCATAATGGGCGCTGGCCAATCCAGTGATCAAGCCAGAGATGCGTAGAGCGTCCGTTGTTAACCGCAAACTTTGCGCCCCTGGCAAAGAGGGGTTTAAGGGATTGAATGGAATTCCAGAAAGGAGACCCACTGGGCGCCGCGTCAAAAAAATCTCCTCGCGGGAAATATTTTGCCCGGAGGAGGTCAATCCAGAGGCCAGTCTCACCCTGCGTCATTTTCCAGATCCACTTGCACATTAGTGCGATGTTCATCAACTTGGAGTTGATGATCCCGAGACCCCCCTGGGTTTTGGGACGACACACGGCTTGCCATTTAACCATATGGTATTTTCGTTTCGGTCCCGCTCCTTCCCAAAAGAAACGTGACCGCGGTGTGTCAAACTTAGAGTGTACCCCGTCCGCCAGCAAGAACAGACCCATGGCAAACATGGGCAAAGATGAGAGGCTGGTGTTGGTAAGGATTAATCTTGCCCCTGAAGAAATAAAACGGCCCCTCCACGGGCAAACCCTATTCGCCACCTTGGAGGAGAGGGGCTCCCAGTCAGCGATTGTACACTTCTTTGCCGCTATTGGGAGCCCGAGGTAAGTAAACGGGAACTGGCCTAGTTTGCAGTTAAGCAGGTTGGCGACCCGTTGACTTTCTGTCGCATCCATCCCTATGGACACCACCTCACTTTTGTGGAAGTTAATTTTTAGTCCCGACATGAGTTCGAAGCTCAACAGTATAGCTTTGACCGAAGCAATACTATGTGTGTCGGGCTCGAAAAGAAGAAGAGTGTCATCCGCGTATTGCAAGTGGGACACTCCTCCCGGGATTAGGTTGTCCACGACTCCCCTAATGTGGCCGGCTAGGCGAGCCCTGTCTAGCATGGCGCCTAAAGCGTCCGCCACGAAGTTAAAAAGCAACGGCGACGCTGGGTCCCCTTGACGCAGCCCGCGCTTGTTGCGGAAGAAGTTCCCTACTTCTCCGTTTACCGCGATCGCCGTTTGGCCTCCCGAGACCAACTGCATCATGCGGTGAACCCAGACCGATGAGAAACCTCGGTCCAGGAGTACCTGTCGGAGGAACTCCCAGTTCACGCGGTCGTACGCCTTCTCAAAATCGAGTTTGAGGATAATCGCTGGCTGTCGAGCGCGCTTCAGGGAGTGGATAATTTCTTGGAGGACCAGCGGCCCCTCCAAGATGTTACGTCCCCGAATGAACGCGGACTGGGTTCTACTAATAATGCGGTGGGCTATCTGAAACATGCGAGTTGAACAAGCCTTAGCACAAATTTTAAACGGGACGTTAATTAAGGCAATAGGTCGAAAAAGTCTAATGTGATCCGCACCCGGGACCTTGGGGATCAAAGAGAGAACCCCAAAGTTCAGGCGGGAAATGTCTACCGTACCACGCATAAAACCATTGCACACGTCAAAAATGGGGTTTTTGAGCACTTGCCAAAACCGCTTGAACATCGCCAACGGCCACCCATCCGGCCCCAGCGCAGTGTCAGATTTCATACCCAGCGTGGCCTTGTCAATCTCCTCCGGGAGGAAGGCTAAGCTCAGGTTCTCGTTTTCCTCGTCCGTGACCCGCAACGCAGGGTCCCACACATCCTCCCTCAGGCGAGCCCTGGGTTCCTCCCTGGAACCCATGAGTTGGATGTAGAACTCATAGATGTGCCGGACGATATCCTGTTGTCGCAGTATGAGCCCCTGCTCCGATTGAAGACGAAGGATAGCGCACTTACGGCGTCGGCCATTTGCGTATGCGTGGAAGTATTTTGTGTTCGCGTCGCCCTTGAGCGTCCACTTTATGCCACCGCGCCTACGCCAGTACTCTTCCTCAGCCCTGAGGAGGGATTCGACTTGGGCCTCAAGCGCGTAGCGCTGGGCCCAGTCCTGCGCGGAAAAGATGTGCAGATCTGCCGCTGCGTCTAGCTGGGCTAGCTCCTCAGTCAGGCGCACCCTTAACCGCTTATCCGCCCAACCCTGATTAGCTCCCCACCCTTTGAGAGCCGCTCGCATACCCGCCCCTGCGGCTATCCAGAACTCCATGGGGCCGCGTACGCGTCCGATGCGAGCAACGCAATTCGCCCATTTCGAAAGGAAGGTTTGCTCGAAGTCCGGAGACTCCAGCCATGCTGTTTCGAAGAAGAAACGCGGGCTACGTTTAAGCCTTTCCTCCCCCGAGGAAAGGATGAGGGGGACGTGGTCCGACCCGATCCTAGTTTCTGCGTGTAGAGAGCACAGGGGGAACAACACCTCCCACTCCGAGGACATAAAAACCCTGTCCAGGACCGAACGCACCGGCGTAAGCTGTTTGTTGGTCCAGGTATATCGAGCCCCCACGCGGGCCACTTCCCTAAGGGCCATGGAAGCAATAGCATTATTAAACATGGCCACCCTTGACCAGTTAATAATACCGTTGTTCTTGTCCGCTCCCGAGCGGATCAAGTTGAAGTCACCCCCCACCAGCAGAGGAAGGTTGCTCACGCCAACAGCCCTCACCTTTGTCTGAAGCTCTTCCAAGAACTCCAGCGAGAGCGAGTGATTGGCCGGGCCATACACGGCAATCACCATCCACTCCTGAAGAGTGGCGCGGTGCCGCACGTGGGCCGACAGGTAGAAGCGGCCGGCATCCCAAGCCACCACTTCAAGGCAGACTAGGTTAACTCCTAGCAGCAAACCCCCGGAGTGTCCTACCGCAGGCACCCAGTGCCAGACGAAACGCTCCAACGGGTCAACCGCTAGCAAGTCCCGGTGGTTGAAATCGGCCTTGATAGTCTCTTGCAATCCGACCACGTCGATTTCCTCGTTCCTAATGAACTCTCTTAACTGGGTCCGCCTCCCAGCGTGGCCGAAGCCTCGGATGTTCCAGAAGATGAAACACATTAGATGATGCGGTTTCGTAGACGGATACCGCGGGCGGTAACCGCTTTGGCCACGCGCCGTGTCCTGGCAGGACAACGGTTGAGGGAGGACGGTGCAGCCCCTGCTACTTGGTCCTCCTGTTCGGGCCGCACACCTGGCACCAGAGAAGCCCCTGCTTCCTTTGCTGCAGGCGCAGCGCGGGCCTGCGCTGCCTTAGCAAGCGCAGCCTGCGCGATTTTCTTCGCACGAATGAGAGACAGCACCTCTTGCGCTTCCCCCACATCAGCCATCGCGACGCCACTATCCGCTAAGAAACCCCCCAAGCACTCATCTTTATAATCTTCAAAAATCGTAAAGCGGGGCATGGGGCCATTCCTCTGCCGCAAGTGCGGCAAGGCGCTCGCCGTGCGCGGCGACTGGCGCACGCACGAGAAGAACTGCGGCCGCCGGTGGCACTGCACCTGCGGCTCCGACTTCAAGCACAAGCGCTCGCTCAAGGATCACATTCGGGCCTTCGGGCAGGACCACGTCGAGCGGCCGCCCGCCGCCAAGATGGGACCGTCGAGCCATGGACGATAAATATGCATGGCCAAACGGCCTGCCAGTGATTATATGATTACTTGTGCAATATTAGGGGACCGATTAATTTGTGCATCCATGGTATTCTCCTTCCCATAATAAGTATTACTACTATGTTACTAGCTGCTAGCTGAACTCAGTTTGATTATTACACTTATTTAACTATTTTGTTCTTATTTTTCAAGTGCTATGTGCGTATTTTAGCGTGTTAATCGTAGACTTGTAAGTTATGGCATGTTCGGTAATATTCTTATGTTGTATTTGTTTCATTGTTAGTTGTCATGATTCATTTCCTAGTTATTTTGAGCAAATACTCTCACATATACCACTCTTTGTTTTAATTATTTACATAAGGTTAGTTTGAGAGAACTCGCCCCTTAAGGCCTTGTTCGGTTCAAGAGTGTTTAATCCTCTAGTGGATTTAATCCTCTAGAGGATTGGGTGATCCCCCACCTTGCATCAAATCCCCTCACGGAACAAATACATGTCACCAAGCAATCCATATCGATTTTTATGCATTCGGTTTATCCCTAGCTGCAGATAGAGAGAGAAGGGGGAGTAGACAGGGGAGAATCTCAGAGAGAGACAAAGAGAGAACAAGCCTGAAGGTCTTCTGGCCAGCTGTCTCCTCTTCTCCGGCGTGAGGCGGCGGGGGAGATTGGTCGAAGTCAGCTAGGGTTTCGGCTGGGCTCCACGGCTGTGCGGGTCGCCGCCGAGCTTGCGCCGTTTCCTTTGAATGTTGTGTGGGAGAAGAAGGGGAAGGAGGAAGCGTTCCGTCGCTATCTGCTCCGGCAGCATCTCGGGCGCCGGCGCCGCCGTCGCTGAATGGAGAGAGGGAGAGAAGCTCGGGGCGAAAGAGCGAGAGCTTGCGTAACGTTTCTCGAGAGGTTTGCTTCCATGGGATGGGCCGCGTGGGTCATTTCCCTGCGATTTCCACGCGGCTTGAGAGGGATTTGGTCCAGACCGGGTCCAACCGAAGACACATATAAGACAAGCCGGGATCCAACCCCGGCCGGGGCTAAACCCACGTGGATTGGCCGGGTTTTGTCCCAATACCGGCGGGGATGGGATTAAACGAACAGGGCCTAAAACTCTTTCATTAAACTAAATCGTTGTATGTAAGCAGAATAATAAAATACTCCCTCCATCTCAAAATAAGTGTCTCAACTTTAGTATAACTTTGTAGGGAGTACATTTTAACGATCCTCCAAAATTAAATTACTGCCACTTGGATGTACAATAGTGTTTCATTTTTGTTAAATATATTTTGTAGTGTGCTATTAAATACACTAAAGATCTAAATCATGTGTAACACTTAGTGTTGTAGATGGAAAATTTACTAATATCCACAACATCAAATATATATAGTATGAAAATATATTATATGACAGATCTAATGAAATTAATTTGGTGTTGTAGATGTTGGTATAATTTTCTAGGGATATTTACATTTGTGCCTCTAACTCGAACCCACTACTCCTATTTACCCCTATTTTCGAAGCATGCTCTAATTTGCCCCTCTGCTGTTAGTTGCACTTATAGAAATGTCCTTTCATGCCGTTACTGTCTAGTTAAAGGGTTTTGACCGTTCTCTGGGCGTTTTTTTTGAAATTTTTGCCCCTGAAAAAAAGCAGAAATTGAAAAAGAAAAGAGAGTGCAAGTGCTTACCTTTTGGCATAGGACGGCCCAGCCAACCCAGCCCACTGGCTGGTTATCTTCTTCCTCTGCAGAGGCAAAGGGCATGTTGCCCGCGCGCACACCTGGGCGTCGCCCTTCCCATGGCCAATGACGCCGAGTCGCCGCACAACCATGTCTTTGAGCCCCGCCATAAGTAGAGCGTCACCATACCGAAGATCGCGACCTCGGGTGCTCTGCAAGTTCGGAACCGACACCATCTCCGCCGCCTCTGACCGCCGACTATTGTCTTAGATTTGCTATCATCCGAGATCCCCCATCGCCCTCTTACCGTCACGGAGATCCATATGCTATCTCGAATGTTCCAGACATGTCACCTATAATTTCCTCTTAATCCAGCCACCTTCCCACGGCACCTCGCTCTGGCGGCCGCGGGCAAGGTCCATGTTCTCGCTCTCGACCGTAGCCAGCCCCTTCTACCACTCAGGCATGCTCGCAGTGATCCTTTTTATCGATGGACTTCTACCACATCTTCCTTGTGCCTTCTAGCCACCTGTGACCAAGCTTCGACTAGCGCCCGCCGCTGGACTCGGCCATGGCCGACACTCCGGCCGCCCTTGCTCGCCCAACCACCTCCATTCGATGCGGAGAGAGCCCAGGAGCGCATATGATGAATCACTGGTGGTTTTGGTCGCGGGAACAGGTTTCCCATGCCTTGTGTCGTGGCGTATGGTCGGCGATGGCTTAATGTCGGTGGTTTGACTAGGAGCAGTGGGCTCCCTATGACATGTGGGGCCCACTAATTAGTTTAGCCTTAATCCTAGCATGTTATCACTAGGGTTATTAGTGAGACTAATCCAGGGACCCACATGTAAATGAGAGATAGAGTTTTTTATTTTTATTTTTCTTCAGTGGATCCTACTATAAGCAAGTGAGTGCGTGGATGGGGTTTTGTTCTTATTTTTTTGAGTGGGTCCCACTTGGAAGTGACTCATGAAGTGAGGGGCAAAAATGTCCAACAAACACCCAATGCGTCAAGTTGACAAGTGACGAAGAGAAAAGCTATGGGAAGGCACCTGGAATGGTGGTTTGTACTAGTTCCTCTTCTCCTTCAATGGTTGTCCTTGCTGCTACATCAGCATCATGAATGACCTCGCTTGTAGTTCTTGCCGGAGAAGTTCTTGCCGGAGAAGTTCTTGCCGGAGAAGTCCTAGCGGGAGAATTCCTTCCCGGGGAAGACTCTTGGAGCTCTTCCTCCTGGCGATCTTGAGCGACAGTCTCGGGGTCTCCTGCCTGTGAAGCATCGTTGATAGTCACGTTAGCAATGCTAGAAGAGTTGCCTGCGCCCTCACCATTACCAGGGGCGGGATTGCTCTCTGGGTCTTGCCGGGCCTTCTTCCTCGGACGCTGGGAGACCTCCTCCTCCCTGCACATCAAGAAGCAGGGCGTCAATTCCATGATAGAAGCAATAATAATAAATGAAATCTTGGAAAGAGTTGAGGAAGGATTGAGTTCTCACTCATCTTCTTCCTCTTCCTCACTGGCATCCCAGGAGAAGGCGACGTCCCACATCTTGTCTTCCATGGCAACATCTGCTTCCTGGTTGGCGGGCGCTGCGGTTGGCAAGGATATCACCCTCTTTTGGCAGGATTCTTCCTGCACTACAGTGGCTTCAGTTGGGACTGTCGCCTTTTTTCGAGAATGGCACTATACAAGGGGTGCGTCATCTACATCTTCATTCTCTAGCTCCTTCTTGGGAGGGTTGGCGGCAGAGGATGGAGTGAAGTGGCTTTTCTTTGCTAACCATTTTTTAGGCTTAGAAGTGGCTGGTCTTTTTGGGGGAGGGGCTGGCTCATCTTCATCACGAGCTTGGGAGGACTCAGCTGCAGCCAACCTCTTCTTCATCTTCTCCACCTCCACTTGCCTTGGCGAGCGGATCATGCACACTTCCTATTCAACAGGTGTCTCAATCAGCTTGGTTAACCAATTGACCACAACTTTAGGTGTTGGGGGCTCCTAGTCTCGCAAGATGCTGTTGGCATTGCACTGTGGCATCATCGCCAAATGGAGTCCCGACCAGTGTTGTTGTTAAGCGGGAACACGTTTGTCGGGAGTGTAGTTACCAGATTGGCACTAAACAGTTGCTGGATGATCTCATGGTGTTGAAATTCTATCAAATTGTACTTCAGCCCAGGCCAGAGGTGCATCCAGTCGGAAGGCCCATTATATTCCCAGGCAAAACGATTCCTCTCTTGCAAGGGAGCAATGCGTCGCCAAAGGTAGTTCACACCAACCATTTCCATTGTGAAGCTCGCTTGCCAGAGGGATTTTATGTGTTGGATTGCCAAGGAAAATTACTCATCCGAGGGCCCTCTGTCCTTCAATAGGGGATGTGTGCTACTTCACCTTGGGGAATCGCACAACAAGCTAGAGGGCCATCCATCTTTATCATGCACTAGTTGGATCTCCACTCTTGCCACCATGTCATGAGGTCTCCTCCAATGTACTCTACCACCATGCAATTCCTGAAATGCCAAGTGATACTTCTCAAGCGTCTATCATTGTCGATTTTGGGCATATAATAATGGCAGAACAGAGACACCGACGGAACAATACCAACAAAGTTTTTTCATAGATGCGCAAAAATTGCTATGTTGGTGACGACACTGGGGTCGAGTTGTAGCAAAAGCAAGTTGCACTATTAGGGAAAAGCCTAGCAGTAGCGCGGGTCTAAGGGCTATCAGTAGCGTGGCACACCGCGCTGCTAATACGGAGCTACAACTAACGTTTAGCAGTAGCGCGTTTTCACCTGTGCTACTGATATATCTACTTAGCAGATATATCAGTAGCGCTGTCCGTACCAGCGCTACTGCTAAGTGGGTTAGCAGTAGCGTTTTCTTATCCAACGCTAACGAGCGCTACTACTATTTTCACATATCTTTCTTTTGCTACGTATTTACGATATTTTTGTAAAGGTTTTATACAGTATTCTAATCATATCATAAACATGCAATATGCTCATCATATCATACACATAATAGTCTCATCATATCATCCAACACAAATCATGTTGTCACATCATAATCATGATATAGCTATGCAAGTTACATGAAATGTCTCATCATACATAATGTAGTACTTCTTGAGGCACTGGTTCGTATCCTTCTCTCGCACTAGCGTGAACCTAAACTAACTATTTTCCGCTTCGGCTCTACTATCGAGCCCTCTCTAGCTGTTGCTCGGAAACCGGTACACCTGGGCCTGACACTCCGTCCACTCGTCGTATACTCCTAGCGTAGCACTTCTTCGCCATCGATGATCTATGTACCTGCATCGTCACATGAGTCGATAATATGCAACATATATAGTTGAGCAACAGAAAGAAACAGAGTTGGCAAAAATAGAAGCAACATATCATAAGCATAAATAACAAAGTTCATCGTACCCAAAATGCCCTAAGTAGAGTGATCTTCGCTAGTTGAGGAGGACAGTTTAATTACATCACAAATAAAGTTTTGTCGTGCATAACTAAAAGTTTCGCCATAGAGAAAGTATGGACTAAATGAACACATTGTCATATATCGTCAATCACTCCAACATGTCATGCCATCCAACCAAGTCAGGGAGGAAGTCCCCGAGCGCAGTGAAAGGCTTCAGGTTGACACGCTGAGCGGCTACACGTGTTCGAACGTCTTCCCGCGACATTTGCCCTTCTTCGCAGAAGATCCCTGTTTTTTCGAGGACCTCCTTCTTGATGATTTGGGAAAGTTCACGCTGGATGTGATAGAACTCAGCTCGGAGTCGATGATCCGGGATATCTCCTAGGTTCTTTTCCCATTGCAGAATATGGGCATCGCCGGATCTAGGTGACAAGCGAAGGTTCTGCTGATCCCGTTTGTACTCCAACATGTGGTGGAGGACATAGAATCCATCACTGAGAGTACCACTCGGTTGCTGGATGCAGCAGAACTCGGTATTATGGCCGAAGGCGGGTGCGTGGTTCCTTGTTTTCTTGAGCATGATCTCTCCACCCCGTAGGCCGTAGCTAAAGATAGCACTGTCAAGGACAGACTTGATGTGGGTGTAATGACGAGGCCAAGTAAAGAGCGTGGGAGAATCGGGGGTAAAGGATGATGAGGACGGCGCGCATGTCATTGCGCAAAATAAGTACACCTCAAATTAGCCTCCACGCGTACAAATGAATGATTGAAATCGAAGGAAGGATATCTGCGGATGATTTAATGGAATGATAAGGCACGAGAATTGTCTCCTTGTCCTTATAGCCGACCATGAAATCGGCGATGTAGTTACTCATGTATTCACGGTGCTTTGGGCAGACCGCCAAGAAGCCCTCGTGCATGAAGGGGTCAGTGACACAGATATAAGGTATCTGCTCAATCCTGATGATGTGGTTCATGTACAAGGCAAAAAGGTGGACAAACGTAAAATCCAGCTTTTTCAAGTGAAACATGTCGAAGATGTAATCGAATCGAAGGAAGAACTTTTCCGTGGGGAATGTGTTGATGTACAACCTTTGTCGCGACATATTAACCACGTAGAGCGGGTATCCTGGATTTTCCGAGGTGATCAGGCTTTTGTCTCTCCGCAGCACATCGTTATGAAGTCTCCTGAGATCACCGTATATGGCCTCTACTGCTGCCTTAGGTAGGATTGGATCACCGGGGATATGGTATTTTGCCGCACCTATGACAGGTATACGGTCTTGAACCCGAGGCTGTGAAGGAGGCTGGCTCATAGAAGCAGCTTTGTTGCCTTTCCTCGGTCTCTTCATATGCTTCTTTGCTACTAGAAGGTCGCTTATAATACGTTCATCCTTCGGCAATTCAGGCACCGATTCATCATGCTCAAACCCTGAGTACTCATACTACTGAGCCATCAATCCTCCGTCGTCATAGGCGCCAGTATTGAGATACTGTAGAGGGTCATCGTCATCCTCATCGATGGTATCGATATCATGCATTGCTTCTTTGACAGCGGCGACATCATCAGCGACTAATGGATCCTCTTCCTCACTCCGTCCGCTATCACCCGACACGACAGGCGACGCTAATTGGGTAGGTGGGGTGTTGGTGTTCATACCTTGCTGAGGCTGCGTGGTCGTGGGTGTGCTCTCGACCGCCTCCAGACGAAGCAAACTCTTTGGCCACAACATAACCCAACTCTTGCAATCGCCAAGCCACCGCGGGGGTCTCGTTGTCATCTCCCCCTAATGCCGGAGGAGCCAAATTCTCATGGCCCGGTTTGACACTGGCCACGGAAACCTTGAAGACATCAGGGGGGATCGGTCGGCTATGGAACAATTGTTCCGTTGGCTTCACTATCGTCGCCTTTCCCACGTCCACCTTATAGCCGCTGATGGTGTACAGTATGGTGCACGGGGTTACGTCGGCCTACAAAGACATGTCTGCGACATGAGACATCCGAAAGGCAACGGAAAAGGGAGATTATACATATATTGAAGAGGGCCGGTGTGACAGGTACCGTGAGGGTGTCGAGCTCAGCCTAAGATGAAGCCCCGTTGAGCACGCCAGAGATGGAGGACGGGCTGCTAGTGGGTGCGGGAGCAGGTGCGCTAAACAAGATGCTCATGAAGAAGTTGGAAAGGGGAAAGTCTGCCACCTCTTTATCTAGATTTTGCTTGGCCCAACTGATGATAGCCGGAACCAAGACACTATATGAAGTTGCCATCTCCTCTCGTGTGGCAGCTACCACTTCTTTTACTGTCTCAGCTGATTTCTTGTCAACCGCAATCTCAACCTTCTTGTCGATGTTTTCTTCATTTAACCTCCATCTTTCCTTTCTCTCCTCCGTGATATCACATCAGTACTTCTTACACATGGCGCCGTCTCCGACGCTGTGCACGCGTCCATACGATGGCCAAGTGGCCACCGGGAGTCATTTCAATATGTTCAAGGCCCAATTGAATGGGGTGTCCAACTTGGGCCTCGCCAATGCCTCAGATGGCGAGTTGCTTTCGCCGCAATCCTGTGCTGCTCTTTCAGCAAAAGGAACGTGGATTGTTTACAAATGTGACTAGACGTGTAGTCGAATTGATCAGAAGCTAAAATTAGGGGGTCAATTAATAATTACCAGCAGTCTCATGAACTCCTTCATGACCGCGTCCATATCGAAAACCTTGTTGACTGGGTCCCATCGGTACCGGGCCCTGATGATGTCATGCTCCTGCGGGATGGTGAACTCCGCCAAGGGGTCTGGGATCCCCAGACTTTCGTGTTCCGCGTCCTCCTTGGCCCATATGGGCCTCTTCCCTGCATAACCACGGCTTCCGAGGTGGTGGCACCCATGGTCTTGTCTTGAAGCCCCTTCATGTACTCTGACTTTTCTTTGGCAGCTTCAGCAATGCAAGCCTTCTTGAATATTTCGAACCGCTCTTCCGTAATTGTCGGATTATCTCACCCTTACTTTCCAGGTGGACAATGCGCTGCTAAACTTGCCATGGCGTGTTTGTTTATCTTCTTCATTGCCGGGTCTTGCACTACAGTAATCAGGCACTTTGCTATCTGCCATGGCTGACGACAAAGGCATGCCTAGCAGACGGCAAAGGCCTTTACCGTCAGCCAGCAGACGGCAACAAGTCTGGCTGAATAAGCTATGACAAAGGCCTCTTTGCCATCTGCCAGTAGACGGCGGCCTTTGTTGTCTGCTGGCAGACGGCAAAGAGCTTGGACGGCACACGTGGCAGCTTAGGTCCGTTAAGGGGTTAACGGCGTGCTTTGCCGTCAGCTGGCAGACGACAAACATCTTTGCATCTTTGCCGTCTGCCAGTGGACGGCAAAGATGCAAAGGTCTTTGCCGTCAGCCAGCAGACGGTAAAGCTGCCAAATAGGCTAGCCTAGTGCACGCCAGGTTGCTCAGGTGGCTGCCACATGGCAGCTTTGCCGTCTGCTGGATGATGGCAAAGCTCTTTGCCGTCTACCAGCGGACGGGAAAGATCCTGTATAGCCCCTGTTTTTTCTTTTTTTTTCTTAAATTCATTCAATTTCATAGAATTTCACAGATATATAATTTTATCACAAACTATTCAATGAATGAGCATCCATGAGCAAGCACAAAAACACATAATTTTATCTTTCATCCATGAGCATCCATGAGCATGCACAAAATTTCAATTCCCACCAATTACCAGACTGAGTTTGGAAGGTAACGGAGATGGACACACATAATTAAAAGGTTTACACTAAAAAGATTAAAGCTGACATACTTAACTTTGACATGTTTAGATTAACATGACCTAACATACTTAACATTGACATGTTCGGATTAACATGACCTGACATACTTAACTTTGACTTGATTTTCTTAAGATCTTCACTCCTCCTTCTTCTCCTTCTACTTCATCATCTTTATGTGCTTAGAGCGATGAGGTAGTGGGATGTACTGCTCTACCACAATTGGCATGGTCCTGTAGCCCCCCAGCTATGGATCACCAGCGCGACCACCATCGTGTGGTCATCGTCAGGCACTACCACCATCGCGAGGCCATCTTCAGGCAGCACCGTCGCTAGGTCATCGTCAGTCACCACCATCGCGAGGCCCTTGTCAGCCACCACCATCGTGTGGCCATCGTCAACCACCACCATCGCGAGGTTATTGTCAGACAGAATAGGCTGCACCTCCTCATCCCTGCTCTGCTCCTCTTCTTTCCCACTCCGTTCCTCCTCATCCTCCCTGCTGCTTTTGCTGTAGCCATAGTCACTGCTGCTTTTACTGCAGCCAGAGTTGCTGCTGCTGCTTCCATTGCCTGACCAAATGTAACAAAGTTTTTTTTAACAATTGGTGTGAGACAAAGCCAAATGGAGAGGAAGAAGAGGCAGAGCCTACTGGCATCATCATCGTCCTGGTAGCGCATGCGGCACATAGTCGTGTTGAACACCTTCACGGTGAGCATGGCATTGCCGCCGTACCTGAGGACAAGGAAGTAACCGTGCCGTAGGTCATAGGCACGGAAGAACTACTCCCAGCCACGACACAGGTACATGTGGTCGTCGGTCTCGAACATCACCTCCACGTCCCACAGCCTATGAAGCCCGCTGCCGGCCTGTCGCAGGTTCACATTCTTTGGCTGATGGCCGTCCAGCATCTTCATAAAAGTGTCAGGCATCCTCTGCAGCGTGGGTCAAGCAGTGATGTAGCAAACAGTAGAGTTATGATAAAGAGATGGGTGATGGGAAGATCTCTCCTTTTATATACCTGCATGCTGGAGGAATTCTCAAGTATGATCGTGAAGAACTCGAAACCTTCCAAGTCGTACTCCGGTGTGGCAAAGCGCAGCCTGCGGTGGCGGCCTCCCCCCATCTCTGCTAAGCAGCAGAAGAGACCAATTACTACCCTTACAACATTATCATACAACATTACATCAGCAGAAGTTTTGAGCAGAAGATAATGAAATACACCAAGTTATCATTTCACATTCAAAAAGCAATGCACTTGTGGACATTTATGATGGCAAGAACACCTTTGTTTTCTTATTCTACTCATTCCCCATGAAATGAAATTACATCGCAGTTGAATCAGTCAATATATGCAAGCAACATAGGAAACAAGCACTTCAAAACAGTCAATAAATGGCAAAAAAATTGCTAGTACTCTATCTACAATGGACCATATTTTCCCATGTGCCCATGTCTACTGTAAAAGGCAAACACAGCTAGAACCATATCTACTATAAATGGACCATATCTAGAACCATATCTATAAACACAGCTAGAACTATATTTGATAAATGGACCATATCTACAGAAACTGGCTCTAATCCAACTTGGCTCTAATTCGACTCTAGCATATTTGATAAATGGACATAGTTGGAACAAAGCCATGTTTTTAGACATGAAAGAAAACTGAGAAAAAAGGAAATGCATTTGTGTTCAACAACACCAACAACACTTAATTAATTTGGTAGGTTAGTTGGCAATGGCAATTGGCACCCTTCAAAACTAGGGATTTCTTTAGACATGAAAGAAAACTGAAAATGTTAAAAACAGAGCATAGTAATCTAAAATAGGGAAAAATACACTTCTTCTTCCTCCTCCTCTTCTTCTTCCTCTTCTTCTTCTTATTTTTTCCATTTTTCTTCTTTCTTCTTAACCTAAACTAAAGTAAATCTAAACGAAAACTTAAAAAACAGAAGAAAAAAACCTAAACTAAACCTAAACTAAACCAAGCTTAAATTAAACTAGACCTAAACTAAATCTAAAAAATAGAAAAAAATAGAAGGTCTCAACGGAGGAGGGGGCGCCAGAGCGGCGGGGCGGTCGCGGGGGTGGATGAGAGGGGCGCCGGGGCGGCCGGGGTGGAGGAAGGGGTGCCGGAGCTACGGGGAGGC
>NC_041389.1:332473636-332504860 GCF_002162155.2 Triticum dicoccoides | reverse complement strand
GACGGGGATGGCATGGGGTGGCGGCGACTTGGGCATGGGGGCGGGGCAGCCGGCGACGGGGGTGGCGCGGGGCGGCGGCGGCTCGGGCATGGGGCGGAGAGAGAGAGAGAGAGAGAGAGGGGACAAAGAGATGGGGCGCGGGCGGTGGCATTTTAGTTAGGGCATGTCTCTTTGTCGTCTGCTAGCAGACGACAAAGAGCCTAGCTAACAGACATTGCTTTGGCCACTTTCTTTGCCGTCTACTAGAAGACGACAAAGAAAATGGCCATTAGGTGGTTTTCGCTAGTGGACCACCCTCCCTCTTTACCGTCTTCTAGCAGACAACAAAGCTTCTATGTCGTCCGCTAGCAGACGACAAAGAGCTGGCTGACGACAAACATGATCTTTGTCGTCAGGTCTTTCTTTGCCGTCAGTTTTCTTGAAGCTGAGGGCAAAGACCTTCTTTGCCATGAGCTGGCTGACGACAAAGATCCTAATTCTAGTAGTGTTGCCATGGTCGAGTATATTTGATTTTATCCCGGCCCGGGAACAAGAATACCTGGTGCAGCTTTGTTCGGAGGGTGTGCTCCATATCTGGTATCTTCTTTAGTTTCTCATCGTTGATGGTGGAGGTTGCCCATAGGATGCAGCCTATTTGATTGTCGTAGCACGCGCGCACTTCCGCAGGCGCTTTTGGCTCAAAATTGTTGGAGTCCACCTCCATGACCACCAGTCTAGTAGTGTTGAGTTGGTTTGGGCGCCGTATCCTCTTTGGTTTCAATTCTATACCGTCTCCCCCAATCTGGTGCCGTTCTCGAAGCTGGTCTTGATGTTGGCCTCAGTCTCGGATGTGACAGGTGGGCCCTGCAACAATTGTTGCTCCTCGAGAAGGTTCAAATAGGCGTTTACCGCCTCGTAGACATTGCAATCACCAGAACCCTGTCCTTCATCGTTGCTAGCCATGTTTCCTACGATTAAATATAATAAATTAATTCTAAACCTAATAAAATGAATAATGGCATAAAATAAAGGCCCATGTTTTACAGGAATGTTGATTCATTCCCGTTGTGGCAAATCCCGGGCACTCGATATGTCCTAGTTTATAGCACAAGTCATGCCGAAATTAACGGAAATTTTTGGCATGACCTTTGCTACAAAGTGGACAAATCAAGCACCTGAAATTTGCCGAAACGGAAATGAATCAACATTCTGGCAAAACATAGGCCACTCAGCTTCGTTCCCTGCAAATAACAAAAGGCCACTTGGGCACATCGAACCACTTCAATTTTGCATATAACAGGAACACTTAAGAACATGTACATGAGCAACTACAACAGTAGATATACATGAGCAAACACTATTGAGGAATTTGCATATAACATGACCACTTCAATGAAAATGTAGAATCAACAATAATGGAATATGCAAATGAACATCAATGACATATATCATATAACATCAATCTTGTTTTTCGTTTATATAGCAACAATTACTTTAACGAAGTTTTTGAAAAGAAAAACAATTCTGTTTTTTGTTTATAGCTAAATGCCATAGCTACTATTTTTTAAATTTATAGCTAAATGCTTTTGTTTTTTGTTTAAAGCTAAAAGTCTAGGAAGGGATCATCTTTAAAATAAAACTTGCCTAAATTCTTTTCCATGAAAAATAGTGGTATTTTCAAAAACCAAAAACCTTTGCAAAATGATCTCACTAAACACTTCTTTGCCTAGGACAGAACCCAACTATTCCTCTCTCACATATATACACATTATTTTCTTTTCATCCAAATTGTTTTAGAGAAAATATTCCAACAATACTTGACCTTATTAGAAATTGCAAAGGAACTCCATTTTCTCTAACCCTTCTGACCTCACCAAAATTTCCACAGCAAGACCTTAGTACCTACACCCAATTTATTCAAAACTTTTCAGGCCCATAGTCCAAATAATTCAAATTTCATTTGAATGAAATTTGGACCACATTCAAGTCCTAGTCCAAATAATTCAAATTTCATTGAATGAGATTTGGACCAGATTTAGGTCCATAGTCCAAATAATTCAAACAGTCCAAATACTTTTTTATAGCTAAATGCTACTATTTTTTTATAGCCTCTATTAATTTAAAGCTAAATGCTACTATTATTTATATACCTCTGTTAATTTAAAGCTAAATGGAATTACTGTTTAGGCATTTTCATAAAAAATTGCCATAGATAATTTCCTAAAAAAATTGCTATTATTTTTCCTAAATGCTAAAAATATTCCTACTGTCCTAAACAAATCTAGGGTTCTTATGAACATCATCACAACAGCAACATATGAAATTTGTGCTAGCAAAGAGAGAGAGAGAGAGAGAGAGAGAGAGAGAGAGAGGGTAGGGGAGAGGAGAGGGGGATCCTTATGGTCGGTGCTACGTCTTGAGCTTGCGTTGGTTTTCCTTGAAGAGGAAAGGGTGATGCAGCAATAGTAGCGTAAGTATTTCCCTCAGTTTTTGAGAACCAAGGTATCAATCCAGTAGGAGGCTCCTCAAAAGTCCCACGCACCTACACAAACAAACAAAGAACTCGCAACCAACGCAATAAAGGGGTTGTCAATCCCTTCACGGACACTTGCGAAAGTGAGATCTGATAGAGATAGTATGATAAGATAAATATATTTTTGGTATTTTATAATATAGATGCAAAATAAAAGTAGATTGAAAGCTTATATGATAAAAGATAGACCCCGGGGCCATAGGTTTCACTAGTGGCTTCTCTCAAGATAGCATAAGTATTACGGTGGGTGAACAAATTACTGTCGAGCAATTGATAGAAAAGTGAATAATTATGAGATTATCTAAGCATGATCATGTATATAGGCATCACGTCCTTGACAAGTAGACCGACTCCTGCCTGCATCTACTACTATTACTCCACACATCGACCGCTATCCAGCACGCATCTAGAGTATTAAGTTCATAAGAACAGAGTAACACATTAAGAAAGATGACATGATGTAGAGGGATAAACTCAAGCAATATGATATAAACCCCATCTTTTTATCCTCGATGGCAACAATACAATACGTGCCTTGCAACCCTTTCTGTCACTGGGTAAGGACACCGCAAGATTGAACCCAAAGCTAAGCACTTCTCCCATGGCAAGAAAGATCAATCTAGTAGGCCAAACCAAACTGGTAATTCAAAGAGACTTCCAAAGATAACTCAATCATACATAAAAGAATCCGGAAGATTCAAATATTTCTCATAGATAAACTTGAACATAAACCCACAATTCATCGGATCTCGACAAACACACCGCAAAAAGAGTTTACATCGAATAGATCTCCACAAGAGAGGGGGATAACATGGTATTGAGATCCAAAAAGAGAGAAGAAGCCATCTAGCTAATAACTATGGACCCGAAGGTCTATGGTAAATGATACTTCTCCAACGTATCTATAATTTTTTATTGTTCCATGCTATTATATTACCCCTTTTCGATGTTTATGGGCTTTATTTTACACATTTATATCATTTTTGGGACTAACCTACTAACCGGAGGCCCAGCCCATATTGCTGTGTTTTGCCTATTTCAGTATTTCGAAGAAAAGGAATATCAAACGGAGTCCAAACGGAATGGAACCTTTGGGAGCGTTATTTCTGGAACAAATCTGATCCGGAGAGCTTGGAGTGCAAGTCAAGAAGCCTCCCAGGGCTCCATGAGATAGGAGGGCGCCCCCCTGTAGGGCGCGCCCCCTGTCTCGTGGGCCCCTCGGGCAGCCACCGACGTACTTCTTCCTCCTATATATACCTACGTACCCCGAAAACATCCAGGAGCACCACGAAACACAATTTCCACCGCCGTAACCTTCTGTATCCGCGAGATCCCATCTTGGAGCCCTTGCCGGCACTCTGCTGGAGGGGGAAGCAACCACGGAGGGCCTCTACATCAATATCCTTGCCCCTCCGATGAGTTCTGAGTAGTTTACCACAGACCTACGGGTCCATAGTTATTAGCTAGATGGCTTATTCTCTCTTTTTGGTTCTCAATACAATGTTCTCCCCCTCTCTTGTGGAGATCTATTCGATGTAAACTCTTTTTGCGGTGTGTTTGTCGAGATCCGATGAATTGTGGGATTATGATCAAGTTTATCTATGAATAATATTTGAATCTTCTCTGAATTCTTTTATGTATGATTGAGTTATCTTTGCAAGTCTCTTCGAATTATCAGTTTGGTTGGGCCTACTAGATTGGTCTTTCTTGCCATGGAGAAGTGCTTAGCTTTGGGTTCAATCTTGCGGTGTTATTACCCAGTGACAGAAAGGGTTGCAAGACACGTATTGTATTGTTGCCATCGAGGATAACAAGATGGGGTTTATATCATATTGCATGTGTTTATCCCTCTACATCATGTCATCTTGGTTAATGCGTTACTCTGTTCTTATGAACTTAATACTCTAGATGCATGCTGGATAGCGGTCGATGTGTGGAGTAATAGTAGTAGATGCAGGCAGGAGTCGGTCTACTTGTTATGGACGTGATGCCTATATACATGATCATGCCTAGATGATCTCATAACTATGCGCTTTTCTATCAATTGCTCGACAGTAATTTGTGCACCCACCATAATACTTATGCTATCTTGAGAGAAGCCTCTAGTGAAACCTATGGCCCCCGGGTCTATCTCTTATCATATTTGCTTTCCATCTACTTTATTTGCATCTTTACTTTTTGCATCTATATTATAAAATACCAAAAATATAATTATCTTATCATACTATCTTTATTAGATCTCACTTTCGCAAGTGGCCGTGAAGGGATTGACAACCCCTTTATTGCGTTGGTTGCGAGTTCTTAGTTTGTTTGTGTAGGTGCGTGGGACTTTTGAGGAGCCTCCTACTGGATTGATACCTTGGTTCTCAAAACTGAGGGAAATACTTATGCTACACTTTGCTGCATCACCCTCTCCTCTTCAAGGAAAACCAACGCAAGCTTAAGACGTAGCAAGAAGGATTTCTGGCGCCATTGCCGGGGAGGTCTTCGCTCAAGTCAAGACATACCAAGTACCCATCACAAACCCATCTCCCTCGCATTTACATTATTTGCCTTTTGCCTCTCGTTTTCCTCTCCCCCACTTCACCCTTGCCGTTTTATTTGCCCTCTCTTTCCCAATCTCCTCCTCTCTTTTAGCTTGTCTTCTTTTGTGTGCTTGTTTGCTTGTTTGACCTTATGGCCGCGCCTAAGGGTCCTGACCACCTTCTCAGAAGGATGGATGAGATTGAATCAAATATTAGAAGCTTTATGAATTTTCAATTTGAGCAAAATAATTTCTTTAGAAATGAGCTTAAGGAACAAAAGAGTTTTTTTGGGTTTTATGAATAAAGAGCTTGATGATATGAACAAAGAATTCTATGGAGTTAACGCTCAAATTACCCGGTTTGAAAATGCTATAGCCAAAATTTCTGACAAGCAAGCCACGTTAGTCAATAAGATGGCCGCTAAACCAGAAAAATTACATGAAAATAATGATGAGGATCTTAAAGCTATTGATGTGTCTCCGATTAGATCTATGTTTTGCAATATGAATTTTGATGATTATGGGAGTGATGATGAATCAACTTTGCCTAGAAGGCGTCCCAAAAATTAGGAGTATTTAGATCTTGATGCTAAAATTGGTAAAAGTGAGATTGGAGAATCCTCTACTTCTAATAATATAGAACTTACTATCTCGGATTTCAAGGAATTTGATTATGATAATTGCTCTTTAAAAGGTTGTATTTCCTTGTTGCAATCTGTTGATAATTCTCCTCATGCTTATAGTCAAAATAAAGCTTTTACCAAACATATTGTTGATGCCTTGATGCAATCTTATGATGAAAAACTTAATTTGGAAGTTTCTATACCTAGAAAACTTAATGATGAGTGGGAACCTACTATAAAGATTAGAATTAAAGATTATGAGTGTTTTGCTTTGTGTGATTTGGGTGCTAGTGTTTCCACGATTTTGAAAACTTTATGTGATATTCTAGGTTTCCATGATCTTGATGATTGCTCTTCAAATTTGCACCTTGCGGATTCCACCATTAAAAAGCCTATGGGAAGGATCAACGATGTTCTTATCATTGTAAATAGAAATTTGGTGCTCGTAGATTTTATCGTTCTTGATATAGATTGCAATCTTTCTTGCCCTATTATTCTTGGTAGACCTTTCCTTAGAACGATTGGTGCGATTATTGATATGAAGGATGGGAATATTAGATTCCAATTTGCCTTAAATAAAGGCATGGAGCACTTTCCAAGAAAGAAAGTCAAATTACCTTATGAATCTATCATGCGTGCTACTTATGAATTTAGTGCCAAAGATGGCACTCGTTAGATCTATCTTTGTTTTTATGCCTAGCTAGGGGCATTAAACGATAGCGCTAGTTGGGAGGCAACCCAATTTTTCTTTATGATTTTTGTTTTTGCTCCTGTTTAGTAATAAATCTTGCATCTACCTTCTGTTTAGATGTGTTTTTATCTTTTAATTATTGTTTGTGCCAAGTAGAATCTATAGGATAACCTACGATGATAGTTGATTTGATTCTGCTGAAAAACAGAAACTTTGCGTGCACGAATATAATTTTGTTAAATCACAGGAACGTGCTTTTGCGTTGATCTTTTTGCTGCTGTTCAATATACAAATTTTCCAGGACTTCCTATTTTGGTAGGATTTTTAGAGTTCCAGAATTTGCGTTAGTTACAGATTGCTACAGATTGTTCTGTTTTTGACAGATTTTGTTTTTTGTGTGTTGTTTGCTTATTTCAATGCATCTATGGCTAGTAAATTAGTTTATAAACCATAAAGAAGTTGGAATACAGTAGGTTTAACACCAAATTAAATAAAGAATGAGTTCATTGCAGTACCTTATGTGGTGGTTTTGTTTTCTTTCACTAACGGAGCTTATAAGATTTCCTGTTGAGTTTTGTGTTGTGAAGTTTTCAAGTTTTGGGTAAAGCTTTTATGGACTATGGAATAAAGGGTGGCAAGAGACTAAGCTTGGGGATTCCCATGGCACCCCAATATATTCAAGAATAGCCAAAAGCTTAAGCTTGGGGATGCCCAGGGAAGGCATCCCCTCTTTCGTCTTCATTCATTGGTAACTTTACTTGGAGCTATATTTTTATTCGCCACATGATATGTGTTTTGCTTGGAGCGTCGTGTATTATGTTAGTCTTTGCTTTTTAGTTTAACACAATCATACTTGCTGTACACACCTTTTGGAAGAAGCCTATTTGATTGGAATTTGCTAGAATACTCTATGTGATTCACTTATATCTTTTGAGCTTGATAGTTTTTGCTCTAGTGCTTCACTTATATCTTTTAGAGCACGGCGGTGTCTTAATTTTGAAGAAATTGCTAGTCTCTCATGCTTCACTTATATCATTTTGAGAGTCTTTTAAAACAGCATGGTATTTGCTATGATCATAAAGTTGGTTCTAGAATGATGAGCATCCAAGTTGGGTATAATAAAAACTATCATAGAAAGTGAATTGGATGCTATGATCAATTTGATGCTTGATAATTGTTTTGAGATATGGAGGTAGTGATATTAAAGTCATGCTAGTTGGGTGATTATGAATTTAAAGAATTCTTGTGTTGAAGCTTGTGATTCCCGTAGCATGCACGTATGGTGAACCGCTTTGTGATGAAGTTGGAGCACAATTTTATTTATTGATTGTCTTCCTTATGAGTGGAGGTCAGGGACGAGCGATGGTCTTTTCCTACCAATCTATCCCCCTAGGAGCATGCGCGTAGTACTTTGGTTTTTGATGACTTCTAAATTTTTGCAACAAGTATATGGGTTCTTTTGATTAATGTTGAGTCCATGGATTATACGCACTCTTTCACCCTTCCACCATTGCTAGCCTCTCTTGTACCGTGCAACTTTCGCCGGTACCATACACCCACCATTTACCTTCCTCAAAACAGCCACCATACCTACCTATTATGGCATTTCCATAGCCATTCCGAGATATATTGCCATGCAACTTTCCACCGTTCCGTTCAGATGACACACATTACTTTTGTCATATTTCTTTTTGCATGATCATGTAGTTGACATTGTATTTGTGGCAAGGCCACCTTCATAATTTTCATACATGTCGCTCTTGATTCATTGCATATCCCGGTACACCGCCGGAGGCATTCATATAGAGTCATATCTTGTTTTAGCTTTGAGTTGTAAATCCATAAAAGTGTGATGTTCTTCATTATTAGAGCATTGTCCTAGTGAGGAAAGGATGATGAAGACTATGATTCCCCCACAAGTCGGGATGAGACTTCAGACTTTACAAAAAGAAAAAAAAAGAAAAAGAAAAAAAAAGAAAAAAGAAAAAAAGAGAAAGGCCAAAAAGGGAAAAAAGAAGGCCAAAGAAAAAAAAGAAAGAAAAAAATAAAATGAGAGAAAAAGAGAGAAGGGACAATGCTACTATCTCTTTTTCCACACTTGTGCTTCAAAATAGCACCATGATCTTCATGATAGAGAGTCTCATATGTTGTAACTTTCATATACTAGTGGGAATTTTTCATTATAGAACTTGGCTTGTACATTCCAATGATGGGCTTCCTCAAGTGCCCTAGGTCTTCGTGAGCGAGCAAGTTGGATGCACCCCACTTAGTTTCTTTTATTGAGCTTTCACATATTTATAGCTCTAGTGCATCCGTTGCATGGCAATCCCTACTCACTCACATTGATATCTATTAATGGGCATCTCCATAGCCCGTTGATATGCCTAGTTGATGTGAGACTATCTTCTCCTTTTTGTCTTCTCCACAACCACCATTCTATTCCACATATAGTGCTATGTCGATGGCTCACGCGCGCTCATGTATTGCGTGAAAGTTGAAAAAGTTTGAGATTATTAAAGTATGAAACAATTGCTTGGCTTGTCATCGGGGTTGTGCATGATTAAATACTTTGTGTGATGAAGATAGAGCATAGCCAGACTATATGATTTTGTAGGGATAACTTTCTTTAGACATGTTATTTTGAGAAGACATGATTACTTTGATTAGTATGCTTGAAGTATTAATATTTCTTATGTCAATATGAACTTTTATTTTGTATTCATTTGGATCTGAACATTCATGCCACAATACAGAAAATTACATTATGAATTATGCTAGGTAGCATTCCACATAAAAAAAATTCTTTTTTATCATTTACCTACTCGAGGACGAGCAGGAATTAAGCTTGGGGATGCTTGATACGTCTCCAACGTATCTATAATTTTTGATTGTTCCATCCTATTATATTACCCCTTTTGGATGTTTATGGGCTTTATTTTACACATTTATATCATTTTTGGGACTAACCTACTAACCGGAGGCCCATCCCATATTGCTGTTTTTTTGCCTATTTCAGTATTTCAAAGAAAAGGAATATCAAATGGAGTCCTAACGGAATGAAACCTTTGGGAGCGTTATTTTTGGAACAAATCTGATTCGGAGAGCTTGGAGTGCAAGTCAAGAAGCCTCCGAGGGCCCCACGAGATAGGAGGGTGCGCCCCCCCTGTAGGGCGCGCCCCCTATCTCGTGGGCCCCTCGGGCGGCCACCGATGTACTTCTTCCTCCTATATATACCTACGTACCCCGAAAACATCCAGGAGCACCACGAAACACAATTTCCAGCGCCGTAACCTTCTGTATCCGCGAGATCCCATCTTGGAGCCCTTGCCGGCACTCTGCCGGAGGGGGAAGCAACCACGGAGGGCCTCTACATCAACATCCTTGCCCCTCCGATGAGTTGTGAGTAGTTTACCACAGACCTACAGGTCCATAGTTATTATCTAGATGACTTCTTCTCTCTTTTTGGTTCTCAATACAATGTTCTCCCCCTCTCTTGTGGAGATCTATTCGATGTAACTCTTTTTGCGGTGTGTTTGTCAGCATCCTATGAATTGTGGGTTTATGATCAAGTTTATCTATGAATAATATTTGAATCTTCTCTGAATTCTTTTATGTATGATTGAATTATATTTGCAAGTCTCTTCGAATTATCAGTTTGGTTTGGCCTACTAGATTGGTCTTTCTTGCCATGGAGAAGTGCTTAGCTTTGGGTTCAATCTTGCGGTGTTCTTACCCAGTGACAGAAAGGGTTGCAAGACATGTATTGTATTGTTGCCATCGAGGATAACAAGATGGGGTTTATATCATATTGCATGTGTTTATCCCTCTACATCATGTCATCTTGCTTAATGCGTTACTCTGTTCTTATGAACTTAATACTCTAGATGCATTCTGGATAGCGGTCGATGTGTGGAGTAATAGTAGTAGATGCAGGCAGGAGTCGGTCTACTTGTTATGGACGTGATGCCTATATACATGATCATGCCTAGATAATCTCATAACTATGCGCTTTTCTATCAATTACTCGACAGTAATTTGTCCACCCACCATAATACTTATGCTATCTTGAGAGAAGCCTCTAGTGAAACCTATGGCCCCCGGGTCTATTTCTTATCATATTTGCTTTCCATCTACTTTATTTGCATCTTTACTTTTTGCATCTATATTATAAAATACCAAAAATATAATTATCTTATCATACTATCTTTATTAGATCTCACTTTCGCAAGTGGCCGTGAAGGGATTGACAACCCCTTTATTGCGTTGGTTGCGAGTTCTTAGTTTGTTTGTTTAGGTCCGTGGGACTTTTGAGGAACCTCCTACTGGATTGATACCTTGGTTCTCAAAACTGAGAGAAATACTTACGCTACACTTTGCTGCATCACCCTCTCCTTTTCGAGGAAAACCAACGCAAGCTCAAGACGTAGAAGTAAACTACTCACAACTCATCGGAAGGGCTATCGTGTTGATGTAGAAGCCCTCCATGGCCGATTCCCCTTCCGGCAGAGCGCCGGCAAAGGCTCCAAGATGGGATCTCGCGGATACAGAAGGTTACAGCGGTGGAAATTGTTTTTCGTTGGCTCCCTGGATGTTTTCGGGGTACGTAGGTATATATAGGAGGAAGAAGTACGTCGGTGGCCGCTCAAGGGGCCCAGGAGACAGGGGTGCGCCTAGGAGGGGTGGGCGCGCCGTCCTATCTCCTGGCCGCATCGATTGCTTCTTGACTTGCACTCCAAGTCCTCTGGATCACGTTCGTTCCAAAAATCATGCTCCCGAAGGTTTCATTCCGTTTGGACTCTGTTTGATATTCCTTTTCTTCGAAATACTGAAATAGGCAAAAAAACAATATGGGCTGGGCCTCTGGTCAGTAGGTTAGTCCCAAAAATGATATAAATGTGTAAAATAAAGCCCATAAACATCCAAAAGGGGTAATACAATAGCATGGAACAATCAAAAATTATAGATATTCCTTTTCTTTAAAGCCTTTTTAGCTAGGCATTGAGATTTCAATGATGCTCACATGAAAGACAAGAATTGAAGCACATAGAGGGCATCATAAAACATGTGATAAACACACTTAAGTCTAACATACTTCCTATGCATAGGCATCTCGTAAGCAAACAAATTATCAAGGCAAGCAAAAACTAGCATATGCAAGGAAGAACAAAGAGATGATAGCAATCTCAACATGAAGAGATGTAATTTAGTAACATGAAAATTTCTACAACCATATTTTCCTCTCTCATAATAATTACATGTAGGATCGTAAGCAAATTCAAAAAAATAACTATCACATAAAATATTTCCAACACGATCCACATGCATGCGAAGTTGACACGGATCGTAAGCAAATTCAAAAAAATAACTATCACATAAAATATTTCCAACACGATCCACATGCATGCGAAGTTGACACTCTTCCAAAATAGTGGGATTAACATTAACTAAAGTCATGACCTCTCCAAACCCACTTTTATCAAAAATACCATAAGATTGAACATTCTCCAAATATGTGGGATCTAAAGTTGACACTCTTCCAAACCCACTTTCAATATTATTGCAAACACTATTATCAATCTCATATTCATCATGGGGCTTAAATAAATTTTCAAGATCATAAGAAGAATCACTCCAATCATGATCATTGCAACAAGTAGTAGACATAGCAAAACTAACATCCCTAAGCTTAGGGTTTTGCATATTATTAGCACAATTGAAATCAAGAGAATTTATAGTAAAATCATTGCAATCATGCTTTTTTTTCAAAAATCTATCGTGAATCACTTCATAAAGTTCTTCATCACAATTTTCAGATTCACGAATTTCAAGCAAAACTTTGTAAAGATAATCTAGTGCACAAAACTCACTAGCAATTGGTTCATCATAATTGGATCTCTTAAAAAGATGAGCAAGCGGATGAGGATCCGTAGATCTTAGCTTCTTTGTTTAGTAATAAATAAACAACTACTCCAACCAAACGAGCAAACGAGCCAAGTAGGACATGAAAACAAACGAAAAGACGAATAGAAGAAGGGCCAATAAAATGGCAAGGGTGAAGTGGGGGAGAGGAAAACGAGAGGCAAATGGCAAATAATGTAAATGCGAGGGAGATGAGTTTGTGATGGGTACTTTGTATGCCTTGACTTGAGTGAAGACCTCCCCAGCAACGGTGCTAGAAATCCTTCTTGCTACGTCTAGAGCTTGCGTTGGTTTTCCTTGAAGAGGAAAGGGTGATGCATCAATAGTAGCGTAAGTATTTCCCTCAGTTTTTGAGAACGAAGGTATCAATCCAGTAGGAGGCTCCTCAAAAGCCCACGCACCTACACAAACAAACAAATAACTCGCAACCAACGCAATAAAGGGGCTGTCAATCCCTTCACGGCCACTTGTGAAAGTGAGATCCGATAGAGATAGTATGATAAGATAAATATATTTTTGGTATTTTATAATATAGATGCAAAAAGTAAAGATGCAAAATAAAAGTAGATTGAAAGCTTAGATGATAAAAGATAGACCTGGGGGCCATAGGTTTCACTAGTGGCTTCTCTCAAGATAGCATAAGTATTACGGTGGGTGAACAAATTACTGTCGAGCAATTGATAGAAAAGCGAATAATTATGAGATTATCTGGGCATGATCATATATATAGGCATCACGTCCGCGACAAGTAGACGGACTCCTGCCTGCATCTACTACTATTAATCCACACATCGACCACTATCTAGCATGCATCTAGAGTATTAAGTTCATAAGAACAGAGTAAAGCATTAAGAAAGATGACATGATGTAGAGGGATAAACTCAAGCAATATGATATAAACCCTATCTTTTTATCCTTGATGGCAACAATACAATACGTGCCTTGCAACCCTTTCTGTCACTGGGTAAGGACACCACAAGATTGAACCCAAAGCTAAGCACTTCTCCCATGGCAAGAAAGATCAATCTAGTAGGCCAAACCAAACTGATAATTCGAAGAGACTTGCAAAGATAACTCAATCATACATAAAAGAATTCAGAAGATTCAAATATTTCTCATAGATAAACTTGATCATAAACCCACAATTCATCGGATCTCGACAATCACACTGCAAAAGGAGTTTACATCGAATAGATCTCCACAAGAGAGGGGGAGAACACGGTATTGAGATCCAAAAAGAGAGAAGAATCCATCTAGCTAATAACTATGGACCCGAAGGTCTGTGGTAAACTACTCATAACTCATCGGAAGGGCTATGGTATTGATGTAGAAGCCCTCCATGGTCGATTCCCCCTCCGGCGGAGCACTGGCGAAGGCTCCAAGATGGGATCTCGCGGATACAGAAGGTTACGGTGGTGGAAATTGTGTTTCGTGGTGCTCTTGGATGTTTTCGGGGTACGTAGGTATATATAGGAGGAAGAAGTACATCGGTGGCCGCCCGAGGGGCCCACGAGACAGGGGGGCGCGCCCTATAGGGGGGGCCCTCCTATCTCGTAGGGCCCTCGGAGGCTTCTTGACTTGCACTCCAAGCTCTCCGGATCAGATTTGTTCCAAAAATAACGCTCCCGAAGGTTTAATTCCGTTTGGACTCCGTTTGATATTCCTTTTCTTCAAAATACTGAAATAGGCAAAAAAAATAGCAATACAGACTGGGCCTCCGGTTAGTGGGTTAGTCCCAAAAATGATATAAATGTGTAAAATAAAGCCCATAAACATCCAAAAGGGGTAATATAATAGCATGGAACAATCAAAAATTATAGATACGTTGAAGACATATCAGTCGGCGGCGAGAGCGGGCTAAGGTCGGGTTGCGGCGGTGAGGTCGAGGGCGGGCTCGGGCGACGGCCGGCGTCGAGGGCGTGCTCGGACAGGGCGATCGATGGGGTGACAGAGGAGTTGGGGAATAGGGGGTGGGGGGGAGGACTTAGCAAAATTTTGAGCTCGCGCAGGATTAAGTCAAAATAGCAGTAGCGCTGGCAGAGAAAAAATGCTATAGCTAAAATAGCTATAGCGCTTTCTACTAAAATGCGCTACTTCTATAGGAAGTAGCTATTTATTTTCCTTTTCCTTTTCCTTTTATCTATGGAACTTAGCTATAGCGCGGGCCTATAAAAAGTGCTACTGCTATAGTAGCTATAGCGCTTTGTGAGAACAAGCGCTACTGCTATGCCTTTCTCCTTTATTTTTATTTTTCTTTTGTTTTTCTTTACATTTTTTTTTATTTCTCCTTTTTCCATTTGATTTTCATTTACTTTTCTATTTCTTTTTCATTTTTTCTTAGTAGTAGCGTTTTGCACTGAAAACGCGCTACTACAAGGAACTTAGCGGTAGCGTGCTTACCGCAGGCTTGCTACTACTATTTCTAGCCTATCGACAATAGTGTGGGAATTATAGTAGTAGCACTTTTACGTTCAAACGCGCTACTGCTACCACCTTACATGTAGAGCTCTTTGTTGACGCGCGCTACTCCTAAATAGCAGTAGCGCTTTGTTTTGACCGGCGCTACTGCTATACCTCTGCGTATAAGGTTTTCCCAAGTAGCGTCATATTCATGCATAATGCGCAAAAAGAAGTTCAAGAAAGATGGGACCAATCCGGACGTGAAGAAGTAGGAGAAGAACCACACTTGGCCCTTGTCGATTGGTGTTATTGCGTGTAGAAGCTTAGTGGCGCCATTCTCGTTCCCTTTCCCTGCCACGTGGTAGTTGAAGCACTCCACCAACTCCGGTGACAGCAAGGTGGAGAGGAAGCAAGCCAGCTCCTTCTGCATCTGCGCAAGCTCCACCTCTTGCTCTGTCTCCTCCTTTGTCTTTTATGGCGCCAAACACTTCACCTTGGGTGCCATGGCAGCTAGGAGGGGCGAAAAAGGGAAAAGGGACGAAGATGAGTGGCATCGACGGTTTGTAGATCTAAAATGGAGTGGCGTTAACTTGAATATCAAGAGAGGGGAATTGTCGCGCAGTGAGTAATGGGAGCAAATGGCTCGAGTTGTGCCCTCCTCTAGAATTTATGCAGAGGCTTGGGGGCTGAACATCCCGCTATGAAGTTATGGGTTGAGCTTCTTTCTCTCATTGATACATCCATTTTGCGTCATGTTTTTCTACTGTTATTTATAATGTTTTGGGACAATACTACACTTCATGAGGAAATTCTAATGACTTTTCTCTCTATTTTATGCAAAATTTATATGAAGAGGAAAATTACCTGCAGACGGAATTCTGGACTTGAAAAGAGGTATAACAACGATAGCTATTCTCTGGAGCTCCAAATGACCTAAAAATTTATGGAGATTTATTTTGGAATAAATAAAAATACTGAAATAAGAATCACAAGGAGGGGCCCCACCAGTGAGCCACAAGCTCAGGTGGCGCCCCTTGGGGCGCGACATGTGAGCTTGTGGGCCCACCAACAAACCTCCATGGCCCTCCTTCTCCTATATGATGCCATTTGCCCTAAAAAATCAAGAGAATATTTTCGGGGCGAAACACCGCTGTCTCAAGGTGGAACCTGGCAAGGAGCACTTTTGCTCTCCGGTGGAGCAATTCCGCCGGGATACTTCCCTAAGGGAGGGAAATCGAAGCCATCGACATCACAAATGATCCTCTCATCATGGGAGGACCAATCTTCATCAACATCTTCACCAGCACCATCTCATATCAAATCATAGTTCATCTCTTGTATCCATTATTTGTCTCAAAACCTCAGATTGGTACCTATGGGTTACCAGTAGTGTTTGATGATGTTATGTACCTAGGGTAGGGTCATGGAGCTATCTAGGATACCATACCCAAGGACATCCTTAGACGAAGCTACCTTCCAGTCGACCAAGAGGGACTCCACTCGACCAAGAGGGACTCCACTCGACCGGCTAGAAGACACTCGACCATGAAGACTCACTCGACCATCAGGAGTTCAGGATCTACTCTGTATCCAAACGGTCTGTAATTAAGTAGTCTTAATGGTCATGATGACACTTTATGTAGGGCGTTACCAGTAACGCCCGACCTTAATGTACTTTAACCCTCTGCTACGTGGGTTGGCTGGGGTCCTGGCGTCCTCTATATAAGCCAGCCCCCTCCACTGGTAGAAGGGTTCGCACCCCTGTAACTCATATACACATAAACCAGTCGACCGCCTCCGGGCTCCGAGACGTAGGGCTTTTACTTCCTCAGAGAAGGGCCTGAACTCGTTAAACACTCGTGTGTACAACTACTCCATAGCTAGGATCTTGCCTCTCCAGACCTACCCCCCATTCTACTGTCAGACTTAGGACCACGACAGTGTTAATTACACCCTGTAGTTTGATGCTAGTTGGTTTATTTGGTGGAACATTATATGTTCAGATCCTTAATCATATACAATACCCCTCTGAACTTGAACATGCATATGATTTGTGAGTAGTTTCGTTTGTTCTTGAGGACATGAGATAAGCCTTGTTATAAGTAATTATGTGAAGTTGGTATTCGTTCCATATTTTGATGATGTGTATGTTGTTCTTCCTCTGGTGGTATCATGTGAACATCGACTGCATGACACTTCACCATGTTTGGGCCTAGGGGAAGGCATTAGGGAGTAATAAGTACATGATGGGTTGCGAGAGTGACAGAAGCTTAAACCCTTGTTTATGAGTTATTCCATAAGGGATGGTTTGGATCCATATGTTTCATGCTATGGTTAGATTTATATTAATTCTTCTTTCGTAGTTGCGGATGCTTGCGAGAGGTGGTAATCATAAGTGGGTTGCTTGTTCAAGTAAGAACAACATCCTAGCACCGGTCCACCTACATATCAAATTATCATAGTGAACGTGAATCAACTAAAAATAATGAACGTGAGTATATGAGAATTCCCATGTGTCCTCGAGAACACTTTGCTCATTGTGAGAAGAACTTTCGGCTTGTCCTTTCCTATAAAAAGGATTGGGCATCCTGGCTACACTCTTGTTACTATTTTACTCGCTACTTGTTACAAATCACCTTGGTAAAAAACTATATGTTATCACTACTTATAGAACTTGCAGAGAATACCTTGCTGAAAACCGCTTGTCATTTTGTTTTGCACCTCGTTGGGTTTGACACTCTTACTTATCGAAAGTACTATGATTGACCCCCTATACTTGTGGGTCATCAGGATTATTTTCTGGCAGTGTTGCCGGGGAGTGAAGCGCCTTTGGTAACTGGAATTTGGTAAGGAAATATTCTTATTACATGCTGAAATTTACTATTACTTGTCACTATAGAACTTAATCCTTTGAGGGGCTTGTTTGGGGTATCTTCACCTCGACTGGACGTGGTAAGAGCCACTCCTCAACCTACTAAACCTACTAAAAATATTTATTATGAGATTTCCTCGGGCAGGAGACACAACAATGCATCCTAATATGCACTTAATTTACATCGATGAAGTTTTTGGATTGTTTAAGCTTGCAGATTTATCCGAGGATGGAGTTAAGAAGCAAGTATTCCCTTTATGTTTGGGGGGAAAGGCATTGTCATGGCATAGGCTATTGGATGAATCTGAAACATGGGAGTGGAACCGATTGAAGCTGGAATCCCATCAGAAATTTTATCCCATGCACTTGGTGCATTGTGATCAGAATTATATATATAATTTTTGGCCACGTGAAGGAGAAAGTATCACTCAAGCTTGGGAGAGTCTTAAATATATGATCCACACATGTCCCAATCGTGAGCTCTCAGGAGACATGATTATACAAAACTTTTATGCTCTACTTTCTCATAATGGTCGACCAATACTTAATACTTTTTATACTAGTTCCTTCATGAACAGGACTATTGAATTCAAATGAGATCTTCTTCAAAGAATTAAATGCAACTCTAAAGATTGGGAAATCGACAAAGTTTATGAGTCAAGTATAAATCTTGAGTTTGATTGTGTTAAGTGTTTTATAGAAACAAATGTTTTTCATAAGCTTAGCGCGAAATATGGACTAGACTCTAAGATAATAGCTACATTTTGTGCTTTGCTGCTCATGTTGATATCCCTAAGGGGAAATGGTTTAAATTTCATCCTCATATTAAACAAATTTTTGAAGAACCTGTTATTGCTAAAACTGAAACAATTGCTTATACTACCAACCTAGTTGTGCCAACTACTTATATTGAGAAACCTCCTTTCCCTGTTAGGATTAAGGAAGATGCTCAGGCCACAACTGTAGTTCATAAAAGTAATGTTAAAACATGTAAACCCTCTGAAAAATTAAAGTGTAACCTAATATTGCAATGGTAAATATCTTTTGGTTGATAATATTGATGGACATGTCATTTATTTCTATGAGCAAGCAACCAGGATTGCTAAACAAGTCAATACTAGATGAGATAAATTAGATAAGAGAAAGCCGGTTGTTGGCATGGCTATTGTCTCTTGTTAAGATTGGAGCTCATTGTTATCATGGTTTGTTGTGTGTAGGTGCTTTCCATTTTCTCCTTATCACGAAGTTATGCTTGATATTTCACCTGCTAAGATAGAAGATATTGATGTTATTTTTAAGTTTGCAAACAGAGATACTATTTCACCGCTTGGGATTGTTAGAGATGTTGAAGCATTCTGTGGTGAGAGTAAATACCATTTTGATTTCTTAGTACTTAGGTCACCACAAGATAAATTTTTGTCCAATTATATTTGGTAGACCTTTCTTCAATATTGTTAATGCTGAAATTGATTGTGTTGAAGGGAAGGTTAGTGTTAAGTTTGGTGATATGTCTCATGAATTTAATTCATCCAAGTTTAGTAGAAAACCTCATGATAAAAAGTTGTCTAGTAAAGATGAAATCATCGGTCTTGCTTCTATTGATGTGCCTCCTACTAATCCATTAGAACAATAGTTGCTACACGATTAAAATGATATGTGATGTCTACTACGCAACTTATTCTTGTAGATCTGTGTTGGGCCTCCAAGCGTAGAGTTTTGTAGGACAATAACATTTTATTCTTCAATTGGATGACCTAAGATTTATCAATATGTGGGAGGCATAGGTTGAAGATGGTCTCTCTCAAACAACCCTGCAATCAAATTCAAGAAATCTCTTGTGTCCCCAACACACCCAATACAATGGCGAATTGTATAGGTGCACTAGTTCGATGAAGAGATGGTGACACAAGCGTAGTATGGATAGTAGATATAGGTTTTTGTGATATGAAAATATAACAACAAGGTACCAAGTAACAAAAGTGAGCACAAACGGTATTTCAATGCTTAGAAACAAGGCCTAGGGTTCATACTTTCACTAGTGCAATCTCTCAACAGTGCTAACATAATTGAATCATATAACAACCCCTCAACGTGCAACAAAGAATCACTCCAAATTTCTTATCTAGTGGAGAACATAAGATGAAATTGTTGTAGGGTATGAAACCACCTCAAAGTTCTCTTTTCCGATCAATCTACTGAGCCATCCCTATAAGTGTTGAAAACAGCCTTAGAGTTCATCCTAAAATAACACCATATGATACACATCAACCAACTCTAATGTCACCTAGATACTCCAATGTCACCATAAGCATATGTGAGTTGATTATTCAGTATGCATGCATCAAACAACTTCAGATTCATAATATTCAATACAACACAAAGAACTTCAAAGAGATCCCCAAGGTCTCTTCTAGAGAAAGTAGGACCAACACGTGCATCAACCTCTATGCCGATTACCCCAATGTCACCGCGGGAATCTGCTAGTTGATTGCCAAAACATATATCAATAGAACACCCCATTGTTACCACGGGTATTGGTACGTCTCCAATGTATCTATAATTTTTGATTGTTCCATACTATTATATTGTCCATCTTGGATGTTTTACATGCATTTATATGCTATTTTATATGATTTTTGGGACTAACCTATTAACCTAGAGCCCAGTGCCAGTTTCTGTTTTTTCCTAGTTTTTGAGTTTTACAGAAAAGGAATACCAAACGGAGTTGACCTGACAATTTTTGTGGATTTTTTATGGACCAAAAGAAGCCCCTGAAGTAAAATAGTTGGTCCAGAAGAGCCCCGAGCCATCCACGAGGGTGGAGGGCGCGCCCCCTATCTCGTGGATGACTCGGAGACCCCCCCCTAACGTGAGACCGATGCCAAAAATTCCTATAAATACATAAACCCCCAGAAATAATCCTAGATCGGGAGTTCCACCACCGCAAGCCTCTGTAGCCACCAAAAACCAATCGAGACCCTATTCCGCCACCCTGCCGGAGGGGGGAATCATCACGGGTGGCCATCTTCATCATCCCGGCGCTCTCCATGACGAGGAGGGAGTAGTTCACCCTCGGGGCTGAGGGTATGTACCAGTAGCTATGTGTTTGATCTCTCTCTCTCTCTCTCATGTTCTTGATTTCATCATATATCGTCATTATTGTCTTTCACTTGCACAACCGAACGGTATGGATAATAATAATAGTGCACGTGCATTGGATTAAGCTGGAATCCGCAAACATTTATTCAAATGAGAAGACAAGGTAATATGGGCTCCTTGTTAGATCAAAAATAATACATATGAGAGCCACTCATCATTTTCATCATGTTCTTGTCCTCTCGACCCCCAAATAAAAGAAAAGAATTTCAAAGAAACACTCTGAAACGTTTTTGGAGTTTTTGTTTTTTTTGAAGGAATTAAAACAAGAACGAGAAAAACTATTTACACGGGAAAGCTCCCGACAAGGAAAAGAAGAACGGGAAATATTTTTGCGTTTTCTTATTTAATTAGTACTACTACAAGCATGAAAAGTAAACTACCTAGAAGCTACAACATTTTTTTGGGGTTTTCTCAAAGTTTTTCAAACACACAAGAAGAAAGCATGAAAAGAAAATAAACTAGCATGGATAGTACAATGAAAAAGTATTAACACCGACAACTAGAATCAGTGTGTGAACATGAATGTAATGTCGGTGAGAAATACGTACTCCCCCAAGCTTAGGATTTCGGCCTCAATTGGTCTATGCCCATGGATGGCCTGGCGGATATCCGAAGTTGTAGTCGGGGTTGTACTGAGATGCAGCAGCTACTGCCTGAATGGATGTAGCATGGAGGCGAGCAACCTCCGTCTTCCTCTCATATTCATATGCCTCCTCTCTAGTTATAAAATGTCTCCCATTTTCCTGAAAGTTAAAGAAGGCAGGAGCGGAAAGGGTAAAATGGACATCATGTTGTCTGTCAAAGAATAGTCGGTACTGGAGGGACTGTTTGTTCCTCTCAAGAAACTGATGGCGCACCATAGCATTATAATCTAGAAAAGCAGGTGGCAACTCAATATCATTTTCGCTTATGGATACACCAAGATAATCAGCTAAACGAGTTGCATAAATCCCACCAAATAAATCTCTGTCTTTAGCATTAAGATGTAACCTCCGTACAACGATGGCCCCCAAGTTATATCGTTTATCACCTAATACCGCACTCTTGAGGACACTAAGATCTGGGACACAAATGTGGCTAAGATCATGCTTACAGTTAATGCATCTACCTATAAAGAGAGCAAAGTAATGTATGGCAGGAAAATGAATGCTCCCTATGGTAGCTTGTGTGATATTTCTAGTTTCTCCCATAGTGATATTAGTAAGGAAATCATTATATTCAGATTTGTGAGGTTCACTAAAGATGCCCCACTGTGGGATTTTGCAAGCAGTGTTAAAGTCTACAAGGTCCATGGTATATGATTTATCATAGAGGTTGAATATAACAACGTGAGTATTGCGCTTAGATGAAAATTCAAACCTCCGCACAAAGGAATCAGTGAGGTAATAGTATTGCCGGCACTTATCTGATACGAAGTCCTCAAGATCAGTATTACACATACCCATCAAATTCAACCTTGAAACCTGCTTGGACCATAAATTCATTTGACGACCATTCGCAAGGCCACACTTGAGCTTCCCTTTGTGGTTTGAGGTCCGGCTCACATATCGCGAGCCTCGGTGCTTGCTTCCTCGAAGAACCACCTTGGTACATTTTCCAAAACATTTTTCTTCCTCAAAAAAAAATTCTGAACTTTTGAGTGACTCAAAATAAAAGTGAACCAAACTCAACAAGATTGATAGTAACTACTCCCACAAGTGCCTAGAGAATGTATCATACATTAAAACTACTTTGGACCAAATAAATTTGACATGCAAGCTCAAGAACAGGGTCACCTCAGCAGCAAAAATTTGCAATATATAAAGCACTAGAACAAAAACTAATTGGACAATTGGAGGAGTCACATACCGAATAACAATCCCCCAAAGCAGTTTTGTGAATGGAGCTTTGAGCAAGGAGATCGAAAATGGGAGCAAAACAAGCAAGAACACGAGTTTGAGCCACATCATGATTTTTTCTGCAGGAAGACGAAGTGTGTGGATGCTGGAATAAGTGGAGGGGGCCACGTGGGGCCCAGAAGGCAGGGGCATGCCCAGGGGGTAGGGCACACCCTCCACCCTCGTGGCTAGATTGTGGGTCCCCCTAGTGTGTTCTAAGTGCCAGAAATTCTCAAATATTCTACAAAAAATCATAATCAATTTTCAGGGCATTCGGAGAACTTTTATTTCCAGGGTATTTTTTATTGCAAGGTTAAATCAGAAACAGACAGAAAATACTACTTTTACTTTATTTAATCTAAATAACAGAAAATAAAAGGTGGGTACAGAGAGTTGTGCTTTCTAAATTCATCAATCTCATGCTCATCAAAAGGAACCCACTAACAAGGTTGATCAAGTCTTGTTAACAAACTTCTTCCAAATAACATGAAATCGGAGAATTTTCGAATAACACTAGGTTACCTCAACAGGGATATGCATGTCCCCAACAATAAGAATATCATATTTATTTTTGACAGTAGGAAGAGGGAATTCAAAAACTCCAATAGTAATGGTTGAAAATTTTCCAATTGAATTGATACTATGAACTTGAGGTTGTTTCTTCGGAAAGTGTACCGTATGCTCATTACATTAACATGAAAAGTGACATTGCCTTTGTTGCAATCAATACAGCCCCTGCAGTATTCAGAAAAGGTCTACCAAGGATGATCGACATACTGTCGTCCTCGGGATTATCAAGAATAGCAAAGTCTGTTAAAATAGTAACGTTTGCAACCACAACAGGCACATCCTCACAAATACCGATGGGTATAGTAGTTTCAGCCATTTGCAAAGAGATTTCAGTAGGTGTCAACTTATTCGAATCAAGTCTACGATATAAAGAGAAAGGCATAACACTAACATCGGCTCCAAGATCACATAAAGGAGTTTTAACATAGTTTCTTTTAATGGGGCATGGTATAGTTGGTACTCCTAGATCTCCTAGTTTCTTTGGTATTCCACTCTTAAAAGTATAATTAGCAAGCATGGTGGAAATTTTAGCTTCCCGTATCTTTCTTTTATTTGTAACAATATGTTTCATATACTTAGCATAGGGATTCATTTTAAGCATATTAGTCAAACCCATACGCAAAAAGATAGGTCTAATCATTTCAGTAAAGCGCTCAAAATCCTCATCATCCTTTTTCCTGGATGGCTTAGGAGGAAAATGCATGGGTTTCTGAACCCATGGTTCTCTTTATTTACTGTGCTTCCTAGCAACGAAGTCTCTCTTATCACAATGTTGCTTCTTTGATTGTGGGTTATCAAGATCAACAATAGGTTCAATCTCTAAATCATTATCATTACTAGGTTGAGCATCAACATGAACATCATTATTAACATTACCACTAGGTTCATGTTCATCACCGGATTGTGTCTCAAGTCTCAACATCAGATATAGAAATATCATTGGGATTCTTTGGTGTGTCAATAACAGGTTCACTAGAAGCATACGAAGTCCTATCCTTATTCTTTTTCTTTTTATTAGAAGGAGTAGGTGTAACAGTATTAATTCTGTAAGAGTCTTGCTCAACTCTCTTAGGATGGCCCTCAGGATACAAAGGTTCCTGGGTCATTTTACCACCTCTAGTCATAACTCTAACAACATTATCATTCTTCTTATTATTTAATTCATTGAGCAAATCATCTCGTGCCTTAAGTACTTGTTCTACTTGAGTTGTAACCATGGAAGTATGTTTACTAATAAGCTTAAGATCACTTTTTACTCTAGACATATAATCACTCAAGTGTTCAACCATGTAAGCATTACATTTCAATTGTCTACCAACATAAGCATTGAAGTCTTCTTGTTTAACAATTAAATTATCAAACTCATCCAAGCATTGACTAGCAGACTTATTACAAGGAATATCACCTTCATCAAATCTATAGAGAGAATTTACCTTTACTACCTGTGTCGGGTTATCAAGACCATGTATCTCTTCAATAGGTGGTAAATTCTTAACATCTTCAGCTTTAATACCTTTTTCTTTCATAGATTTCTTTGCCTCTTGCATATCTTCAGGACTGAGAAATAGAATTCCCCTTTTCTTCGGAGTTGGCTTCGGAGTTGGTTCAGGAAGTGCCCAATCATTATCATGACTCAATATATTATTCAATAGAAATTCAGCTTGCTCAATAGTTCTTTCCCTGAAAACACAAATAGCACAACTATCCAGGTGGTCTCTGGAAGCATCGGTTAGTCCATTATTAAAGATATCAAGTATTTCTTTTTTCTTGAGAGGATGATCAGGAAAAGCATTAAGTAATTGGAGAAGCCTCCCCCAAGCTTGTGGGAGACTCTCTTCATCAATTTGCACAAAATTAAATATTTCCCGCAAGGCAACTTGTTTCTTATGAGCAGGGAAATGTTTTGCAGAGAAGTAGTAAATCATATCATGGGGACTACGCACACAACCAGGAGAAAGAGAATTAAACCATATCTTAGCATCACCCTTTAATGAGAAAGGAAACAATTTAAGAATATAGTAATATAGAATTTTTCCTCATGAATAAATAGGGTGGCTATGTCATTTAGTTTAGTAAGATGTGTCACAATAGTTTCAGATTCGTAACCATATGTTGGTGTACAAAAGTAGGGGCTCTCCTTTTGACCCCTTCACTTGTGCACGGGCAGTCAGAGCCGTGCGCCACGGCCGCACACATCAGGGCAAAGGAGGGAAGTCAGAGAGAAGCCGAAGGCACGAGACAAACAGGGCAACATCAAGGACCAGGGCCACAAGGTGCAGATGGACGAAGCAGGTTTCCCCGGCAAGACCCTTGCCGGGGCGGCTCGCCCACACTAGCGGAGTGAGCTACCCTCGAACCCACGGTCTCCAACATCATCAACTACGTTGGACCAGGGCTCGGGAGGCACCTCCATGGTGGCATGCAGATCTTTGTGAAGACAAAGAATATTCAAGATCAGATAAGGATTGGAGGGCGACAATCCTCATCAAGATCCTTGCCGAGGAAAATCCACAAGGGCCCCGGCAAGATCCTTGCCGGGGACGCCAGCATGCCACGGCAAGACCCTTGCCGGGCCACCCGGCAAGACCCTTGCCAAGGGCGACAGCGGGGCCACTGCCAGGCCCGCACCAACCAAATCCCCGCCGCTGTTCACATGCAGCTGCCAGCCCAACCAGCTGGGCAGGCACCTGCGTGGCGACATGTAGCTTCCAGGTCAACTCAGCACGCACCTGCGTGGCGGCATGCAGATCTTCGTGGAGGCTCCACCACCGCGCCACCTCAGCTGCTTGCCTGCCTACATGGCACCGCATGCATTGCTGGCCAGGGCACGTGTTGAAGCGAGGAGGAGCAGCGACGGACGGGACGAGCCTCGCTCCCGTCCATGATAAAGCGAGAGGACACCTAAGCTACGCATTAAATGCATCTTGTCCTGTAATACAGGCGATAAGTTCGCAGCACTGTAGGCCTTTCCACCTCCTGTGTGCCACTATGGCAGCCCCTTTCGCCTATAAAAGGAGGCCCATGACGTACTGGAGAGGGATTCGGCTCTTTTGAACCACGCAGCACCCATAGCTAGTTGGAGAGCTCAAGAACACTCAATACATCCACCGAAGCAGGACTAGGGTTTTACGCATCCTCGCGGCCCGAACCTGGGTAAACGATCCTTGTGCTGATTACTAATCCTGCTCTCCTCACAACCCCGCGCCCCGCAACCGTAGTAGGGATTCTTGTGATCCCATAGGTATCGTTTCCCACCAACATCTTTGGCACGCCAGGTAATGGGCACAATTGTGACAATCTGGTGTAGTAGTTGGCCTAGCAGTTCTTCATCACCACGGCTCCCGCGGAGAAGGCGGCCAAGAGAGCAGCGCTACCTGCGAGCGCGAAGGATGCCAGGGCGGCAATAAGAAAGCTAAGTCACGCCAAACTTTAAATTTTCTCCTTAATATAAGGTTATCGTCCTCGGAGATTATGCCTATGTATGGAAAACCTGTACGCAGAGGGGCCCTCTCGCGATTGGCAACTCACTTGTTCTGTTTCGAGTCCACTCAACAACTCAAGCGGCCGCATCGAGAGTGGCAGGGTAGCCTTCCGCAATCAGCAACGCTCTCGACTCTGACTCGAGTCAAGCTCGACAGTTCGAGCGGCCGCGTTGAGGGCGGTAAGGTGGTTCACCCAGTAGCAAGCGCACCCGGCAGGCTAATGGGGATCCGTCCTCAAGACGCCGCCCTGGGTTTACGCGCCGGCAAGCCTACCCAGTTAATGTAGGGTGGACATGCAAAGGAAAATCGAACAGGAAAATAACATGCATAATGCCAGAAGTACTGCAGAGTTATATTACAAAAATTGCCGCCACGGTCCTAACTAAAGATAGCAATTGTCTTGGTCATGAACCTACAGCAGCGATAAGAAATGGAGTGCCTAGTCCCGGCCCTGGCCCTCCAACCTCTTGATTTTGTCGATGCGGCTCAGGATGGGCTTGATATGCTCCTTGAGCGCCGCAATGTCAGCATCCTCCGTCAAGCTCTTCAGTGCAGCTTCGAAGTCGAGGTCAGGATGCCGGTGCGCTATCTTGGCAAGCACCTTGGTCATGGCGCCCCGGTAGAGCATCCGGGACTCCTCGGCCAAGGAGGCCGCCCAGTTGGAGTGAAGCCGCTCCAGGGCACCGACGACCCTCTCAAAGTATAGGGTCAGGCTGGCGTTGGGGCTCAGGCTCGTCTCTGGGGCGTACCTCATGTCCGACATCCCCATGGTGGCCATCTGCGTGGCGGCTGAGTTCGCAACGTCGGCGAGGTGTCCGAGCCAACGCTTCTTGCCCTCCACGTGGTCGTTAAGGTTGGCGGCCTCGTTCCACCGTAGCTGCTTCTCGATCTCCAGGTCCTTGATCAGGATCCCCTCCCGGGCTTTGGCCTCCAACATCATCTTGTTGAGATCCTCCAGCTTTAGCTTGAGGTCTCTGATGGAGTTGTTGGCTTCGGAGAGTTCTCCGACCTTGCTGATGGTCGTGTCATGCGCCTCCGCCAAGGCGCCATTGAGCGTGTCCTTCTCCTTGGACAGCTTCAGAGTCTGCTCCTTCAGCTCATCCCGCTCCGCCTCCAGCTCCTTCACCTTGCCGGCGTGAACCAGAGCCTGGGCATCGAGTGTCTCCAGATGCCTCTGCTCCAGCTCTTGGGTCCGCTGTACGACGAGCTTGTCCACCTCTTCATCCTTGCCGCGGAGCATGGTGGCAAGCTTCTCCTCGCGCGCGGCAAGGTCCTCCTCCTGGGAGTTTAGTGCGGCCTCCGCTGGGTCTGGACAGCTCCGACAGCGGCGGCCAAGTTCTTCGTCGTCTCTTGAGCCTTCTCGACGTCGGCCAGCTTCATGGTGAGCTCCACGTTGCGCTTGGCCAGCTCGCCCTGGGCGGCCCTCAGCTCGTCTTGAGCCTGGCGGAACCAGTCCTGCGCCTCGGTGACATGCTCCTGGAAGTCCGTCTCCGCTTTCTCCACCATCGTCGTCCTGGACTTGGCCTTGTCCCGACGGGCATGATGGAGCGCCTGGAGCTTCTGGAAGCTGGCGCCCATGGCCTGAAGCAGCCGCTCCTCCTGGGAGCCATCACCACCAACGCTCGGCTCGTTGATGACCTCGAGGTCGGCAGCGGCAAGCACCTCCTCGTCGAACACCTCTCCATCAAGGGGGCCCTGGTGCTCGACGTGCCTGGAAGATGGACGATGAGGTCATCGCTTACCCTCAGGTACCTATCGGACCCAGAGGCAGCGGAGGAGAAGGGCTGGTTATCAACCACCTCCTCCTCGGCAGTGGCCTTGCCGGGCTCCCCGGCAGGCCCCTTGGCAGCGTCCTCAGCAGTACCCTTGGCGCTCTCCTCGGTGGCAATCTTCTCGGCATGCGCCGCGGCATCCTCGACGATGTCCTTGATGATGGTGTCGACGTCCTCTGCGTCCATCAAGGGGAAGTTTGGATGCCAAGAAGGGGACAGGGCAGGCCAAGATCAAAACCCAATAAAAAGAGAGAAAGAAAGAACGCAAGCAGAGACAAAAAGCGAGTGGCTTACCCGTGCCAGGCCAAGAAGCAGAAGTCCCTCCTCCCCCAGACAAAAAGCGAGTGGCTTACCTTGTGCTGATTACTAATCCTGCTCTCCTCACAACCCCGCGCCCCGCAACCGTAGTAGAGATTCTTGTGATCCCATAGGTGTCGTTTACCACCGACACCATAGAAAGGATCGGATTCAACCAAAGTACTTAACTTAGGATCAACAGAGAGTTCATAATCCTTATCAGTAACACAGATAGGTGAAGTAGGAAAACAGGGTCATATTTCATTCAAGCATTCAAAGACTTTTCTTTCAGCTTAGCTAATAGTTTCTTAATATCATACCTATGATTGCAAGCAAAGAAGTATCTAGCAGTTTCTTCATCCATAACATAACCCTCACGTACAACAGGCAATTCATATCTAGGGGGAGAATCTTCATCATCAGATTCAATGATATCATCAGTTTCAGTAATTTCATTCTCTCTTACCCTAGCAAGTTAGTCATAAGGAAATTTACCATTTGGTACATTATTATCAAGTAGATAAGTAGTATCATCATAAGCATCATGCATAGCAGAAGTGGCATCATCAATAACATGCGACATATCAGAATCAATAGTAGGTGTAGGTGCCTGTAGCGACCCGACCTCAGACGGTCAAGTCTCTGTGCTCAGTGTCATCCCTGGATCAGTAATGCTGACACCACACAGTACTTGGAGGATTTATAACAGAGTAGCAATCACACACTTATTACATCGAATGTCTCAAAAGAGAACTTTTTGACATAAATATGGCTTAAGGCCATATTAAAAATGATAACAGCGGAAGGCTTGGAAGATAAGCGAGTCCATCAACTCCAACGGCATCACTGAGTATAGAACCACGACCTAAAAGCACCTTACTCGTCGTCTGAAAAGTCTGCAACATGAAACGTTGCAGCCTGAAAACGGGCCAGCACATGGAATATGCTGGCAATGTAACAAATAGAGAATAACATTGGAATAAGCTACACTACATGCAATTTGGCTGGTGTAAAAGCTCTATGGTTACAGTTTTGCATAAAGCCAATTTTTCCCTACTGCAAAGGAATAAATTTAATTAACTATCATGGTGGTTGTTAAACATTGAGAATGGTTGACAGCATTCTCAATCCCAATTAAAAGTACTCATCATACCCAACAATATTAGATTAAAGTAACATGATGAGATTCACATGATATCCAGGTACTAGATACTCAAAACGTCCTTAACCGGGGACACATCTAATCATGATTAGGTCGTACACTCTGCAGAGGTTTGCACACTTTTCCCCACAAGACTCGATCGCCTCCGTTTGATTCCTCGCACTACATGGTGTTTGAGAAACGGATGACCGAGACATAGTCTTTCGGAAGCACTAGCACCTTACATGTGGGTAGACCGGTACACCTACTTTCCCCTACATCTGCTAGTCTACCCGTAAGAGTTCGCACGACTTAATCAACTATGCCAGAGCCCATAATGGCTTGTGGCTGCACACGTAAGTTTCTAGTTTGAATAATCTCATGATCCCTTTGAGCCTGGGTGGCGGTCCGAAGAAATACAGGCAAGTCCTGATAGAAACCAGGTGCCTCAATCCACCCAGATGTGTGTTTAAGTTGCCACCTTAAATAAACCATTGATTAAGAATCTCACATCTGTCATGGATACACTCACCCAATCCACGTCTACTAGCATAGCATGGCATAATAAGCAAACGTAGAAGTAACTCCCAAAGGTTTGATAATAAAACAGGTAATAGGTACTACCTCATCTACTTCCCATCCCACAATTTAATTAGATCCTAATCATGCAATGGTTTGAGGATTGGTCTAATGCGTAAAAACTGGGTATGAGAAAAAGGTATGATCAAAGTGTTACTTGCCTTGCTGATGATCCGCAAAAACCTAGAGACTCGAAGTAACAGGCGGCGCACTCCGGGTATTCTATCGCAGACAAACAAACAAGCATACAATAAGTACTCATCTAATGCACAGTAAAACTTGAATAAAAGATCCAACCAGAATGTTCAACTTAAGAACTTCGGTTTGCAAAAAGAACCAAATCAAACAAAGCAACGAAAGTCAAACGACGAAAGAAAACAGCTTCGTTTTACTAATCTGGATCTAAGTCAAATTTTTACAGAGGCAAAAACTTGTTTAAGTAGATTATTCGGAAAGAGGGTTTCAAGACGAAACTCCAGGCGCTTGAATCGCCTGATTCTGATAAACGAGCGAAAAGTTATACTAGAACGAAAATCAGATCTGGAATCGCGATCAAAAAAATCGCGGATTAAATCCGAGAAAAAGAAAAAAAAAACGACGAACGGATTAACGAACGAACGTTCGTTAATTTAACGAATCTGACGAAGGCGTTAGTTAAAACGAACTAACGGACGAACGTCCGCTAATTAACCTAAACCGAAAAAAACTGAAACTAAAAAAAATGAAAAAAAACCGTAATGAAAACCGCTTGGTTTTTAAGAAAACCAGCGGCACGCGGTTCAAGGCGGCGGCGAACCTCGGCGGCG
>NC_041389.1:332464917-332472958 GCF_002162155.2 Triticum dicoccoides | reverse complement strand
GCGGCGGCGGGCGCTGGCTAGGGTTAGGGTTCGGCGTGGGTGTGGGCCGGCGGCGGCTGGCGGGCTGGCGGGGAGGGGCGGCTGGGCCTGGGGGGGGCGCCGGGGCGGCGCTATATATAGTGCCCCCCGAGCGGAGTCCCGCTCGTGTACGACCCGGTAAGGCGGTTCGTTTTTTTTATAAAACATTACGCGTAGAAAAATAAATCAAAAGAAGTACCTAACGGACTCCAAAAATCCCGAAATAAATTTTCCCCGGTTTCTAAAATCAAGCCAGATTATATGAACATTTATTTGGGGCCTAGATGCAATTTTGAAAAACGCGCATTTTTCCTAAATTCAAATAAAAGGCGAAAAACTTCCAAAATAAAATATTATTTGATTTTTTTATTAAATCTTCATTATTTCTTTATTTTGGGAAAGTCATTTTATTCCCTCTCTGAATTTTTGGTAGTAGAAATATTTGAAGATAAAATAAATAAAATCAAAGATCCCATTTTCAAAATTTGAGAAATACCCAAACAAGAAAATAACGAAATCCCCAACTCTCTCCGAGGGTCCTTGAGTTGCGTAGAATTTCTAGGATCGAGCCAAAGATGCAACAAAATATGATATGCAATGATGATCTATGTATAACATTCCAAATTGAAAATTTGGGATGTTACAAACCTACCCCCCTTAAGATGAATCTCGCCCTCGAGATTCGGGTTGGCTAGCAAATAGGTGAGGGTGGTCCTTGAGCAGATCTTCCTCTCGCTCCCAGGTGGCTTCCTCCTCGGTGTGGTGGCTCCACTGAACTTTGCAAAACTTGATAACCTTACTGCGAGTAACTCGACTGGCATAATCCAGAATTCTAACTGGTTTCTCCTCATAAGTCAAATCATCCTTCAACTGAATTGCTTCCACTGGCACAGTATCTCTCAGTGGAATATCGGCTATTTCTGCGTGACACTTCTTCAACTGTGAAACATGGAACACATCGTGAACTCCTAACAATCCCTTAGGTAATTCCAACTTGTACGCTACTTCTCCCATGCGTTCCAAAACCTTGTATGGCCCCACAAAACGTGGTGCTAACTTGCCTTTAACTCCAAAGCGCTTAACTCCTCGTAGCGGAGATACTCGAAGATAAACTCTGTCTCCAACTTCGTATTCTGTCTCCTTGCGTTTTGAATCCGCATAACTTTTCTGTCTTGACTGGCTACCTTGAGCCTATCGAGAATCAACTTTACTTTCTGTTCAGACTCCTTAATCAAATCCGGTCCAAACAACTGGCGGTCTCCAACAACGGGGTTCTGCACCTCCTTCCGCACAAGGCTTCGAAAGGGGCCATCTTCAAACTAGATTGGTAACTATTGTTGTAAGAAAACTCCGCGTATGGCAATTTGTCATCCCAACTTGATCCATAATCCAAAACACAAGCTCTAAGCATATCCTCCGAAATCTGATTGACTCTCTCGGTCTGTCCATCTGTCTGCGGATGGAAAGCTGTGCTAAACTCCAGTCTAGTTCCCAATGTTTTGTGTAATTGCTTCCAGAACTTCGAGGTGAATTGGGTTCCTCTATCTGATACGATACTCCTCGGAATTCCATGCAAACATACAATCCTTGTCATGTATATCTTAGCCAGTTTGGCACCATTGTAGGTAGTCTTTACTGGAATGAAATGAGCTACCTTCGTCAAACGATCAACTACAACCCAAATCGAGTCATAGTCTGAACGAGTCCTGGGCAATCCCATGATGAAATCCATGCCTAGTTTGTCCCACTTCCATTCGGGTATAGGCAATGGCTGCAACAATCCGGCTGGCTTTTGATGTTCTGCCTTCACCCTCTGACATACATCACAAACTGCTACATACTCTACAATATCTTTCTTCATTCCGGTCCACCAGAAAGTTTTCTTCAAATCCAAATACATCTTGGTATTCCCGGGGTGAATCGAATATGGTGAATCATGTGCCTCTTGCAGAATCAACCTCCTGATCTCCGGGTCATTGGGCACAAAAACACGGTCCTCAAATCATAGGGTATCGTACTCATCCTCACGAAATCCCTTAGCCTTTCCTTCGTTCATTTTCTCCTTTATAGAGGCAACTTCCTTATCTGTCTTTTGAGCTTCTCTGATTTTATCCATCAATGTAGACTGAATCTCCATTGCTGCTACATAGCCTCTCGGAACTATTTCCAAACATAGATCATGAAGATCCTCGGCTAACTCCTTGGGTATTCCTCCCATCATTAGTGTATTGACGTGGCTCTTACGGCTCAACGCGTCTGCTACAACGTTAGCCTTCCCAGGGTGATAATGCAATCTCATATAATAATCCTTAATAAGCTCCAACCATCTCCTCTGCCTGAGATTTAACTCCTTCTGCGTGAAGATGTACTTCAAACTCTTATGATCCGTGTACACCTCACAATGATTTCCAATGAGAAAATGTCTCCATGTTTTCAGTGCGTGCACTACGGCTGCTAATTCCAAATCATGAGTAGCATAATTCAACTCATGAGGCTTAAGCTGTCGTGAAGCATACGAAACAACTCTTCCCTCCTGCATAAGCACTGCTCCAAGTCCTCGACGTGAAGCGTCGCAATACACTTCATAATCCTTAGTCTGGTCTGGCAGAATTAATACTGGTGAGGTAACCAATCATTTCTTCAATTCCTGGAAACTAGCCTCACACTCCTCAGTCCAAATGAACTTAGTATCCTTCTTCAACAACTCTGTCATAGGCTTCGCAATCTTCGAGAAATTTTCAATGAATCTCCGGTAGTATCCTACGAGTCCAAGGAAACTCCTGATCTCTCCAACTGTGGTTGGTGCCTCCCAGTTGGTCACAGTGACTACTTTAGTGGGGTCTACGGCAATACCTTCCCCAGATATAACATGTCCGAGAAATCCAACTTCCTTCAACCAAAACTCACACTTGCTGAACTTGGCGTATAGCTGATGTTCTCTGAGCTTCTCGAGTACCAAACGCAAGTGTTCCTTATGTTCCTCTTCATTCTTCGAGAAAACCAAAATATCATCAATGAACACCACGACGAACTTATCCAAAAACTCCATAAACACCTTGTTCATCATGTTCATAAAATAGGCTGGGGCGTTAGTTAGACCAAATGACATAACGGTATACTCATACAGCCCATACCTGGTGGTAAAAGCCGTCTTCGGTATATCTTGCTCCCAAATCTTCAACTGATGGTATCCTGATCGCAAATCAATCTTGGAAAACACCTTAGCTCCTTGCAACCGATCAAACAGATCATTGATCATTGGTAGTGGGTACTTGTTCTTGATTGTTACTTCATTCAATCCGCGATAATCGACAACCATTCTTAATGATCCATCCTTATTTTCCACCAGAAGTACTGGCGATCCCCAAGGCGAAGAACTTGGGCGAATAAAACCTTTATCCAACAACTCCTTGATCTGCTTCTTAATTTCCTCCAAATCTTGGGCTGGCATCCTGTACGGTCTCTTGGATATAGGTCCAGTGCCTGGCAGTAGTTCAATTAAGAACTCAATGTCTCTATCCGGTGGCATGCCTGGCAACTCTTCTGGAAATACATCGGGAAAGTCCCTTACCACTGGTACTTCCTCCTGCACAACTCCTGATAAAGAATTTACATGTGCTCTTCTTGGCTCATGCCATGATACATACTTGATTTTTCTTCCTTCTGGTGTCGTAAGCAAAATCGACTTACTGGCGCAATCAATGTTCCCTCCATACATTGACAGCCAATCCATACCAAGAATTACATCCAAACCTTGGGATTCCAATATAATTAAATCCGTTGGGAAAACATGCCTTCCTATACTTAATGGCACCTGAAAGCATCCTTGACTGACCATAAACTCAGCTCCCGGTGAACTCACTAGCATAGGTGTCTTAAGAGTCTTAGTGGGCAGGCTAAACTTATCCACAAATCCCCTTGATATGTATGAATGCGATGCACCAGTATCAAAAAGAACAACTGCAGTAAATGCCTTAACCAAAAACTTACCTATTACTGCATCTGGCTGAGCTTCAACCTCCTCCATGGTAACGTGGTTCACTTGCCCCCTGTTGAAAGGGTTCGGCTTCTTTCCTGAGCTTCCATTGCCATTTCCATTTTGAGCTTCTGGGCAAGCATTTACATAATGCCCAGTCTTACGGCACTTATAACAAGTGATATGACTCAGGTCTGCCTTGGATGGTGTTGACGGGTTGGTGCGGCTTTGTCCATTGCTTCCTCCATTCCCGTTTCCATTCTTTGCACCATTATGATTGTGCGAGCTACCTCCTCCATGAGTATGCTGAAAGTGTCCCCCTGACTTTGGGGTAAAACGTGGCTTCTGCTGAGCTCCAGAATTGTACTTCCCCTGTGCATACTTCCTTTTACGATTGTCGATCTGCTGCTGCTTCCCCTCAATCATAAGAGCACGATCTACTAACTCCTGGTAGTTATTGAAAGTGGCTACCATCAACTGCATGCTCAGCTCATCATTCAGTCCTTCTAGAAACTTCTCCTGCTTAGCTGCATCCGTAGCAACGTCATCTGGGGCATAACGTGCTAGCTTACTAAAATCATCCACATACTGGCCAACTGTCCATCCTCCTTGGTGTAAGTTGCGAAACTCACGCTTCTTCATGGCCATAGCTCCTGCTGAAACATGGGCACTACGAAAAGCTTGCTGAAACTGATTCCATGTGACAATGTCTACAGGGTAAGTGGTTGTAAAATTCTCCCACCATGCTGCTGCGGGTCCTTCAAGCTGATGTGCAGCAAACTTCACCCTTTCTCCATCTGTACATCCTACAGTGGTCAACTCCCTCCCTATCTTACGGAGCCAATCATCTGCTACTATCGGCTCGGTGCTATTGGAAAACACCGGCGGATTCAGCCTTAAGAAACGGGTCAAATGGTCAACAGGTGGTGGTGGTGGTGGGTTGTTGTTGTTGCCTTGGTTCCGTACCAATGTTTGAATCAAGGTATTCTACTCCTGAATCAACTGAGTGATCTCTGGCGGAAAAACAAATCCGGGGTCGCGTCTCGGAGGCATCTGAGGGTTTAAGGGGGAGAGTTAAGAATAGAATGAGGTCTAGTGAGAATACACTACCCATATGCACATGTGACAGAACACACAATTTCATTCCAATCAAATCAAACAAGGGCATACAACGGTCTAATCTATCGTTACAAAAGTGCTTGGACTAAAACTAGTTAAATGGTGGAAAATTCTACTACTGTTATGGTGGTCAACTAGAAAAACTGCTCCGATGAAGATTCCATGATATCTGCTCCAGCTTCATCAACATAGTCATCATCGCTGTCGTCGGGATCCGAGTCGGTGTCGTCGATGATGATATGATTATCTGGACATGTAGGTTCATCCTCTTCTCCTCTGGGTGCTGAACCTCCCATGAATACTCCAATCTTCTCCTTAAGATCACCGTTCTGTCTTACTAGAGCGACGATTTCTTCCATATAATCTTTGCCCGTAGCCTTGAGTTCTGCTTCTAGCTCCTTGATCCTGGTCATAGCCTTCTGTAGCTCCTCCATATCTGCGCACATCTGATTCTCCTGGTGTCGGATGTGTTGGTTTAACTCCTGAATATAAGCTGCGATTGATCTGTCCCTCCTGGTGGTGATCATCTCCCAATGCTCATCTCGGCGCCCACAAATCTGGTAGATAGTATTCTTGAGGTCGTTGTAGTAAACTTCTCCAATTTGTCCCATGGCGATGTGAGCTGCCATGCTCTTTCCTAGGCTCCATGTTGGTACATCAAAGGTAAACTCTATTGGCTCCTTGACTGGCGCAAATGTCCTTCCTGGAATGTTGACTTGAATCCTCCAGCGCTCCTCTTCGGGTAAAGTGGCGTTGAAAGTTCCAGTGAAGCTTGGTACTCCTATGTTCAAGTATCTAGCGGCTTCCTTCAAGTGACATCCAAAAGGTGAATTCTCATCTGGTTGCGCGAACTTGATCCTTGCATCCGCCATCCTAAGGAATATAAAAGATGAGGAATCAGAAACGAGAAGTAAGAGTAGTGATCTAGGGCTTTAGCTTAGTGGCCGTGTCCTACAGTCAGCGTGTGCTCTGATACCACCTTGTAGCGACCCGACTTCAGACGGTCAAGTCTCTGTGCTTAGTGTCATCCCTGGATCAGTAATGCTGACACCACACAGTACTTGGAGGATTTATAACAGAGTAGCAATCACACACTTATTACATCGAATGTCTCAAAAGAGAACTTATTGACATAAATATGGCTTAAAGCCATATTAAAAATGATAACAGCGGAAGGCTTGGAAGATAAGCGAGTCCATCAACTCCAACGGCATCACTGAGTATAGAACCACGACCTAAAAGCACCTTACTCGTCGTCTGAAAAGTCTGCAACATGAAACGTTGCAGCCCGAAAACGGGTCAACACATGGAATATGCTGGCAATGTAACACATAGAGAATAACATTGGAATAAGCTACACTACATGCAATTTGGCTGGTGTAAAAGCTCTATGGTTACAGTTTTGCATAAAGCCAATTTTTCCCTACTACAAAGGAATAAATTTAATTAACTATCATGGTGGTTGTTAAACATTGAGAATGGTTGACAGCATTCTCAATCCCAATTAAAAGTACTCATCAAACCCAACAATATTAGATTAAAGTAACATGATGAGATTCACATGATATCCAGGTACTAGATACTCAAAACATCCATAACCGGGGACACGGCTAATCATGATTAGGTTGTACACTCTGCAGAGGTTTGCGCACTTTTCCCCACAAGACTCGATCGCCTCCGTTTGATTCCTCGCACTACATGGTGTTTGAGAAACGGATGACCGAGACATAGTCTTTCGGAAGCACTAGCACCTTACATGTGGGTAGACCGGTACACCTACTTTCCCGTACATCTTCTAGTCTACCCGTAAGAGTTCGCACGACTTAATCCACTATGCCAGAGCCCATAATGGCTTGTGGCTGCACACGTAAGTTTCTAGTTTGAATAATCTCATGATCCCTTTGAGCCTGGGTGGCGGTCCGAAGAAATACAGGCAAGTCCTGATAGAAACCAGGTGCCTCAATCCACCCAGATGTGTGTTTAAGTTGCCACCTTAAATAAACCATTGATTAACAATCTCACATCTGTCATGGATACACTCACCCAATCCACGTCTACTAGCATAGCATGGCATAATAAGCAAATGTAGAAGTAACTCCCAAAGGTTTGATAATAAAACAGGTAATAGGTACTACCTCATCTACTTCCCATCCCACAATTTAATTAGATCCTAATCATGCAATGGTTTGAGGATTGGTCTAATGCATAAAAACTGGGTATGAGAAAAAGGTATGATCAAAGTGTTACTTGCCTTGCTGATGATCCGCAAAACCTAGAGACTCGAAGTAACAGGCGGCGCACTCCGGGTATTCTATCGCAGACAAACAAACAAGCATACAATAAGTACTCATCTAATGCACAGGTAAAACTCGAATAAAAATCCAACCAGAATGTTCAACTTAAGAACTCTAGTTTGCAAAAAGAACCAAATCAAACAAAGCAACGAAAGTCAAACGGCGAAAGAAAACAGCTTCGTTTTACTAATCTGGATCTAAGTCAAATTTTTACAGAGGCAAAAACTTGTTTAAGTAGATTATTCGGAAAGAGGGTTTCGAGACGAAACTCCAGGCGCTTGAATCGCCTGATTCCGATAAACGAGCGAAAAAGTTATACTAGAACGAAAATCAGATCTGGAATCGCGATCAGAAAAATCGCGTATTAAATCCGAGAAAAAGAAAAAAACGACGAACGAATTGACGAACGAACGTTCGGTAATTTAACGAATCTGACAAAGGCGTTCGTTAAAACGAACTAACGGACGAACGTCCGCTAATTAACCTAAACCGAAAAAAAACCGAAACTAAAAAAGCGAAAAAAAACCATAATGAAAACCGCCCGGTTTTTAAGAAAACCGGCGGCAAGCGGTTCGAGGCGGCGGCGAACCTCGGCGGCGGCAGTGACGAAGTCCGGCGGGGCTCCGGCGGGTCC
>NC_041389.1:332446680-332464404 GCF_002162155.2 Triticum dicoccoides | reverse complement strand
GGGGCGGCGCTATATATAGTGCCCCTGAGCGTAGTCCCGCTCGGGTACGACCCGGTAAGGCGGTTTGTTTTTTTATAAAACATTACGCGTAGAAAAAAAATCAAAAGAAGTACCTAACGGACTCCAAAAATCCCGAAATAAATTTTCCCCGGTTTCTAAAATCAAGCCGGATTAGATGAACATTTATTTGGGGCCTAGATGCAATTTTGAAAAATGCGCATTTTTCCTAAATTCAAATAAAAGGCGAAAAACTTCAAAAATAAAATCATATTTGATATTTTTTATTAAATCTTCATTATTTCTTTATTTTGGGAAAGTCATTTTATTCCCTCTCTGAATTTTTGGTAGTAGAAATAATTGAAGATAAAATAAATTAAATCAAAGATCCCATTTTCAAAATTTGAGAAATACCCAAACAAGAAAATAACGAAATCCCCAACTCTCTCCGAGGGTCCTTGAGTTGCGTAGAATTTCTAGGATCGAGCCAAAGATGCAACAAAATATGATATGCAATGATGATCTATGTATAACATTCCAAATTGAAAATTTGGGATGTTACAGTGCCACAAGTTCACACAAAACCGAAGGTGAATCAAGTGCAGAGCTAGATGATAGTTCCTTACCTCCCCTCGTAGTTGAGGGAATAATCTTAGTTATTTGATCCTTTAAATTCCTCATAGTGCTCAACAGATATAAATCCCAAGTGACTCATAGAATAGAGCTATGCTCCCCTGCAACGGCGCCAGAAAAAGGTCTTGATAACCCACAAGTATAGGGGATCGCAACAGTTTTTGAGGGTAGAGTATTCAACCCAAATTTATTGATTCGACACAAGGGGAGCCAAAGAATATTTTCAAGTATTAGCAGCTGAGTTGTCAATTCAACCACACCTGGAATATTTAATATCTGCAGCAAAGTATTTAGTAGCAAAGTAGTATGGAAGTAACAGTAACAGTGGCAAAAGTAATAGTAGCAGTTTTGTAGTAATCGTAATAGTAGCAACGGTGAAGTAACTTAGCAAAGATCAATATGAAACAAACTCGTAGGCAATGGATCAATGATGGATAATTATGTCACATAGTGATACGTCCATTTTGCATCATGCTTTTATATCAATATTCATTGCATTATGGGCTGTTATTACACATTATGTTTCAATACTTATGGCTATTCTCTCTTATTTTACAAGGTTACCATGAAGAGGGGAATGCCGGCAACTGGAATTCTAGCTGGAAAAGGAGCAAATATTGGAAACCTATTCTACATAGCTCCAAAAATCCTGAAACTCCACGGAAGTCCTTTCTGGAATTAATAAGAATTATTGAGCAAAGAAAACACCAGAGGGGGCCCACACCCTGGCCAGGAGGGTGGGGGGCGCACCCACCCGGCCACCCCTACTAGGCGCGCTCCCTGTCTCCTAGGCCCCCTGGTGGCCCTCCGATGTCCATCTTCTTCTATATGAAGCCTTTTACCCTGGAAAAAATCATAAGCAAGCTTACGGGATGAAACTCCGCCGCCATGAGGCGGAACCTTTGCGGAACCAATCTAGGGCTCCGGTGGAGCTGTTCTACAGGGGAAATTTCCCTCCGGGAGGGGGAAATCATCACCATCGTCATCACCAACGATCCTCTCATCGGGAGGGGGTCAATCTCCATCAACATCTTCACCAGCACCTTCTCCTCTCAAAACCCTAGTTCAGCTCTTGTATCCAATCTTGTATCAAAACCATAAATTGGTACCTGTGGGTTGCTAGTAGTGTTGATTACTCCTTGTAGTTGATGCTAATTGGTTTACTTGGTGGAAGATCATTTGTTCAGATCCTTAATGCATATTAATACTCCTCTGATTATGAACATGAATATGCTTTGTGAGTAGTTACGTTTGTTCCTGAGGACATGGGAGAAATCTTGCTATTAGTAGTCATGTGAATTTGGTATTCGTTCGATATTTTGATGAGATGTATGTTGTCTCTCCTCTAGTGGTGTTATGCGAACGTCGACTACATGACACTTCACCATTATTTGGGCCTAGAGGAAGGCATTGGGAAGTAATAAGTAGAAGATGGGTTGCTAGAGTGACAGAAGCTTAAACCCTAGTTTATGTGTTGCTTCGTAAGGGGCTAATTTGGATCCATATGTCTAATGTTGTGGTTAGGTTTACCTTAATACTTATTTTGTAGTTGCGGATGCTTGCAATAGGGGGTTAATCATAAGTGATATGCTTGTCCAAGTAAGGGCAGTACCCAAGCACCGGTCCACCCACATATCAAATTATCAAAGTACCGAACGCGAATCATATGAGCGCGATGAAAACTAGCTTGACGATAATTCCCATGTGTCCTCGGGAGCGTTTTTCTCATTATAAGAAATTGTCCAGGCTTGTCCATTGCTACAAAAAGGATCGGGCCACCTTGCTGCACTTTATTTACTTTCATTGCTTGTTACCCATTACAAATTATCTTATCACAAAACTATCGGTTACCTACAATTTCAGTGCTTGCAGAGAAAACCTTACTGAAAACCGCTTATCATTTCCTTCTGCTCCTTGTTGGGTTCGACACTCTTACTTATCGAAAGGACTACGATAGATCCCCTATACTTGTGGGTCATCAAGACTCTTTTCTGGCGCCGTTGCCGGGGAGTGAAGCGCCTTTGGTGAGTGGAACTTGGTAAGGAAACATTTATATAGTGTGCTGAAATTTTCTGTCACTTGTTACTATGGAAACTAATCCATTGAGGGGCTTGTTTGGGGTATCTTCACCCCAACCAGTAGAGCAAAGAGTTGGTTCTCAACCTACTGAACCTACTGAAAATATTTACTTTGAGATTCCTTCAGGTATGATAGATAAACTGCTAGCTAATCCCTTTGCAGGAGATGGAACATTGCATCCCGATTTACACCTTATCTTTGTGGATGAAGTTTGTGGATTATTTAAGCTTGCAGGTATTCCCGATGATGTTGTCAAAAGGACGGTCTTCCCTTTATCTTTGAAGGGAGATGCATTGACATGGTATAGGCTATGTGATGATATGGGATCTTGGAATTATAAATGATTGAAGTTGGAATTTCACCAGAAGTTCTATCCTATGCATCTTGTTCATCGTGATTGTAATTGCATATATAATTTCTGGCCTCGCGAAGGAGAAAGCATCTCTCAATCTTGGGGGGGGGGGCTTAATTCAATGTTATATTCATGCCCCAATCATGAGCTCTCAAGAGATATGATTATTCAAAAAAATTATGCTCGGCTTTCTCTCAATGATCGCACCATGCTTGATACTTCCTGTGCTGGTTCTTATATGCGGAAGACTACTGAATTCAAGTGGGACTTGTTGGAAAGAATTAAACGCAACTATGAAAATCGGGGTTCCGACGATGGTAAGGAGTCATGTATAACACCTAAGTTTGATTGTGTTAATCTTTTATGGATATCGATGCTTTTCGTGGATTTAGCGCTAAATATGGACTTGACTCTAAGATAGTAGCTGCTTTTTATGAATCTTTTGCTACTCGCGTTGATCTCCCTAAGGAGAAGTGGTTTAAATATAATCCTCCCATTGAAGTAAAAGTAGTTGCACCTATTGCAGTTAAAGAAAAGACTGTCACTTATAATGATCCTATTGTTCCTACTACTTATGTTGAGAAACCTCCTTTCCCTGTTAGGATAAAGGATCATGCTAAAACTTCGACTGTTGTTCATAAGAGTAATACCAGAACTTATACACCTCCTGAGAAAATCAAAGTTTAACCTAGTATTGCTATGGTTAAAGATCTCTTGGATGATAATTTAGATGGGCATATTATTTATTTCTGTGGTGAGACTGCTAATATTGCTAGACCCAATGCTAAGATTCATAGACCTGTTGTAAGCATGCCTGTTATTTCTGTTAAAATAGGAGATCATTTTTATCATGGCTTATGTGATATGGGTGCTAGTGCTAGTGCAATACCATATGACTTATATAAAGAAATTATGCATGATATTGCACCCGCTGAAATGGAAGATATCGATGTTACTCTTAAGCTTGCCAATAGGGATACTATTAAGCCATTTGGGATTGTTAGAGATGTTGAAGTCTTGTGTGTGAAAGTTAAATATCTTGCTGATTTTCTTGTTCTTGGTTCCCCACAAGATGACTTTTGTCCCATTATTTTTGGTAGACCCTTCTTGAATACTGTTAATGCTAGGATTGATTGCAATAAGGATGTTGTTTCAATTGGCTTAGGGGATATGCCTCATGAGTTTAATTTTGCTAAGTTTCATAGACAACCCCGTGATAAAGAATCACCTAGTAAGGATGAGATTATTGGTCTTGCTTCTATTTCCGTGCCTCCTACAAATCCGTTAGAACAATATTTGCTAGACCATGAAAATTATATGTTTATGAATCAAAAAAGGGAAATAGATGAAGTGTTCCTTCAACAGGGTCCTATTCTGAAACACAACTTACCTGTTGAAATCCTAGGGGATCCCCCTCCACCCAAGGGTGATCCCGTGTTTGATCTCAAACAATTACCTGATAATCTTAAGTATGCTTATCTTGATGAAAAGAAAATATATCCTGTTATTATTAGTGCTAACCTTTCAGAGCAAGAAGAAGAAAGATTATTGAGAACTTTGAAGAAGCACCGTGCTGCTATTGGATATACTCTGGATGATCTTAAGGGCATTAGTCCCACTCTATGCCAACACAAAATTAAAGTGGAGAAAGATGCCAAACCAGTTAGAGATCCTCAACAACGATTGAATCCTAAGATGAAAGAAGTGGTAAGAAAGGAGATACTAAAGCTCATTGAGGTAGGTATAATTTATCCCGTTGCTGATAGTGAATGGATAAGTCTTGTCCAATGTGTTCCTAAAAAGGGAGGTATTATTGTCATTCCTAATGATAAAGATGAATTGATCCTGCAAAGAATTATTACAGGTTATAGGATGGTAATTGATTTTCGTAAATTAAATAAAGCTACTAAGAAAGATCATTACCCTTTACCTTTTATTGATCAAATGCTAGAAAGACTATCCAAACATACACATTTCTGCTTTCTAGATGGTTATTCTGGCTTCTCTCAAATACCTGTGTCAGCAGAGGATCAATCAAAAACTACTTTTACCTGCTCTTTTGGTACATTTGCTTATAGACGTATGCCTTTTCTTTTATGTAATGCACCTGCTACCTTTCAAAGATGCATGATGGCTATATTCTTGACTTTTGTGAAAAGATTTGTGAGGTATTCATGGATGATTTCTTTGCTTATGGATCCTCTTTTGATGATTGCTTGAGCAACCATGATCGAGTTTTGTAGAGATGCGAAGACACTAATCTCGTGTTGAATTGGGAAAAGTGCCACTTTATGGTTAATGAAGGCATTGTCTTGGGGCATAAGATTTCCGAGAGAGGTATTGAAGTTGATAAAGCTAAAGTTGATGCTATTGAAAAGATGCCATGTCCCATAGACATAAAAGGTATAAGAAGTTTCCTTGGTCATGCCGGTTTTTATAGGAGGTTCATTAAGGACATTTCTAAAATCTCTAGGCCTCTGACTAATTTATTGCAAAAAGATATTCCTTTTGTCTTTGATGATGATTGTGTAGAAGCATTTGAAATACTTAAGAAAGCTTTGATCACTGCACCTATTGTTCTGCCACCTGATTGGAATTTACCCTTTGAAATTATGTGTGATGCTAGTGATTATGCTGTAGGTGCTATTCTAGGGCAAAGAGTTGATAAGAAATTGAATGTTATCTAGTATGCTAGTAAAACCCTTGATACTGCCCAGAGAAATTATGCTACTACTGAAAAAGAGTTCTTAGCAGTTGTGTTTGCTTGTGATAAGTTCAGACCTTATATTGTTGATTCCAAAGTTACTATTCACACTGATCATGCTGCTATTAAATATCTTATGGAAAAGAAAGATGCTAAGCCTAGACTCATTAGATGGGTTCTCTTTTTCCAAGAATTTGATTTGCATATTATTGATAGAAAGGGAGCTGAGAACCCCGTTGGAGACAACTTGTCTAGGTTAGAGAATGTTCTTGATGACCCACTACCTATTGATGATAGCTTTCCTGATGAACAATTAGCGGTCGTTAATGCTTCTCGTACTGCTCCTTGGTATGCTGATTATGCTAATTACATTGTTGCTAAATTTATACCACCTAGTTTCACATACTAGCAAAAGAAAAAGTTCTTTTATAATTTAAGACATTACTTCTGGGATGACCCACACCTTTATAAAGAAGGAGTAGATGGTGTTATTAGACATTGTGTAACTGAGCATGAACAGGAACAGATCCTACGCAAGTGTCACTCTGAATCATATGGAGTACACCACGCTGGAGATAGAATTGCACATAAGGTATTGCAATCTGGTTTGTATTGGCCTACTCTCTTCAAAGATGCTCGTAAGTTTGTCTTGTCCTGTGATGAATGTCAAAGAATTGGTAATATTAGTAGACGTCAAGAAATGCCTATGAATTATTCTCTTGTTATCGAACCATTTGATGTTTGGGGCTTTGATTATATGGGACCTTTTCCTGCCTCTAATGGTTACACACATATTTTAGTGGCTGTTGATTACGTTACTAAGTGGGTAGAAGCTATTCCAACTAGTAGAGCTGATCATAACACTTCTATTAAAATGCTTAAAGAAGTTATTTTTCCGAGGTTTGGAGTCCCTAGATATCTTATGACTGATGGTGGTTCACATTTTATTCATGGTTCTTTCCGTAAGATGCTTGCTAAGTATGATGTTAATCATAGAATCACATCTCCTTATCACCCGTAGTCTAGTGGTCAAGTAGAGTTGAGCAATAGAGATCTCAAATTAATTTTGCAAAAGACTGTCAATAGATCTAGAAAGAATTGGTCCAAGAAACTTGATGATGCATTATGGGCCTATAGAACTGCATATAAAAATCCTATGGGTATGTCTCCGTATAAGATGGTTTATGGAAAAGCATGTCACTTACCTCTTGAACTTGAACATAAAGCATATTGGGCTATCAAAGAGCTCAACTATGTCTTCAAACTTGCCGGTGAGAAGAGGTTATTTGATATTAGCTCACTTGATGAATGGAGAACCCAAGCCTATGAGAATGCCAAGCTGTTCAAAGAAAAAGTCAAACGCTGGCATGACAAAAGGATACAAAAGCGAGAATTTAACGTAGGTGATTATGTGTTATTATTCAACTCTCGTCTAAGATTTTTTGCAGGAAAACTTCTCTCTAAATGGGAAGGTCCTTACATTATCGAGGAGGTCTATCGTTCCGGTGCCATAAAAATCAACAACTTCGAAGGCACAAGTCCGAGGGTGGTGAACGGTCAAAGAATCAAACACTATATCTCAGGTAATCCTATCAATGTTGAAACTAATATTATTGAAACCATAACCCCGGAGGAATACATAAGGGACACTTTCCAGAACGTTTCAGACTCTGAAAAGGAATAGGTATGTGGTACGGTAAGTAAACTGACTCCAAAACAGTTCTAATGCCAATTTTTCTCTGTTTTGGAATATTTAAGAACTTTAGAAAGCAAGAAGTAATCCGGGAAGGACACGAGGCCTCCACGAGGGTGGAGGGTGCGCCCACCCTTACTGGGCGCGCCCCCTGTCTCGTGGGCACCTCGTGTGCCTCCTGGACTCTGTTTTCTTGCATGTTACGTATTTTGGTCAGTAAAAATTCATTATATAATCCCCCGAAGGTTTTGACCACCGTATCACGCAAATATCCTCTGTTTTCATTTCGAGCTGTTTTTCTGACAGATCTAGAGCACCATGATGTCTCCAAGCACTCCCAAGGACCAGTTTTTCGAGATGGTTATCAACCCCTATCTCCCGAAGGTGCTGCAACACCCTCAAACCATTGAGATGCGCGAGGGGCCGGGTGCTGCACATCCGCGATGTGGAGGGACCAAGGCGTACTGGAAGCATGGAGACAAAGCTCGAAGCCATGGAGCAACAAGTTTTCAAGTGCCAGGGGATGGTGGAGCGTGGACTCAACAGCAACCAGATGATGATCACGGAGTTCACCAACAACCACAAGCTGGATGCCAAGATCATTGGGGAGACCATCTTCAAGCTTCAAGAGAAAATCGAGCACCTCCAAGCCCAGATCTATGACCTGCAAAACCAAAACTGTGAGTATGAATATAGATTCAAGAGGATGAGTTTGGCTGCAGATTTGAGGATCCCAGAGACTCGATCATCCTTCTATGATGGTGAGCCTATGCCTTGGAAGATGGACGGCAAGCCTACATCATCAACTACTCCTACTTTACCACCTCCGAGGACATAATTACATGGGTATGGGCACTCCCCTTGGCAACTGCCAAGCTTGGGCGAGGTGCCCCGGTATCGTATCACCATCACACTCCTATCTTTACCGTTTTACTTAGTTCAATCCTTTTAGTAGTATCTTGATCTAGTAGATTGAAGTTTTGGTATGAACTAGTTTTGAGTTTTGGTTTGTGATCTCTTTATGTAATCGAGCCCGTGAGCTATCTATAATAAAGATTAGTGTTGAGTCAAGGGCTTTGCTATTTTGCTATGATCTTGAGAAAGTAGAAAGAACAAAAAGAATAAAAGAGTTCATATTGATCTTGTGGATAGTAATGACTTCACACATAAAAAGTATGAGGCATAAAAGTTGTTGAGAGTTGACAAACATAGCTTTGGTCATCGTTGCAATTAATAGGAAGTAATAAGGTAAGAGAGGTTTTCACATATAAATATACTATCTTGGACATCTTTTATGATTGTGAGCACTCATTAAGTATGACATGCTAAAAGAGTTGATGTTGGACAAGGAAGACAACGTAATGGTTTATGTTTTCTCACATCTCCGTTAAAGTATATTGTCATTGATCTTCCCAACATGTTGAGCTTGCCTTTCCCCCTCATGCTAGCCAAAATTCCTCGCACCAAGTAGAGATACTACTTGCGCTTCCAAATATCCTTAAACCCAGTTTTGCCATGAGAGTCCACCATACCTACCTATGGATTGAGTAAGATCCTTCAAGTAAGTTGTCATGCTGCAAGCAATAAAAATTGCTCTAAATATGTATAAATTATTGGTGCGGAGAAAATAAACTTTATATGATCATGTGATATGGAAGTAATAAAAGCGACGGACTGCATAATAAAGGTTCATATAACAAGTGACAATATAAAGTGACGTTCTTTTGCATTAAGATTTTATGCATCCAACCCTAAAAGCACATGACAACCTCTGTTTCCCTCTGCGAAGGGCTTATCTTTTACTTTATGTTTATACTTTATGCTTGAGTCAAGGTGATCCTCACCTTTCCCTTTTTCATTTTATCCTTTGGCAAGCTCCTCGTGTTTGAATGATCCTGATATATATATCCAATTGGATGTAAGTTAGCTTGAATTATTATTGTTGACATCACCCAAAGGTGAATACGTTGGGACGCAACACAATAAGCCCCTATCTTTCTCAGTGTCCGGTTGAAACTCCATAACCACAAGTATTGCGTGAGTGTTAGCAATTGTAGAAGACTATATGATAGTTGAGTATGTGGACTTGCTGAAAAGCTCTATTCTTGACTCTTTCTGATGTTATGATAAATTGTAATTGCTTCAATGACTGAGATTATAGTTTGTTAGTTCTCAATGAGGTTTCTGAACCATACTTGACATTATGAATTGATTGTAACTAGAGCATAAGAAACCATATGACTAAGATCTATTTATGTTGCTGTTATACGAATGATCATGATGCCCTCATGTCTGTATTTTATTTTTTTATCGACATCTCTATCTCTAAACATGTGGACATATATTTTGATTTCGGCTTCTGGTTGAGGACAAGCGAGGTCTAAGCTTGGGGGAGCTGATACGTCCATTTTGCATCATGCTTTTATATCAATATTTATTGCATTATCGGCTGTTATTACACATTATGTCTCAATACTTGTGGCTATTCTCTCTTATTTTACAAGGTTTACCATGAAGAGGGGGAATGTCGGCAGCTGGAATTCTGGCTAGAAAAGGAGCAAATATTGGAAACCTATTATACACAGCTCCAAAAATCCTGAAACTCCATGGAAGTCCTTTTTGGAATTAATAAGAATTATTGAGCGAAGAAAACAGCAGAGGGGGCCCACACCCTGGCCAGGAGGGTGGGGGGCACGCCCACCCCTACTAGGCGCACCCCCTGTCTCCTGGGCCCCCTGGTGGCCATCCGGTGGCCATCTTCTGCTATATGAAGGCTTTTACCCTGGAAAAAATCATAAGCAAGCTTACAGGACAAAACTCCGCCGCCACGAGGCGGAACCTTGGCGGAACCAATCTAGGGCTCCGGCGGAGCTGTTCTGCCGGGGACACTTCCCTCCGGGAGGGGGAAATCATCACCATCATCATCACCAATGATCCTCTCATCGGGAGGGGGTCAATCTCCATCAACATATTCACCAGCACCATCTCCTCTCAAAACCCTAGTTCATCTCTTGTATCCAATCTTGTATCAAAACCACAAATTGGTACCTGTTGGTTGCTAGTAGTGTTGATTACTCCTTGTAGTTGATGCTAATTGGTTTACTTGGTGGAAGATCATATGTTCAGATCCTTAATGCATATTAATACTCCTCTGATTATGAACATGAATATGCTTTGTGAGTAGTTAAGTTTGTTCCTGAGGACATGGGAGAAGTCTAGCTATTAGTAGTCATGTGAATTTGGTATTCGTTCGATATTTTGATGAGATGTATGTTGTCTCTCCTCTAGTGGTGTTATGTGAACGTCGACTAGATGACACTTCACCATTATTTGGACCTAGAGGAAGGCATTGGGAAGTAATAAGTAGATGATGGGTTGCTAGAGTGACAAAAGCTTAAACCCTAGTTTATGCGTGATGTCTACTACACAACCTTCTTCTTGTAGACGTTGTTGGGCCTGCAAGTGCACAGGTTTGTAGGGCAGTAGCAAATTTCCCTCAAGTGGATGACCTAAGGTTTATCAATCCATAGGAGGCTGTCGGGGAAGCTGATCCACGAACACCTATGGGGATCGGCGGACCGAGCCCCTTTCGGTTCGGTGAGGGCGGAGGCCGCACAAAGAGCGGATCGAGGCAGTACACGCGAGCAGTTTTACCCAGCTTCGGGCCGCACGGATGCGTAAAACCCTACTGCTGCTTGTTGGATTGTATTGAATCCTTGCTCAGGAGCGATGGACGCTATCAGACTGAGCGTGGGAGTGTTTCTGGTGTTTCGAATGAGCCGAACCTAACCCCCTCTACGTTGCGTTTGGGCCTCCTTTTATACTCTCAAGGGGTCACCGACAGGTGGCAACGTAGACGAGAGGGGTAAAAATGGAAAAGGATGCGGTAGGTGCAGCTACCGCTAATGTGGACACAGTGCACCCTACCTAACTCTGACGGCTGGGGACAAGGTCATTGAATGCCTGTCTGAGTTGCCTAAACAGTGCAAAAAGTGACCGTTAGGAGCGCCACCGTTTGCCACGATGGCCTTCTCTTCATCTCCGCTTGCCACCGCGTACCCCTGGCTGCACAGGCTCCTGCCACGCGCCCCTGAGAAAGCCTCATGGCGACACGCGGACGGGTGCGCTGGAGCGCGGGTATGGGGTGGCAGCTGGCCCCCGGCAAGTACCTTGCCGGGGTCGTCGTCTTGTCATATCCGGAAGCTTGTCGCTCGCCGGATCTTGCCGGGACGTGTGGTGCGTCGCGGTAAGTTTCTTGTGGTGCCTTGGTTGGCCTTCCCGGCAAGCTCCTCTTGCCGGGGTCTTGTCTCTTCCCGGCAAGATCCTCTTGCCGGGGCCTGGGTTGGCCTTCCCGGCAAGCTCCTCTTGCCGGGGCCTTGGTTGGCCTTCCCGGCAAGCTCCTCTTGCCGGGGCCTTGGTTTGAGTACTTTGTTCTTGAATGGTATTCAAGGGAACCACAGAGGGTCTTGGCGGTCACCCGGCAAGCCTTGCCGCGGGATGCTGCGACCGCCCGTGCACAAGTTCGGGGTACTAGGGTACCCCTACTCTAGTACACCGACAGAGGCGTAGGATGAAGATGGTCTCTCTCAAACAACCCTGCAACCAAATAACAAAAAGTCTCTTGTGTACCCAACACACCCAATACAATGGTAAATTGTATAGGTGCACTAGTTCGGCGAAGAGATGGTGATACAAGTGCAATATGGATGGTAGATATAGGTTTTTGTAATCTGAAATAATAAAAACAGCAAGGTAACTAATGATAAAAGTGAGTGTAAACGGTATTGCAATGATAGGAAACAAGGCCTAGGGTTCATACTTTCACTAGTGCAAGATCTCTCAACAATAATAACATAGATAGATCATATAACAAGCCCTCAACATGCAACAAAGAGTCACTCCGAAGCCACTAATAGCGGAGAACAAACATAGAGATTATGGTAGGGTATGAAACCACCTCAAAGTTATAAAAGAGTTCGTACTAGAATAACACCTTAAGATACAAATCAACCAAAACCCTAGTGTCACCTAGATACTCCATTGTCACCTCAAGTATCCGTGGGCATGATTATACGATATGCATCACACAATCTCAGATTCATCCAACCAACACAAAGTACTTCAAAGAGTGCCCCAAAGTTTCTACCGGAGAGTCAAGAACGTGTGCCAACCCCTATGCATAGGTTCATGGGCGGAACCCACAAGTTGGTCACCAAAACATACATCAAGTGGCACATGATATCCCATTGTCACCTCAGATAAACACGGCAAGACATACATCAAGTGTTCTCATAAAAGACTCAATCCGATAAGATAACTTCAAAGGGGAAACTCAATTCATCACAAGAGAGTAGAGGGGGAGAAACATCATAAGATCCAACTACAATAGAAAAGCTCGGGATACATCAGGATCGTGTGAAGTCGAGAACACGAGAGAGAGAGAGAGAGAGAGAGATCAAACACATAGCTACTGGTACATACCCTCAGCCCCGAGGGTGAACTACTCCTCCTCATCACAGATAGCGCCGGGATGATGAAGATGGCCACCGGTGATGGGTTCCCCCTTTGGCAGGGCGCCAGAACGGGCTCCCGAGAGGTTTTTGGTGGCTCCAGAGGCTTGCGGCGGCGGAACTCCCGATCTATCTTCTGTTCTGGAAGTTTTAGGGTACGTAGGTATATATGGGTGAAAGAAGTACGTCGGTGGACCGAAAGGGGGGCCATGAGGCAGGGGGGCGCGCCCCACCCTCGTCGGCACCTCCCTTCTTCCCTGACGTGCACTCCAAGTCCATCGGGTGGTTTTCCTTCCGAAAATAACTTCTCCAGTTGATTTCGTTCCGTTTTGACTCCATTTGATATTCCTTTTCCTCGAAACACTGAAATAGGCATAAAACATCAAATCTAGGTTGGGCCTCCGGTTAATAGGTTAGTTCCAAAAATAATATAAAAGTGGATAATAAAGCCCAATATTGCCCAAAACAGTAGATAATATAGAATGGAGCAATAAAAAATTATAGATACATTGGAGACGTATCAAGCATCCCCAAGCTTAATTCCTGCTCGTCCTCGAGTAGGTAAATGATAAAAAAGACAATTTTTGATGCGTAGTGCTAGTTGGCATAATTTCAATGTAAATCTTCTTAATTGTGGTATGAATATTCAGATCCGAAAGATTCAAGACAAAAGTTCATATTGACATAAAAAAATAATACTTCAAGCATACTAATAAAGCAATCATGTCTTCTCAAAATAACATGGCAAAAGAAAGTTCATCCCTACAAAATCATATAGTTAGGCTATGCTTCATTTTCGTCACATAAAGATGTTCCCAACTTCTATACCCCCGATGACAAGCCAAGCAATTGTTTCATACTTAAATAATCTCAAACTTTTTCAACCTTCACGCAATACATGAGCGTGAGCCATGGATATAGCACTATGGGTGGAATAGAATATGATGATGGGGATTGTGTGGAGAAGACAAAAAGGAGAAAGTCTCACATTGACGAGGATAATCAATGGGCTATGGAGATGCCCATCAATTGATGTCAACATGAGGAGTAGGGATTGCCATGCAACGGAAGCACCAGAGCTATGAATGCTCAACGAAAGAAAACTAGTGGGTGTGCATCCAACTTGCTTGCTCATGAAGACCTAGGGCATTTGAGGAAGCCCATTGTAGGAATATACAAGCCAAGTTCTATAATGAAAAATTCCCACTAGTATAAAAAGACAACTTATGAGACTCACTATATGAAAAACATGGTGCTACTTTGAAGCACAATATATGAGACTCAATACATGAAGAACAAGGTGCTACTTTGAAGCACAAGTGTGGAAAAAGAGATAGTAGCATTGCCCTTTTCATTTATTTTCTTTTTTTTTCTTTTTTTCTTTTTCCTCTTTTTTTTGGGCCTTTATTTTTTTCTTTTGGCCTTTCTTCTTTTTTTTTCTTTGGGCAATGCTCTAATAATGATGATCATCACACTTTCATTGATTACAACATATGAATAACAACTCGAAACTAGAACAAGATATGACTTTATATGAATGCCTCCGGTGGTGTACCGGGATATGCAATGAATCAACAGTGACATGTATGAAACAATTATGCATGGTGGCTTTGCCACAAATACGATGTCAACTACATGATCATGCAATGGCAATATGACAAAAGTAAAGTATGTCATGATGATGATGAACAGAACGGGGGAAAGTTGCATGGCAATATATCTCGGAATGGCTATGGAAATGCCATAATAGGTGGGTATGGTGGCTGTTTTGAGGAAGATATAAGGAGGTTTATGTGTGATAGAGCATATCGTATCACGGGGTTTGGATGCACCGGCGAAGTTTGCACCGACTCTCAAGGTGAGAAAGGGCAATGCACGGTACCGAAGAGGCTAGCAATGGCGGAAAGGTAAAACTGCGTATAATCCATGGACTCAACATTAGTCAAAAGAACTCATATACTTATTGCAAAAATTTAGAAGTCATCAAAAACCAAGTACTACGCGCATGCTCCTAGGGGGATAGATTGGTAGGAAAAGACCATCGCTCGTCCCCGACCGCCACTCACAAGGATGCACAAGCCAAGTACACTTCATGTTTCAAATTTGTTACACAACTTTAACCATATGTGCATGCTACGGGACTTGCTAACTTCAACACAAGCATTCTTTAAATTCATAATCACCCAACTAGAACGACTTTAATATCACTACCTCCATATCTCAAAACAATTATCAAGCATCAAACTTTCCTTAGTATTCAACACACTCATAAGAATTCTTACAAATCTTTTATGTTTAGCATATTAGGATTATTTAAGCAAATTACCATGCTATTTAAGACTCTCAAAATAATATAAGTGAAGCATGAGAGTTCATCTGTTTCTTCAAAATATAACCACCGTCGTGCTCTAAAAAGATATAAGTGAAGTACTAGAGCAAAAACAAACTACTCCGAAAGATATGAATGAGGATCAATGAGTAGTCGAATAATTATGCCACTATGTGAAGACTCTCCCATTTAATAATTTCAGATCTTGATACTTTATTCAAACAGCAAGCAAAGCTAAAGAAAACTTCATTGCAAGGATAGCACAACTCATGTGAAGAAGCAAAAACTTAGGCTCAACCGATACTAACCGATAGTTGTTGAAGAAGAAAGGTGGGATGCCTACCGGGGCATCCCCAAGCTTAGATGCTTGAGACTTATTGAAATATTATCTTGAGGTGCCTTGGGCATCCCCAAGCTTGAACTTTTGTGTCTCCTTAATTCCTCTCATATCATGGTTTCTCTTTTTATCAAAAAGCTTCATTCACAACAAACTAAACAAGAACTCGTGAGATAGGTTAGTATAAACCAATGCAAAACCTTATCATTTTCTACTGTAACAAATCACTAAAATATTATTCAAAATTTCATACTAAATGCCTCTGCATATTTAATACTCCTATCCTCAAATAGAATCATTAATCAAGCAAACATATGCAAACAATGCAACCATAACAGCAATCTGCCAAAACAGTACAGTCTGTAAAGAATGCAAGAGTATCAATACTTCCCTCCTCCAAAAATTATGAACTAAAATTCCCACTGCAGTAAATTTATCAGAGATCATTATGCAAAAAGTTTCAACATTATATCATGGTCTGAATTTTCTTGGGAATTTTTGCAACAGTGGTAAACTTTCTGTTTTCAAACAGCAACATGTATACTAGTAAAATAAGCATGGCAAAGGCTATCCTTGACTTTTTTATTGAAACTAAAGATGCAAAACATTAATCTAATTAGCAGAAAGCAAATACTAACAAAAGAAAATGATGCTCCAAGCAAAACACATATCATGTGGTGAATAAAAATATAGCTCCAAGTAAAGTTACCGATGAACGAAGACGAAAGAGGGGATGCCATGCGGGGCACCCCCAAGCTTAGGCTCTTGGTTGTCCTAGAATATTACCTTGGGGTGCCTTGGGCATCCCCAAGCTTAGGCTCTTGCCACTCCTTATTCCGTAGTCCATCGAATCTTTACCCAAAGCTTGAAAACTTCACAACACAAAACTTAGCATAAAACTCGTGAGCTCTGTTAGCGAAAGAAAACGAAAGACCACTTCAAGGTACTGTAATGAACTCATTCTAAATTCATATTGGTGTAATACCTACTGCATTCCAACTTATCTATGGTTCATTGTAACACCCACGATGCGGCTATATCTCCCACGTGTCGAAGCACGACTTAGAGGCATAACCGCATAGTAGTTTTGTCGCAAGAAGGGTCATCTTCACACAATCCCATGTAATGAACAAGAATGGGATAAAGAGAGTTGGCTTTCAATCGCCACCTCACACAATACATAAATTAAGTTCATACATCATTCAAATACACTCATAGACCAGCTACGGTCAAGTTCAAATGAAAAGAAGACAACCCCAAATGCTAGATCCCCGATCGTCCCGACTGGGCTCCTCTACTGATCATCTGGAAACGATACATAGTAACGACCAAGGGCCTCATCAAATTCCCACTTCAGCTCAGTTGCGCCATCTGCGCCAGTATCCTCGGCACCTGCATCTGTTTTGGTAGAATCTGTGAGTCACGAGGACTCAGCAATCTCACACCCGCGAGATCAAGACTATTTAAGCTCATAGGTAGGAAAGGGGTAATATGGTGGAGCTGCCGCAAGCACTAAGCATATATGGTGGCTAACATACGCAAGTGAGAGCGAGAAGAGAAGCAACGCGTCGGTCGAGAAGCTAGAAGCGATCAAGAAGTGATCCTGAAACTACTTACGTCAAGCATAACACAAACCGTGTTCACTTCCCGGACTCCGCCGAGAAGAGACCATCACGGCTACACACTCGGTTGATGCATTTTAAAGAGGTCAAGTGTCAAGTTATCTACAACCGGATATTAACAAATTCCCATCTACCTCATAACCGCGGGCACGACTTTCAAAGATTAATATACCCTGCAGGGGTGTCCCAACTCAGCCCATCACAAGCTCTCACGATCAACGAAGGAATAGACCTTCTCCCGGGAAGACCCGATCAGTCTCGGAATCCCGGTTCGCAAAACATTTTGACAATGGTAAAACAAGACCAGCAAAGCCGCCCGATGTGCCGACAAATCCCGATAGGAGTCGCACGTATCTCATTCTCAGGGCACACCGGATGGGTCAGCCTACGAGTAAAACCAGCCCTCGAGTTGCCCCGAGGTGGCCCCGCAGTCTGCCCGTTTCGGACCAACACTCGAAGGAGCACTGG
>NC_041389.1:332375006-332446470 GCF_002162155.2 Triticum dicoccoides | reverse complement strand
TGACCCTCGGGCTCACGAAAACCCCAGGGAAAAAGGCTTAGGTGGCAAATGGTAAAACCAAGGTTGGGCCTTGCTGGAGGAGTTTTATTCAAAGTGAACTGTTAAGGGGGTCCCATAAATCACCCAACCGTGTAAGGAACGCGAAATCCAGGAACATAACACCGGTATGACGGAAACTAGGGCGGCAAGAGTGGAACAAGTCACCAGGCATAAGGCCGAGCCTTCCACCCTTTACCAAGTATATAAGATGCATTAATTAAACAGGAGATATTGTGATATCCCAAAATATCCGTGTTCCGACCAGGAACAAACTTCATCTTCACCTGCAACTAACAACGCTATAAGAGGGGCTGAGCAAAAGCGGTGACATAGCCAAACAACGGTTGCTAGGACATGATGGTTAGAGGTTTAACATGGCAATAGGTAGGCATGGTAAACAAAGGCAGGTAGGGCTAACATAGCGAAAGAGCGAATACTAGCAAGCAAAGATAGAAATGATTTCGAAGGTATGGTCATCTTGCCTGCAAGGTTCTCAGAGTTGTCGAAGGCTGGATCCTCGTTAGCGTACTCAACAGGTTCCTCGTGCACGTACTCGTCTCCCGGCTCTACCCAAATCAAGAACACAAGCAAAGGAACCACAATAAATCACGGTGCAATGCACAAGCAACATGATGCAATACATGCCATGCTATGCGAGATGTGATATGCAAATCATATGCGTGCTTCGGAAGGGAAGATGATGAACAAGGCATCAACTTGGCAAACCAAGTATGCCGCTGGAAAGATGAGATGATTTTGGTTGAAATCGATATAAAGATCACCGGAAACGGATGCACGGTTTGCAAACGACAAGCAAGACAAGTATGGCACAAAGCTGCGATTAACAACACGATGCTACTTAGCATGCAACAAGAAACTATGCTACAGCACCCCAACATAAAAACAAAGCATATAGTAGTGATCTACAGGAGATGCTTTACAAAAGAGGAACACTGAGCTACGGCTAAATCACATCATAACAGGTTCAAACAAGCATGGAGAAAGTGCAAAAAATTATCAGGCTGGACATGGCATAAACAGCAGCACGAAGCAATGTTCAGAGAAAGTTATCAACATGCTACAGGAACTTATAATATCAAAATAAGGCATGGCATGAATCTACTCAAAGCATAGATCAAAAGTCCCTTACTGACCATAAGCCAAAAAGGATCAGAAAATATGATGGCACCCACGTAAACATAACAAGTTTCGTTAACAGATTTCAGCAAACAAAGCATGGCATTGAAATAATTATGAAGGCACCTTCGCGAGCTCGATGCACTCAATACAGAGCATTAAATGATAAACTAAGCATACATCCATCAAGAAGACATGTCATAGAACCTATACATGGCAAGAAACAACATCATAGCATACCCGGATCAACTACAACAACCTCGGCCAAATTGAATAACATGTAAACAATCTGCCAGGAAACATTTTGAAGCAAAAGTAGAGCATGAAAATGACATGATAGACTACTCCATAATTGCAACCAGGACCATGGATGGATAGAGAAAAACAATGTTTTCAAAACACCCTTACTGAAGTATCTCAAATTATGCATGAATCTCTCTGTAGCAACATGTTTACATGGCATCAAAATTACAGCAGAACAGGAACTAAAATCAGCATTATCACGAAGCCTAGTTTGCATGCTTGTGCTAGTCACCACATTTATCACAAAAATACATGGTAAGAACCTCTGTAAAGAAGACATAGCGTAGTTCAAAACACATTTAGGGACCAAGTCCATATGATGCACACATCAATCATGGCAAAAATGACAAAAAGCTCGTCCTGATAAGATTCTGAAACTAACAATATGAAGCCCTCTTCCAACAGCATTTCGCGCATCAAGATGAGCTCAAATGTAAATGATGCAATGTAATGAAATGATGTAATCTTTGAGACGAACAATTTGACATATTACACGCACGAAACGGAGCTACGGGTGCGAAGATGGGATGCGATGAAGATGCACAATTTTTATCACAGAAAAATGACTTAGTGAAAAAATGGGGGGAGAAGAAAGTCAACCGCTGGATGAATCTGGATCTGAGGCGCGAGCTTCGAGGTCGCCGGAGTCGGAGGCGGCCGGGGCAGTGGCCGGGAGGACGCCGGAGAGGCGCGGCGGGGCGGCGCTGCACCGGTCGGGCGGCGCGCGGAGGAAGCGGGGCTGCGGGCCGCGGGGCGCCCGAACGCGAGGCGGCGGCGGACGGCGCGGAGGCGGCCGGCGGCGAGCCGTGGAAGCATGGAAGTGACTTAGATGGGTTATTGGGCTGTTTTGGAGGGGTGTTGGACTGCAACTTAAAAGAGGCCTTTGCGGATATGAGGATAACCGTTGGAGTACCAAACGAGCTCCAAATGACCCGAAACTTGACAGGTGGTCTACCGGTGCTATACCAGGGCCACTTGGCAAGGCTCGGTCCATTCCGAGAACGTTCAACACCCGCACACGAAAGGAGACAAGAGGGGTGCGCCGGTGTATGTGGGAGTGTCGGATTGCGAAACGGACAACGGGGAAAATGCTCGGATGCATGAGACGAACACGTATGCAATGGAGATGCACATGGTGACATGATATGATATGCATGACATGAATAAAATGCGAAAACAAAAGACAAAGCCCAACCATGGAGGGAATATCATATCACATAGCCGAAAATGGCAAGAGTTGGAGTTACAAAGACGGAAAGTTACATCCGGGGTGTTACAACACTCCGCCACTACAAGAGGATCTCATCCCGAGATCTAGGACTGAAAGAACTCCGGATATTCGGAACGGAGGTGATCCTCGCGCTCCCAGGTGGCTTCTCGGTCGGAATGGTGTGACCACTTCACTTTCAAGAATTTGATTGACTTGTTGCGAGTCTTGCGCTCGGTTTCTTCGAGAATAGCAATGGGGTGCTCATGATAAGAGAGATCTTCTTGGAGGTCGATTTATTCGAAGTTGATAGTGTGCTCAGGAGTTTTAAAGCACTTGCGAAGCTGTGATATGTGAAACACATCGTGCACGTTTGCAAAGTTGGATGGAAGCTCAAGTTGATAGGCGAGATCGCCTCTTTTGCCAATGATCTTGAAAGGACCCACGTATCTAGGGGCAAGCTTCCCTTTGATACCGAAGCGACGAGTGCCTTTCATTGGAGAGATGCGGAGGTAGACATGGTCTCCGATTTCAAAAGCCAAGTCACGGTGCTTGCTATCATAGTAACTCTTCTGTCGCGATTGCACGGCTATGAGATTCTCACGAATGACTTTGCACATTTCTTCGGCTTCTGTGATCAAGTCGTTGCCAAGAAGTTGACGTTCACCTGTCTCAGACTAGTTGAGAGGAGTACGACACTTTCTGCCATAGAGAATTTCGAATGGGGCCTTGCCCGAACTCGCTTGGAAGCTGTTGTTGTAGGAAAACTCGGCATATGGAAGACAATCTTCCCACTTCATACCGAAAGAGATGACACAAGCCCTGAGCATATCTTCAAGAATTTGATTGACTCGCTCGACTTGGCCACTTGTTTGAGGATGGAAAGCTGTGCTGAAATGAATGTTGGTGCCCATGGCCGTCTGAAAAGAGTCCCAAAACTTAGAAGTGAAGATGCTTCCACGATCTGAAGATATCAATTGTGGAATGCCGTGCAAGGAGACAATTCTGGAGGTGTATAGCTCTGCCAGCTAAGCTGCTGTGATAGATTCTTTGATAGGAAGAAAATGACCCACTTTGGTGAGCTTGTCAATGACAACGAAGATAGCATCATTTCCACGCTTGGACTTAGGAAAACCAGTCACGAAGTCCATCTCGATATGGTCAAACTTCCATTCCGTAATAGCAAGAGGTTGGAGGAGACCAGTTGGTCTTTGGTGTTCTGCTTTCACTCTTCTACAGACATCACATTCATTCACGAATTGAGCAATCTCTCGCTTCATTCGAGTCCACCAGTATGACTGCTTGAGGTCATGGTACATCTTTGTACTTCCAGGATGAATGGATAGGAGGGAATTGTGTGCCTCATTCATGATGACTTTTCTCAGATCGCCTTTTGGAACCACAATTCGATCCTCGAAGAAAAGAGTATCTTTGTCATCCAAGCAATAGCACTTGTATCTGGGAATGCCCTTGTCAATACCACGTTTCACCTTCTTCACCATGGTATCCAGGAGTTGTGCCTCATGAATTTGATCTTCCAAAGTAGGAGAGACTATGAGGTTGGCAAGAAAGCCTTGAGGAACAACTTGAAATTTCAGCTTGCGGAAGGCTTCACAAAGATCCGGTTGAAACGGCTTGAGAATTAGACTGTTGCAATAAGCCTTTCTGCTCAGAGCATCTGCAATCACATTCGCCTTGCCAGGAGTATATTCGATAGTCAGATTGTACTCTTGAATCATTTCGACCCATCGAGTTTGCCTGAGGTTAAGGTTGAGTTGAGTGAAGATATACTTGAGGCTCTTGTGATCGGTGAAAATGTCCACTTGCCTTCCCAATAAGAGATGTCTCCATGTTATCAAAGCATGGACAACTGCCGCCAACTCAAGATCGTGAGTGGGGTAGTTCTTTTCGTTGGGCTTCAACTGACGAGAGGTATAGGCCACAACTTTTTTCTCTTGCATCAACACAGCACCAAGACCTTGAAGGGAAGCATCACAGAATACTTCGAATGGCTTGGATTCATCAGGAGGAGTCAAAACAGGAGCTGTGACTAGCTTCTCTTTGAGGGTGTTGAAAGCGATGTCACACTCAGGCGTCCAGACATACTTGACATGCTTTTGGAGGAGGTTGGAAAGAGGCTTTGCAATCTTAGAGAAGTTCTCAACGAATCTTCGGCAATAGCTTGCAAGACCGAGAAAACTGCGGAGCTGTTTGACATTCTGAGGAGGTTCCCAATTCACAACTGCAGAAACCTTCGCGGGATTAACAGCAATTCCCTTGGCGGAGATGATGTGACCAAGATAAAGAACTTCATCAAGCCAGAACTCACATTTGGAAAACTTCGCATAGAATTGATGCTCTCTGAGCTTGTCGAGCACCAATCGCAAATGTTTGGCATGATCCTGCTTATTCTTGGAGAAGACCAAAATATCATCGAGATACACCAGAACGAATTCATTGGTGTAGGGGTTGAAGATAAAGTTCATCATGCGAGAGAATGTTGGAGGAGCATTGACAAGACTGAAAGACATGATAGTATATTCATAAGAACCATAGCTTGTTCTGAATGCTGTCTTGGGAATATCTTGTTCACGAATGCGAATCTGATGATAACCCATACGGAGCTACGGGTGCGAAGATGTGATGCGATGAAGATGCACAATTTTTATCACAGAAAAATGACTTAGTGAAAAAAATGGGGGAAGAAGAAAGTCAACCGCTGGATGAATCTGGATCTGAGGCGCGAGCTTCAAGGTCGCCGGAGTCGGAGGCGGCCGGGGCAGTGGCCGGGAAGATGCCGGAGAGGCGCGGCAGGGCGGCGCTGCACCGGCCGGGCGGCGCGCGGAGGAAGCGGGGCTGCGGGCCGCGGGGCGCTCGGACGCGAGGCGGCGGCGGATGGCGCAGAGGCAGCCGGCGGCAAGCCGCGGAAGCGGGGAGACGGCGGCGGCCTGCGGGGAGGCGGCGACGGCGGTGGTGAACAGGCGGCGGGGGAGATCCACGGCGGCGGGGCTCGGGCGCCCGCGGGGCGGCGGCGGCGGCGTTCCGGGCCGGGGAGGGCCCCGCACGGGCCTCGCGGGCCCGCGGGGTCGGCGGCGAACTGGGGACCGGTCCGGGGCACGTGGCAGCGGGCGATTGGACGGGCGGTGTCGGACGGACGCGTCCGGTCCGATCCGGACGTGTCCGGCGGCGTGGGGGGGGGGAATTTCTCTAGGGTTTGCCCGAATTTAGAGGGGGAGATGCATATATATAGGTAGAGGGAGCTAGGAGTGTCCAAAGGAGGTGCGGTTTTCGCCCACACGATCGTGATCCGACGACGGAGAGCATGGAAGTGACTTAGATGGGTTATTGGGCTGTTTTGGAGGGGTGTTGGACTGCAACTTAAAAGAGGCCTTTGCGGATATGAGGATAACCATGGGAGTACCAAACGAGCTCCAAATGACCCGAAACTTGACAGCTGGTCTACCGGTGCTATACCAGGGCCACTTGGCAAGGCTCGGTCCATTCCGAGAACATTAAACACCCGCACACGAAAGGAGACAAGAGGGGTGCGCCGGTGTATGTGGGAGTGTCGGATTGCGAAACGGACAACGGGGAAAATGCTCGGATGCATGAGACGAACATGCATGCAATGGAGATGCACATGGTGACATGATATGATATGCATGACATGAATAAAATGCAAAAACAAAAGACAAAGCCCAACCACGGAGGGAATATCATAACACATAGCCGAAAATGGCAAGAGTTGGAGTTACAAAGACGGAAAGTTACATCCGGGGTGTTACATTCATACCCTTAGATACTACTCATAGATTCATCAAAATAAGCAAACAACACAAAGAAAACAGAATCTGTCAAAAACAGAACAGTCTGTAGTAATCTGTATCAAACGTATAATTATGGAACTCCCAAAATCCTACCAAATTAGGAAGTCCTAAGAAATTTGTATACCAATCCTGAGCAAAAAGAATCAGATCAGAATCACGTTTCTGTGAATTAACCAAACTAATTTACTGGGTGCAAAAGTTTCTGATTTTCAGCAGGATCAACACAACTATCACCGTAAGCCATCCTAAAGGTCTTACTTGGCACTTTATTGAAACAAAAGCTATAAAACATGATTACTACAGTAGCATAATCATGTGAACACACAAAAACAATAAGGATAAATATTGGGTTATCTCCCAACAAGCGCTTTTCTTTAATGCCTTTCTAGCTAGGCATGATGATGACAATGATGCTCACATAAAAGATAAGAATTGAAACATGACGGGAGCATCATGAAGCATATGACTAGCACTTTTAAATCTAACCCACTTCCTATGCATAGGGATTTTGTGAGCAAACAACTTATGGGAACAATAATCAACAAGCATAGGAAGGTAACACAACCAAAGCTTCAAGAATTTAAGCACATAGAGAGGAAACTTGATATTATTGCATAGCCTACAAGCATATGTTCCTCCCTCATAATAATTTTCAGTAGCATCATGAATAAATTCAACAATATAACCAGCACCTAAAGCATTCTTTTCATGATCTACTAGCATAGAAATTTTACTACTCTCCACATAAGCAATATTCTTCTTATGAATAGTAGTGGGAGCAAACTCAACAAAATAATTATCATGTGAGGCATAATCCAATTGAAAACTAAAATCATGATGACAAGTTTCATGGTTATCATTATTCTTATTAGCATACAAGTCATCACAATAATCATCATAGATAGCAACTTTGTTCTCATAATCAATTGGAACCTCTTCCGAAATAGTGGAATCATCACTAAATAAAGTTGACATTCTTCCAAATCCACTTTCATGTTCATCACAATAAGATTCAACATCCTCCAAAATAGTGGGATCACTACTTCCTAAAGTAGACACTCTTCCAAACCCACTTTCATCAATATAATCATCATAGGTAGGAGGCATGCTATCATCGTAACAACTTTGCATATCAAAACTTGGGGTGCTAATCATCTTCATTAAACATAGCATCCCCAAGCTTGGGACAAACATTAATTCCAGAAAATATATTCTCAAATATTTCATCCTCATCAAACATAGCTTCCTCAAGCTTGGGCCCTTTCATATCATAAGCATAATCACTCTCATCATTAAAAATATGGATAGCACCAATAGTATAGCAATTATCATCATCACAAGTAGTAGTAGGAGCAACATCATTTGGGAGGGATACCTTTTTACCTTTGTTGCTCCTTCATTTCTTTTTCTTCTTCACATTATGTGTAGGTTCAACCTTCCTCTTTGAGCTCCTTATTGATGAGATTGGTTGAATAGAAAGCTCCTCCTCATTACCTGATTCATCATAAGAAATAATAGGAGGAGATTGGGAAGCCTCTTCCCTTTCATTAGTATTCTCATCATCTTCCATTTACTTTCTTTTCTTTAGGTAATTGGCAATATAAGGATTTTCAATGCAATTCTCCGCACAATACATATAAATTTTCTCTAGATCAAAATCAAGAATTTTATCAAGATTAAATTTCGGATTACCCTCAGTTATACGTTTCATTTCTTCATAACCCAAAAGAAGGCTAAGCTCTTTATGATGCTCAAGGGTAATCAAATTATCACAATATTTGGACACGACTTGATCATGAAACAAATAGCATTGGAGCTTTAAATGACCATGTTCATTGCAAAGTTCACAAGGAGCGCGAAAAATATTGAATCTTTCAGCACATTCATCTAGCTCTTCTTGCAACAATTTGATTTCTAAGTACTTATGCCTCTTGCAATAAATATCTTCTCTATTTGGTGTGTTCATGCAAACATGCACTCCACAAAAGTTGACATGCTCATAAGAGATATTTTCATCATAACTAGTGCAATCATCATTAGCATCATGGATATTCAAAGAATTCGTACTAACAACATTGCAATCATGCTCATCATTCAAAGATTGCCAAACAATTTAATGCATTCTTCTTCTAACACTTTGGCACAATTTTCTTTTCCATCATACTCACGAAAGATATTAAAAAGACGAAGCGTATGAGACAAACTCAATTCCATTTTTTTGTAGTTTTCTTTTATAAACTAGACTAGTGCTAAAACAAGAAACAAAAAGATTCGATTGCAAGATCTAAATATATACCTTCAAGCACTCACCTCCCCGGCAACGGCGCCAGAAAAGAGCTTGATGTCTACGACACAACCTTCTTCTTGTAGATGTTGTTGGGCCTACAAGTGCACAGGTTTGTAGGACAGTAGCAAATTTCCCTCAAGTGGATGACCTAAGGTTTATCAATCCGTAGGAGGCATAGGATGAAGATGGTCTCTCTCAAACAACCCTGCAACCAAATAACAAAAAGTCTCTTGTGTCCCCAACACACCCAATACAATGGTAAATTGTATAGGTGCACTAGTTCAGCGAAGAGATGGTGATACAAGTGCAATATGGATGGTAGATATAGGTTTTCCTAATCTGAAATAATAAAAACAGCAAGGTAACTAATGATAAAAGTGAGTGTAAACGGTATTGCAATGATAGGAAACAAGGCCTAGGGTTTATACTTCCACTAGTGCAAGTTCTCTCAACAATAATAACATAGATAGATCATATAACAAGCCCTCAACATGCAACAAAGAGTCACTCCGAAGCCACTAATAGCGGAGAACAAACCTAGAGATTATGGTAGGGTACGAAACCACCTCAAAGTTATTCTTTCAGATCAATCTATAAAAGATTTCGTACTAGAATAACACCTTAAGATACAAATCAACCAAAACCCTAATGTCACCTAGATACTCCATTGTCACCTCAAGTATCCGTGGGCATGATTATACGATATGCATCACACAATCTCAGATTCATCCAACCAACACAAAGTACTTCAAAGAGTGCCCCAAAGTTTCTACCGGAGAGTCAAGAACGTGTGCCAACCCCTATGCATAGGTTCATGGGCGGAACCCACAAGTTGGTCACCAAAACATACATCAAGTGGCACATGATATCCCATTGTGACCACAGATAAACACGGCAAGACATAGATCAAGTGTTCTCATAAAAGACTCAATCCGATAAGATAACTTCAAAGGGGCAACTCAATTCATCACAAGAGAGTAGAGGGGGAGAAACATCATAAGATCCAACTACAATAGCAAAGCTCGGGATACATCAAGATCGTGTGAAGTCGAGAACACGAGAGAGAGAGAGATCAAATGCATAGCTACTAGTACATACCCTCAGCCCCGAGGGTGAACTACTCCCTCCTCTTCATGGATAGCGCTGGGATGATGAAGTGGCCACCGATTATGGGTTCCCCCTCCGGCAGGGCACCAGAACGGGCTCCCGAGAGGTTTTTGGTGGCTACAGAGGCTTGCGGCCGCGGAACTCCCGATTTATCTTCTGTTCTGGAAGTTTTAGGGTACGTAGTTATATATGGGTGAAAGAAGTACGTCGGTGGACCAAAGGGGGGGCCAAAAGGCAGGGGGGCGCGCCCCAGGGGGGTGGGCGCACCCCCCACCCTCGTGGGCACCTCCCTTCTTCCCTGACGTGCACTCCAAGTCCATCGGGTGGCTTTCCTTCCAAAAATAACTTCTCCAGTTGATTTCGTTCCGTTTTGACTCCGTATGATATTCCTTTTCCTCAAAACACTAAAATAGGCATAAAACAGCAAATCTGGGCTGGGCCTCCGGTTAATAGGTTAGTCCCAAAAATAATATAGAAGTGGATAATAAAGCCCAAATTGCCCAAAACAGTAGATAATATAGCATGGAGCAATCAAAAATTATAGATACGTTGGAGACGTATCAATGTGTTGCTTCGTAAGGGGCTGATTTGGATCCATATGTCGAATGTTGTGGTTAGGTTTACCTTAATACTTCTTTTGTAGTTGTGGATGCTTGCAATAGGGGTTAATCATAAGTGGGATGCTTGTCCAAGTAAAGGCAGTACCCAAGCACCAGTCCACCCACATATCAAATTATCAAAGTACCGGACGCGAATCATATGAGCGCGATGAAAACTAGCTTGACGATAATTCCCATGTGTCCTCGGGAGCACTTTTCTCATTATAAGAAATTGTCCAGGCTTGTCCTTTGCTACAAAAAGGACCGGGCCACCTTGCTGCACTTTGTTTACTTTCATAGCGTGTTACCCGTTACAAATTATCTTATCACAAAACTATCTGTTACCTACGATTTCAGTGCTTGCAGAGAAAACCTTACTGAAAACCGCTTATCATTTCCTTCTGCTCCTCGTTGGGTTCGACACTCTTACTTATCGAAAGGACTATGATAGATCCCCTATACTTGTCGGTCATCAGATAGCATTCATCATGCAACAGGTATAACATAGGGTGACACAGAACTAGCTCTGGTTCATCAATATAATGTAGGCATGTATTCCGAATATAGTCATACGTGCTTATGGAAAAGAACTTGCATGGCATCTTTTGTCCTACCCTCCCCTGGTAGCGGGGTCCTTAAGGTAACTAAGGGATATTAAGGCCTCAGTACCGAACCAAAGCATTAGCACTTAGTGAATACATGAACTCCTGAGACTACGTTCATCACTGGGAAGTGTCCCGACTATTGTCACTCCGGGGTTTGCCGGATCATAACCCGTAGTAGGTGACTATAACTTGCAAGATATGATCAAGAACACTCATATATTCATGAAAACATAATAGGTTCAGATCTGAAATCATGGCACTCGGGCCCTAGTGACAAGCATTAAGCATGGCAAAGTCATAGCAACATCAATCTTAGAACATAATGGATACTAGGGATCAAACCCTCACAAAACTAACTCGATTACATGGTAAATCTCATCCAACCCATCACCGTCCAGCAAGCCTACAATGGGATTACTCATGCATGGTGGTGAGCATCATGAAATTGGTGATGGAGGATGGTTGATGATGACTATGGCGACAGATTCCTCTCTTCGGAGCCCCGAACGAACTCGAGATCATCCCTCCCGAGGAAGAACAGGGCTTGGCGGCAGCTCCGTATCATAAAACGCGATGAATCCTTCTCTCTTATTTTTTTCTCCCCGAATGTGAATATATGGAGTTGGAGTTGAGGTCGGTGGAGCTCTAGGGGGCCCACGAGGCAGGGGCGCGCCCTAGGGGGGAACGCCCCCACCCTCGTGGATACGGTGTGGGCCCCCTTCTGCTGATTCTTTTGCCAATATTTTTTATTAATTCCAAAACGTGACTCCGTGAAGTTTCTCATTGCGAGAACTTTTATTTCTGCACAAAAATAACACCATTGCAATTCTGCTGAAAACAGCGTCAGTCTGGGTTAGTTCCATTCAAATCATGCAAATTAGAGTCCAAAACAAGGGCAAAAGGGTTTGGAAAAGTAGATACGTTGGAGACGTATCAGTCATCTTTGCAAGAAGGGGTGCAGGAATGGGGATCGGGATTTGTGGATTCGGGGGTTGCCAGCATTGGAGCAGACAAGCCGGCAAAGCTTAAGGAGGAAGACTTAAATAGACCCAGAAATTTTCATCGCAAATGATTCTCACAAAATAACTGTGTGTGACGTTGTAGATATTATTTATTAGCTGTTAAAGACGAATTTGGAGTAAAGTAGCAACGAATGGTGTTTTAAATGTACGAGAAAATTTGTGGTACTAATACAACTGTCATGTCAAATTTTGGAAAATTCAGGGGACATTTGACCTTTTAAGACAACTAAGTGATTTTCTAGCCATTTAATGACCGTAATTGAAATTTGAACTACATGTACATGCGATAGCTAACCATAACAGTTTGAAAAGTCATATTTTGTGTACTTGTGTGTGATTTAATTCCATGTGCAGTAAATTGGAAGGAATTTTCAAACATATTGGTCTAACGGCTATGACACAATTAAGCATGGAGTGCCATGGCATTTTAATTCCAAAAAATTAAAAAATGATCAGAAAAACATGAAACCTTGCTTGATGTAATGTCATGCCACCTAGATGATGTGGTAAAAAATTGGCCTGTTTGACAAAAGTTTGGACACACACCCCTCACAAACCGGAGCAACTCACTAGAAGGCTTGTGGTTCCGAGTGGGAACAATGCATCTTTGATGACGAACGGGAGATAGCTTCCTCTTATGGACTTCAAAATTTTTCTACGTTTAACATGCACTAATATAACTATCATGTCAAAATTTGGAAAATTTCAAGGGTCATTTGACCTTTTGAAGACATTTAAGTGTTTTTCTAGCCATTTAATGACTGTAATTCAAATTTGAACTATATCTACATCCAATGGCTAACCATAACGGTTTGAAAAATCATATTTGTGTACTTGTGTGCGAGTTAATTCCATGTGCACTAAATTACAAGGAATTTTCAAACATATTGGTCTCACGGCATGGACACATGCATGGAGTGCCATGTCATTTTAATTCCAAAAAAATTAAAAAATGATCAGAAAAACATGAAACCTTGCTTGATGTAATGTCATGCCACCAAGCTGATGTGGTAAAGAAATTGGCCTGTTTGACGAAAGTTTGGACACACACCCCTCACAAACCGGAGCAAATCACTAGAGGGCTCGTGGTTCCGAGAGGGAACAATGCATGTTTGATGACGAACGGGAAATAGCTTCCTCTTACGGCCTTCAAAAACTTTCTACCCGTAACGTGCACTAATACAACTGTCATGTGGAAATTTGGAAACTTTCAGGGGTCATTTGACCTTTTGAAGACATTTGAGTGATTTTCGAGCCATTTAATGACTGTAATTTAAATTTGAACTACATGTACATGCAACAGCTAACCCTAGCGATTTGAAAAATCATATTTGTGTACTTGTGTGCGAGTTAATTCCATGTGCAGCATCTTAGAAGGAATTTTCAAACATATTGGTCTCACGACATGGACACTACATGCATGGTGTGCCATGGCATTTTAATTCCAAAAAGTTAAAAAATGATCAGAAAAACATGAAACCTTGCTTGATGTGATGTCATGCCACCAAGATGATGTGGTAAAAAATTCTCCTGTTTGATGAAAGTTTGGACACACACCCCTCACAAACCGGAGCAACTCACTAGAAGGCTCGTGGTTCCAAGAGGGAACAATGCATGTTTGATGACGAATGGAAGATAGCTTCCTCTTATGGCCTTCAAATTTTTTCTACGTGTAACGTGCACTAATACAACTATCATGTCAAAATTGGGAAAATTTCAAGGGTCATTTGAACTTTTGAGGACATTTAAGTGATTTTCTAGCCATTTAATGACCGTAATTCAAATTAGAACTACATGTACATGCAACAGCTAACCCTAGCGATTTGAAAAATCATATTTGTGTACTTGTGTGCGAGTTAATTCCACGTGCAGCATCTTAGAAGGAATTTCCAAACATATTGGTCTCATGACATGGACACTACATGCATGGTGTGCCATGGAATTTTAATTCCAAAAAATTAAAAAATGATCAGAAAAACATGAAACCTTGCTTGATATGATGTCATGCCACCAAGATGATGTGGTAAAAAATTCTCCTGTTTGACGAAAGTTTGGACACACACCCCTCACAAACCAGAGCAACGCACTAGAAGGCTCGTGGTTCCAAGAGGGAACACTGCATGTTTGATGACGAATGGGAGATAGCTTCCTCTTATGGCCTTCAAATTTTTTTCTACGTGTAACATGCACTAATACAACTATCATGTCAGAATTGGGAAAATTTCAAGGGTCATTTGAACTTTTGAGGACATTTAAGTGATTTTCTAGCCATTTAATGACCGTAATTCAAATTAGAACTACATGTGCATGCAACAGTCACTACTGCAGGATGATGCTAACGCGACACGATGATCAGAGACCCTTCGAGAAACTGTGTGCGATGCAATAATCCCAAATGGTGGTGTGATACGTCTCCAGCATATCTATAATTTTTGATTGTTCCATGCTATTATATTATCTGTTTTGGATGTTTAATGGGCTTTACTATGCACTTCTATATTATTTTTGGGACTAATCTATTAACCGGAGACCCAGTCCAAATTGTTGTTTTTTGCCTATTTCAGTGTTTCGCAGAAAAGGAATATCAAACGGAGTACAAACGGAATGAAACCTTCGGGAGAGTTATTTTTGGAACAAACACAATCCAGGAGACTTGGAGTGCAACGTCAAGAAAGAAACGAGGAGGCCACAAGGCAGGAGGGCGCGCCCAGGGGGGTAGGCACGCCCCCACCCTCGTGGGCCCCTCGTGGCTCTCCTGACTGACTTCTTTCGCCTACATATACGCATGTACCCCGAGAACATCCAGGAGCACCACGAAACCCTATTTCCACTGCCGCAACCTTCTGTACCCATGAGATCCCATCTTGGGGCCTTTTTCGGTGCTCCACCGGAGGGGGAATCGATCAGGGAGGGCTTCTACATCAACACCATAGCCTCTCCGATGAAGTGTGAGTAGTTTACCACAGACCTTCGGGTCCATAGTTATTAGTTAGATAGCGTCTTCTCTATCTCTTTGGATCTCGGTACAAAGTTCTCCTCGATCTTCTTGGAGATCTATTTGATGCAATTCTTTTTGCGGTGTGTTTGTCGAGATCCGTGTGCGTTTGTGATCAAGATTATCTATGAACAATATTTGAATCTCCTCTGAATTCTTTTATGTATGATGTGTTATCTTTTGCAAGTCTCTTCGAATTATCAGTTTGGTTTGGCCTATTAGATTGATCTTTCTTGCAATGGGAGAAGTGCTTAGCTTTGGGTTCAATCTTGCGGTGTCCTTTCCCAGTGATAGCAGGGGCAGCAAGGCACGTATTGTATTGTTTCCATCGAGGATAAAAAGATGGGGTTTATATCATATTGCTTGACTTTATCCCTCTACATCATGCCATGTTGCCTAATGCGTTACTCTGTTCTTATGAACTTAATACGCTAGATGCATGCTGGATAGCGGTCGATGTGTGGAGTAATAGTAGTAGATGCAGAATCATTTCGATCTACTTGTCACGGACGTGATGCCTATATACATGATCATGCCTAGATATTCTCATAATTTTGCACTTTTCTATCAATTGCTCGACAGTAATTTGTTCACCCACCGTAATACTTATGCTATCTCGAGAGAAGCCACTAGTGAAACCTATGGCCCTCGGGTCTATTTTACATCATATAAGTTTCCAATCTATTTTATTTTGCAATCTTTACTTTCCAATCTATATCATACAAATACCAAAAATATTTATCTTATTATCTCTATCAGATCTCACTTTTGCAAGTGGCCATGATGGGATTGACAACCCCTTTGTCGTGTTCGGTACAAGGTTCTTATTTGTTTGTGCAGGTACGAGGGATTTGCGTGTAGCCTCCTACTGGATTGATACCTTGGTTCTCAAAAACTGTGGGAAATACTTACGCTACTTTGCTGCATCACCCTTTCCTCTTCAAGGGAAAACCAACGCATGCTCAAGAGGTAGCATGGTGTAAGAAAACCGTCAAAAATGTGCAAAATATTTGCGATGACGGATGCATCAACCACGGTTCAGATTTTAGTTGCGTGTGCGATGCAGGGCATACGATTCAGTTCAATTAACTGTTTGCAATGATGAGTTACAAAAGAAACAGGCAACCAGATGAAGGCGTGTGCGATACACAGCATACGGTTCACTCAGATGAACTGTTTGTGATTAGGCAACACAAAACACTACAAAAAAAGACACATCCTTGACATTTTGGGCCGAACAAATTTTTTTTGTCATGCTTATGACACTTCTATTGCGATAATTGTAAAAAAACCCAGTATCATCATAGATGTGGTGGGCTCCTACTTATATGACAAAAAATCATGACAGAAAATGGGTTTTTACCCTGGGCGGGCCAGAGATGCAGCTGCATGATATTGTTTGGGCCGTCCATGACGGTAAAAACTGTGGTAGAAGCGCGAGCGAGGAAAATATCGGGGTGTTCCCGGTTACGGTGGGTGCTCGGGGCCGAGCGATGCATGGAGGTTTGCGCGTTTCTCTCATACACACACGCGTGTGGGTGCGAGGCGTTGGGCTCTAACTGAACCATAGCGAGGCGTTCGCCTACTGAACCCGAGTGATTGCACTGTAGGCTGCGTGTTACTGAACCCGAGCGATTGATCGATGGCTGTTAACTGAACTCGATTGAGCGATTCCTTCGCTACTGCTGCTAAATGAAGCCGATCGATGATGTCTCTGGATTAACAGTGAGCGTTGTTGGGGGAGGGGTTGGATGAACACTTCCCAGTGAGGGGTTGGATGAACGGGACCCCATGGTAGTAGAGGCTCGTTGCCGTTGGATGAACAGGACCCCGATCGAGCCGGTTGGGGGTGGATGAACAGGACCCCGTGGAGGGCTGGATGAACAGGACCCCGTGGAGGGCTGGTTGAACAATAGCTGGTGGAAGGCTGGATGAACAGTAGCCCGTGGAGGGGTGGTTGAACAGGAGCCCGTGGAGAGGTCTGGTTGAACAGTAGCCGGTGGAGGAGCGTGCGGTGGAGGCTCGATGAACAGGAGCCCGTGGATGAACAGTCACAGGTGGAGGCTGGAGGAGGTCGATGGTGGATGAACAGTAGCCCGTGGAGGCTGGAGGAGGTCGACGGTGGAGATGGACAATATCCCGTGGAGTCTCGTTTTGCGGTACGCCACACCCCTCCCGATGAACAGGATCCCCGTTTCGACCGTAACGCTCTGACACAAGTCTGTTTCCTCTATTTTGAGGTATGCCACACCCCTCCCGATCAACAAGACCCTCTTTCGACCGTAGGAGGTCCAACAGAAGTCCATTTCCTCCGTTTTGCGGTACGGTAGACCCCTCCCGATGAACAGGGTCCTGTTTCAACCGTGGTCAGTCGAACACAAGGCAGTTTCCTCCATTCTGCGGTATGCCAGGCCTCGTTCTGGGTTGGCTCCCCATGAACACGACAATGACGCAGTTTCTCCGTTCCGACCCAGCCATGTACATGAGCCCTGGCCGTACGTATGCGCGAGTAGGCGTTCGAGACCCCGCCCGTATGTATGTACGTGGCCTTATTTACTTTCTTGCACCCTGGCCGTTGTACGTACCTGTACATGCTACGTGCACGCCTCTACTATGACACGTGCGCGCCTCTACATCGACCAGTAAGTACGTACACGTTCGCGACCAGAATGACAATGCTACGTACGCTTCGATGATACATCTCCAACGTATCTATAATTTATGAAGTATTCATGCTATTATATTATCCATCGTAGATGTTTTATATGCATTTATATGGTATTTTATATTATTTTTGGGACTAACCTATTAACCTAGAGCCCAGTGCCAGTTTCTATTTTTCCTTGTTTTTGAGTTTTACAGAAAAGGAATACCAAACGGAGTCCAATTGACGTGCCAATTTTTGATGATTTTTATGGACCAAAAGAAGCCCCTGGAGTAAAAGAGTTGGGCCAGAAGAGTCCCGGGCTGTCCACGAGGGTGGGGGACGCGCCCACCCCCTGCTCATGGGCCCCTTTCTCATGGACAACTCGAAGACCCCCCCTGACGTGAGACCGACACCAAAAATTCCTATAAATACAGAAACCTCCAGAAAATAACCTAGATCGGAAGTTTCGCCGCCGCAAGCCTCTGTAGCCACGAGAAATCAATCTAGGCCCTCTCTAGCACCCTGCCGGATGGGGCCATCATCACCGGAGGCCATGGAGGAGGATCCCGGAGGGGCCATCATTGCCATGAAGGCCAAGGACCAGAGGGAGAACCTCTCCCCATCCAGGGGGCAGGCCATGGAGGAGGAAGCACAAGGGGGAGGACCTCTCCTCCTCTCTCTCGGTGGCGCCGGAGTGCCATCGGGAGGGGAATCATCGCCGCGGTGATCGTCTTCATCAACATCACCATCCTCATCTCTTTTACGCGGTCCACTCTCCCGCACCCCGCGGTAATCCCTACTTGAACATGGTGCTTTATGCCACATATTATGATCCAATGATGTGTTGCCATCCTATGATGTTTTGAGTAGATATCTTTTGTCTTTGGGTTGAATGATGGTCTAGATTGGTATGAGTTGTATGTTTTATTTTGGTGTTTCCCTATTGTGCCCTCCGTGTCGCGCAAGCGTGAGGGATTCTCGCTGTAGGGTGTTGCAATATGTCCATGGTTTACTTATTGTCTGCGTTGCTTGAGTGATAGAAGCATAAACCTGAGTAAGGGGGTTGAGGCGTATGGGAGAAAGGGGACTTGATGCTTTAATGCTATGGTCGGGTTTTACCTTAATGATCTTTAGTAGTTGAGGATGCTTGCTAGAGTTCCAATCATAAGTGCATATGATCCAAGAAGAGAAAGTATGTTAGCTTATGCCTCTCCCTCATATGAAATTGCAATGACGACTACCGGTCTTGTTAACAATTGCCTAGGATAATTCCGCACACCGATCCATCATTATTCCACACTCGCTATTTATAATATTTAGTAATATATTCTAAATTTATGGTAACAACACCTACTTTTATATTTTAGCTCTTCGATGTCATACAAAGTTATCCTCTTCGTACCCACAACATAGTTTTATTTCTCGTTTCTAGTTGGAAGCAAATGTTCGGTGTACCTAGAGTCGTAACATTGGCAGATAGGACTTGAGAGAATACTGATCCTGCCTTTAGCTCCTTGTGGGTTTTTGTCGGTGTCAAAACCAGTGGATCTCGGGTAGGGCGTCCCGAACTGTGCATCTAAGGCTAATGGTAATAGGAAGCGAGGGACACAATGTTTACCCTAGTTCGGGCCCTCTGTATGGAGGTAATACACTACTTCCTGCTTGATTGATCTTGATGAGATGAGTATTACTAGAGTTGATCTACCATGAGATCGTAGAGGCTAAACCCTAGAAGCTAGCCTATGATTATGATTGTTGTTGTCCTACTGACTAAGCCCTCCAGTTTATATAGACACCGGAGGGGGCTAGGGTTACATAGAGTCGGTTACAGAGAAGGAAATCTACATGTCTGAATTGCCAAGCTTGCCTTCCATGCAAAGGAGAATCCCACCCGAACACAAGACGAAGTCTTCAGTCTTTTATCTTCATAGTCCAACAGTATAGCATAAGCATATAGTCCGGCTGTCCGAGGACCCCCTAATCCAGGACTCCCTCAATATCCCCTGAACCAGGCTTCAATGACGATGAGTCCGGCGCGCAGATTGTCTTTGACATTGCAAGGCGGGTTCTTCTCCAAATTCTCCAGAGTACGTGTTGTAACGAGCAGTGTCCGGCTTCCCATTTAATGTTGCACTCATCGGCTTCTGTACCTTAATAATGTTAGTCTCCACGTGTCGAGCGAATGCGAGAAGCCAGGGCATTTTTGCACATGCCACCCTGACCATGTAAATAAATCTTCTATTAAAGAGACGGGGATCCTCAGATCCAAATCACACCATCTTCCCCAAGCGAGGATTCATCAGAGCACGCCCGAAAAAACCATCCCATCATGCCCGGCCACCTCAGCTCCTCCTCTCGCCCCCATAGCGCCAAGCCAGGTGATTGGGAGAAATGTACCGTATCCCACGGCCAATTGGTGGAGTTGCAGACCCAAGGGTTCCTCCCCCTGCATACCTTGTCCCCGTTCGAGCCGGATTAGCCACCTTTGATGGCGGGGAGCAAGCGGAGAGTTTTACCAACCCATCCCGGGGGCGCGAGTGTGCCTTGTCCCTTACTTGCTGAGGGGCATCAGATTTCCAATCCATCCGCTCCTCTGCGGGCTCCTGGAGTATTACGGCCTCCAACTGCACAACTTCACCCCTACCTCCATCTTGCACATCGCAGGTTATGTCGCCCTCCGTGAGTTATTTGTGGGTTGCGAAGCTCATTTCGAGCTATGGAAGAGGCTGTTCTGCCTCGTCCCCCGCAATTAGGAGGGATCAATATTCCAAGTAGGCAGAGCCAAAATATGGCGCATCGCCGGGACCGGATACCTGTCCGACACTCCGAAGAAGACATCCGAAGATTGGCCTTCCGAGTGGTTTTATATAGAGGACATCTCCCTTCCTGACCATATCCGAATGGGTCTTCCGGAGTTTACAAATGCTCCGCTGAAGAAGCGCCATAGCTGGCATCCCCGGAGCCCCCAGGAGGAAGATAGCAGAGAGGTCCTTCAATTGATGGGCATGATAAAAATGCTTGCCAAATCTGGATTGACAATAATCGAGGTTATGTCAATATGCATAATGTGGGGGGTGCAGCCACTCCAGTATCGGGGGCATTCCATGTGGCACTTCAATGGAGAAGACGATGCCACCCACTGCGGTCGGAAAGGTCTAGACTCCGCCGCCGCTCTGGCGAAAATATTGTCCGATTTATACGAAGGAGAAGAAGAGGAGTTCATCCGCATTAAGCGACGGGATGGATTTTCTATGTACAACCCCCCAGCTGGGTGAGCTACTATCTTTTACTCAACTCTATTCATTCCCGCAGTCTTTCATCACAAATATTTATCTTGCTAGTCCATGACAGGAACTACGGAAAGCTGTGAGGGAGGTCCACAGCCCACCTCCATAGCCAGAGGACCCCAACCGGGCCCTCGACCCCGGACTCGGAGAAGATCAGGGCATATTTGTGGAGTTTGACGGCAGGGTGTTCTATCAGGCGAGCTGTGACGACACCTTGGTTGCCATCATAGCCGATTATCCCGGCCTCCTCCTGGCACCACATGTAAGTAAACAAGAGACTTATCTTTCGAAAATTATTCCCTCTTTCCACCTTACCCACCGCACATATATTATGCTATAAAGGGAAAGCCATTGGCGCGCCCTCTCGAACCCGCGGCGACTCACCAACAAGGGGCGCCCAAGCCGGGTAGGCTTAAAAGGAAAGCAACCAGGACCGAGCCGCCATCAAAGAGGTATGATTTAAAACATGCTCCGTGATTGTCATCTTTAAAATATAACAATGTCCACTGTGTCCTGGCAGAAAGAGTATTCGTCGGACTGTGTCCGGACATCCTGCCAGCCACGCCTCTACCGGCCAGACTCCAGAACGGTCCTCGAGGATAGAGGCTAATGTGTGGACAACACTGGACGGTCCTCCTATAGAGGATGCGGATAGAATATCTGCAAATTCCGAGGTAGAGAGCGCTATGAATCATCAGCGTCGGCGGGCCACACTCTGCGACCCTAATTTCTCGGAAGAGGCGTTCAATGACTTCAACTCGGGAGACACGTACATCCGAGCTGCTCAAGATGGGCTTGCTAGAGCCACAGAACAGTACTTAAAAGATATACGGGTAAGCAAAATCTGATAATTATGTATATCTATAGCCCCTGAGACTTGAAACAGTTGGTACAACTGATTTAAGGATCATTTTATGAATAGGTTCTTACAGAAAAGAATACCCATTTGTCTCAAGATCTTGAGGTGTGTAAAGCCCAGCTAAGGGCAGCAGTTGCCGGAATGGAGGAATCCAAGAAGGCCTCATCTGGTAATACTTATCGCGATCGAGAAAACATAATTACGTGTACTAGTTAGTATTCGACATGTTTGCATATCTAACAATAGATTCACAGACAATCCCCGGAGTGAATCCGGAGATCCTACAAGAGGATGAACAACAAGCTCAACAACAACTAGAGGCTGGCGAGCGTGTGCTTACAAGAGTCCGGCGAGAGAAAAACGATCTCCAGGATGCCAATACCCGCCTGGGGTGGAATTGAAAGATGTTCGAGCCCAGCTTGCGGACTCCGAGAAGGAGAATAGGAGGCTTCAATGTGGCATTTTTAGTATGTGCTCAAACGAACCTTTATATATTTCGGCGAAGAAACAGGCTAAAAGAGTTATGTTTGTAGGTATACTGACTGGTCATCCTAAAGAGGAGATGTCCGGATCTTCAGGTGATCTTCTGCAAGAGCTTTCGCAACTGCACGAACAAGTTTAGCAGGTGATGCAGGGTATTGCCAGGGCCTTGTGGCCATCCGCCTCCCTGCCAGGAAGTATGGGGGAGCTTGTACAGCTGCTCAAGGGAGCGCGGCGGCGCTTCCATTTATGGAAGATATCAGCGTCCCGACAAGGTGCGAGGGAAGCTTGGGCCATGGTAAAAACACGGTACACCGAGGTCGATCCGAATCACATGGCCCTGGTCGGACCTGTAGGGTCAGATGGGAAAGAGATTCCCATTAGTCTGGTATATGACCAGGTAGGATTAACAGCAAAGTATTCCCATCAGGGTTCTAGGCTAGATAGCCTGTTGGATGGTATAGAAGAAGAAGTATGTGGGTCGAAGTGACTGTGTACTTCAATTCACATATTTTCGTCTCTAGCTGGATTGTAAATCATTTGTCATGGCGGACATTTTCGCTTCAGCCTCCGGACCCGACAGTCCGGAGTGTTTCTGAATACCCGCTTAGTTATGTAAATCGGGGTATGCGTGGAAACCAGGCGTAGGGTTCATGATTGCTTGAACAAACAAGTACCCAACTAGCTATATTATATTACATGGATAGTAAGGAACATCATCCAGGGAGAATAGTTCCGTTAAGGGTTCCTTTCCCTAGGTACGCATGCATTAATGTGCATGTCCGAACTGCGATCGGAGACGAGTATATGAAACATCTGGGGGTTTGTATTGTAATAGGTAAGAAACATCTTTAGTTCACTGACCGAATATTCCCTTAAGAACGCTAGCTTTCAGCTTCACCCAGTCTGAGGTACACGTCCGGAGTACCCGGCAGTAACAATCGCAGAGGTGCTCCCCTTATGCCCTAGCCGAACTAACATGAACGTAGGGCATAAATACAGGAGCCAGACAACCCAGCTTGGCCAAAACTTAAGTCATATCGATGCATATAATGGGGAAGAAAAGGTACATATGGAGAAGCGACACATATGCAGTGGGCATGAAGCCCGGAAGATAATTACACTAAGCTTCTGTAAAAGAAGCCCCCAGGTATAGTAAGCGCGCATACTTAAGGATTTAGCGCATCAAGAGTGTGTAGTAGAGTCACACTTAAAGCCTCAGAGCCATAAAAAGAAAGACAGAGGATATATATTTATAAAATAAAAAGGCGGAGGGAAGGGGACAAACACAGAGTTCAGTGCTAGGCATAGAATCTTCGGAGTCTGGCCGCGTTCCATGGGTTCGGCTCGAGTTGATTATCTGATGCATCACGCAGGTGGTACACTCCTCCGGTGAGAACTTTATCAATGATGAAGGGACCCTTCCACCTGGGCTTGAGCTTGTCCTTTTTCTTCTCTCATAGGCATAGAACGAGTTCGCCAACGTTATAAGTTTTGGCCCGTACTTCTCTGCTTTGATACCTGCGAGCCTGTTGCTGATAGAATGCAGAACGGGCTTTTGCGACGTCGTACTCCTCCTCCAGGGCATCTAAACTATCCTGCCGATCGAGCTCGGCTTCTCTCTCTTCGTACATGCGCACTCGAGGTGAGTCATGAATGATATCGCAGGGCAATACCGCCTCTGTGCCGTACACCATGAAGAATGGTATGTATCCGGTGGTGCGGTTTGGCATGGTCGACAGCCCCCATAGTACGGAGTCGAGCTCCTCGACCCAGTGCGTGTCTGATTCCTTCAGGGATCGCACTAGTCTGGGTTTGATGCCACTCATAATAAGACCATTCGCTCGTTCGACTTGACCGTTTGTTTGGGGGTGATAGACAGAGGCATAATCAATCATAATGCCCATGTTGCCGCACCAAGTTTTCACCTCGTCGGCTGTGAAGTTGGAGCCATTATCGGTGATGATGCTGTGGGGGACACCATAGCGGTGCACGACCCCTGATATGAAGTCTATCACTGGTCTTGATTCGGCTGTTTTAACTGGTTTGGCCTCTACCCATTTGGTGAATTTATCCACCATGACCAACAAGTATTTATTCTTATGGCTTCCTCCTTTAAGGGGTCTGACCATATCGAGCCCCCAGACCGCAAAGGGCCAAGTTATGGGGATTGTTTGGAGGGCAGTGGGCGTCATATGGCTTTGGTTAGCGAAGAGCTGGCAACCGACGCAATGTTGGATGAGGTCCTGTGCGTCTGCTCGGGCTGTCGGCTAGTAGAAACCTATATGGAAGGCCTTGCTTACAAGGGCCCGAGCTGCGGCGTGATGGCCGCCGAGTCCAGCATGAATTTCGCCCAAGAGCTGCCACCCTTCCTCTTCGGAGATACATCTTTGGAGTACTCCGGTAGCGCTTGTCTTGTAAAGCTCTCCCTCGTGGACCTTGTAGGCTTTAGAGCGCCGCACAATGCAACGTGCCTCATTTTGGTCCTCGGGGAGTTCTTGCCTATTTAGGTAGGCTAAGAATGGTTCGGTCCAGGGGGCGATGACAGCCATAATTACGTGGGCCGAAGGTGTTAATTTGGTGGCGGAGCCTCCGATTATGTCAGTGTGTTCGGGCTCTGGGGTTGTGGTCGGATCCGGACTAGTATTGCCGGTCTCCCCTTGCCATACCACGGATGTCTTGAACAGCCTTTCCAAGAGGATCTTAGGTGGGACGGGGTCATGCTTAGCGCCGATGCGGGCAAGGATATCCGCCGCTTGATTGTTTTCTCAAACCACATGGTGAAATTCAAGCCCCTCGAATCGAGATGACATTTTGAGGACGGCATTATGGTAAGCCACCATTTTAGGGTCCTTGGCATCGAAGTTCCCGTTTATTTGAGATATTGCGAGGTTCGAATCCCCGCGCACTTCTAGGCATTGAATGCCCATGGAGACCGCCATCCGAAGACCATGCAACAGAGCCTCATATTCGGCTGCATTGTTGGAGTCCGTGTATAGAATTTGGAGTACATATTGGACTGTATCTCCGGTGGGGGATGTCAAGACAACGCCCGCTCCTAGACCAGCCGGCATTTTAGAGCCGTCAAAGTACATGATCCAATTGGAGTATGCACCATACTCTTTAGGGAGTTCGGCTTCTGTCCATTCGGTGACGAAGTCAGCCAGTACTTGCGATTTAATGGCTCACCGTGGTTTATGTATAATGTCAAACGGGAGGAGCTCGATGGCCCACTTAGCAATCCGTCCCGTGGCATCGCGGTTGTTTATTATATCGTTGACTGGTACTTCGAAGGCCACCGTGATTGAACACTCTTGAAAGTACTGCCGTAGTTTCTAGGATGCCATGAAGACCGCGTATGCTATCTTTTGGTAATGTGGGTACCGTGACTTGCATGGTGTGAGGACAGTGGATACGTAGTATACCGGATTTTGAAGCAGGAACTTATGTCCGTCCTCCTCTCGTTCGATGACGAGCACTGCGCTTACAACCAGGTGTGTTGCAGCTATATATAACAACATGGGTTCGCTGATGTTCGGTGCGGCCAGGATTGGGTTGCTGGCCAAGAGGGCCTTTATTTCTTCCAGTCCGGCCGTAGTCGCATCCGTCCACTCGAAGTGTTCGGTGCGTCGAAGAAGGCGATAAAGAGGTAGTGCCTTTTCTCCCAATCGGGAGATAAAGCAGCTTAAGGCAGCCACGCATCCAGTTAATTTCTGGATTTGCTTGAGGTCTGTTGGGGTAGCCAACTGTGACAAAGCTCGGATTTTAGCCGGGTTTGCTTCAATTCCTCTATTGGAGACGATGAAGCCCAGGAGCTTTCTGGCAGGAACGCCGAAAACCCATTTTTCTGGATTGAGCTTGATGTCATATGTTTGGAGGTTGTCGAATGCGAGCCTCAGGTTGTCTATTAAAGATTCAACGTGTCTGGTCTTAATGACCACATCGTCCATGTATGCCTCAACCGTTTTTCCAATTTGTTTTTCCAGGCATGTCTTAATCATGCGTTGGTAGGTTGCGCCGGCATTTTTGAGCCCGAAAGGCATGGTGTTGAAACAGAAAGGGCCATATGGAGTGATGAATATCGTTGCGGCTTGATTGGACTCCGCCATCTTGATTTGATGGTATCCGGAGTATGCGTCGAGGAAGCACAATGAGTCATGTCCTGCGGTAGCGTTGATAATTTGATCGATGCGGGGAAGAGGGAAGGGATCCTTTGGGCAAGCCTTATTGACGTCCTTGAAATCGACATATAAGCGCCAGGATTTATCCATCTTTGGCACCATACCTAGGTTTGCTAGCCAATCCGGGTGTTTTATTTCTCTGATGAATCCGGCTTTGAGTAACTTGGCTAGCTCCTCTCCCATAGCCTGTCGTTTAGGCTCTCAAAAGCGTCGTAGTGTCTGCCTGACCGGCTTGTATCCCTTCAATATATTGAGGCCATACTTGGCCAGCCTGCGTGGGATCCCTGGCATATCTGAAGGGTGTCAGGCGAAGATGTCCCAATTCTCACGTAAGAACGCCCGCAGTGCGGCGTCGATTGTGGGGTTCAGCTGTGCCCCGATGGCTGCTATTTTTTTAGAGTCTGTTGGGTGGACTTGGAATTTGAAAATTTCGTCCGCAGGTTTGAAAGAGGTGGACTTGGATTGCTTATCGAGTATCACGTCATCCCTATCCACTGTGAAGCATAATGCAGTTAGTTCTTCTGCCGCAAGGGCTTCAGATAATGCCTCAAGGGCCAGGGCGGCGGTTTTATTTTCGGCGTGAAGTGCTATGTCCGGATCACTGGCTAGAGTGATGATTCCGTTGGGCCCGGGTATCTTGAGCTTCATGTACCCATAATGGGGTATAGCTTGGAAGCTCGCGAATGCGTCCCGCCCTAAAAGGGCGTGGTATCCACTACTAAACGGGGCCACTTGGAATGTTATCTCTTCGGACCTGTAATTTTCCGGCATGCCGAATACCATATCGAGTGTGATTTTTCCCGCACATCGTGCCTCCCGACTAGGGATGATCCCTCGGAAGGTCGTGCTGCTTTGCTCAATGCGGCTCTTGTCTACTTCCATTTTGTTGAGAGTTTCCTCATAGATGAGGTTTAATCCGCTGCCGCCGTCCATGAGCACTTTAGTAAGCCGGAAGCCGTCCACAATTGGACTAAGGACCAGAGCGGCTGGTGCTCAATGCGGCTCTTGTCTACTTCCATTTTGTTGAGAGTTTCCTCATATATGAGGTTTAATCCGCCGTCGCCGTCCATGAGCACTTTAGTAAGCCGGAAGCCATCCACAATTGGACAAAGACCAGAGCGGCTGGTGCTCGGACTGTTCGGAATTGAGGTTCCTCACTGTCATTCAAGGTTATAGCCGTGTCGTTCCAGGGGTAAATTGCTGCAACGTGGCAGACTTCAGCGAGGCCGCGGAGTGCTCTCTTGCGCCTGTTATTCGAGGCAAAAGTCTTGAAGACTGTCAACACTGTATTGTTGTTTTCTGTGGGATGATGCTCTGCGGTATTGTTTATGAGGAGATCCTCGCCGCTCTTGGCCACCTGCCAAAGTATCCAACATGCTCTAAGGCTGTGTGTTGGTATGGTATCCGGTGTGGTGTGAATCTTGCATGGCCCATTGAGCCATCCCTCCAATACGGTTCCGTGCCCTGTAGTGGGCTTTGGTTTCTTTGTGATTGGATCGGGTGACTTGCGGGAGTGCACCCTTTTGGTCTGGACGAGGGTTTTAGTGAGAGCCGGAGGATCCCAGAATTTTGCCTGGGTCCGCCAGGCGCTTTCCACCGCACGGTACTTTTGTACTATGGCCGCCAAGTCAGTGAAGTGTGATATGTGATGGCGACTTATGGTGTTAAGGATTCCCTTGTTCGTGCAATTTTTGCAAAAGAATGAGATTGCATCTTCCTCGCGACAATCCTTGACCTTGCTCATTACAAGGAGGAATCCGGCCCAAAAGTGATGTACTATCTCTTGGGATTGTTGTCTAATGTTGGAAAGATCACTTGTATCTGGGTGGGTGGGTGGATTTAAGTCTGAACCCTGACCCGATCTGAGACCCAGGGGCGGAGGAACTTACGAACTTGGGAGTTCAGGTTCTGGGATGTTGCCCAATTTTTCTGGCCTGCTGTCGGACTCTAAGTTCAGAGTTTGGGTCATGTCCTCCCGTGAACGGGTATCCGGCTCAGAGAGCTCAGGAATCCGGAGATAGTTCGGCCTCAAAATAGAGGAAGAATCGCTGCATTGCTCCTCCACCACCACTATTTGATGGGTGACCGGCAGAGAGTTAATCTCTCTTTGATCGGGTTTAAGCCCAATTCGATCAAAGTCAGTAGCGACTCCCATGGCGGCGATGCGATCCAAGAGCTCGTTCAAGGATGAAAGTTCCAACGGATCCATCTGCTCGGCGTATTCCGAGCTAAAGTGGAGGCTGTTTTCGATGACCCGAGAAGTCATCGTCGGCACGGCGGCCGAACGGGCGGTCATGATGAAGCTGCCTAGTCGGAGGGTTTGGCCTAAAGCCAGGGCTCCCCCCGAGGCGATGTTGTCCTTGATAACAACGCGAGCCATCAAACCTTTTTCCGACGTCACAGTGGAACTCTTAGTGAAAGCACCAATGTCGGTGTCAAAATCAGCGGATCTCGGGTAGGGGGTCCCGAACTGTGCGTCTAAGGCTAATGGTAACAGGAGACGGGAGACACAATGTTTACCCAGGTTCGGGCCCTCTCTATGGAGGTAATACCCTACTTCCTGCTTGATTGATCTTGATGATATGAGTATTACAAGAGTTGATCTACCACGAGATTGTAGAGGCTAAACCCTAGAAGCTAGCCTATGATTATGATTGTTGTTGTCTTATGGACTAAACCCTCCGGTTTATATAGACCCCAGAGGGGGCTAGGGTTACACAGAGTCGGTTACAGAGAAGGAAATCTACATATCCAAATTTCCAAGCTTGCCTTCCACGCAAAGGAGAGTCCCACCCGGACACGGGACGAAGTCTTCAGTCTTGTATCTTCATAGTCCAACAGTCCGGCATAAGCATATAGTCCGGCTGTCCGAGGACCCCCTAATCCAGGACTCCCTCAGTTTGACACTCCATGCTTATCACTTCGACCTTTGGAAATTTCTACGATGATTCCCTGCACTTGGGGATTATCAAGCTCTTTTCTGGCGCCGTTGCCGGGGAGCAATATCGTGAGGTTGATATTCTCGTGTGTGCTTGTTTGCTTTCTTCACTAAGTAGATTTTGTTTTTCCTTTTTGTTTATGTTTAGTTGTGGGTGAAACATACAAAAAAATTAAAGAATGAAAATACCAAAAAAATTACTTGCCTCTCATGCCTAAAAAGTTTTTCAAAAAGAGAAGTGATTGGAAAGTTATGCATTGAAGAAGTGAGGGTCGACCTTGAGCACTTGTGTTCATGCTCACAGAAACAATGTAGAATTTTTCATGGAAGTTTCTCTGTAAATAATTATCCCCTTGTGTATATCCATTGTATTATAAAAATAATGTCCCAAGCTTTGGTTTTAGGATGATTAGATTGCTTGTTTACTATGTGCAGAACAAAAACAGAAACTTTGGCTGTAGAGCGTGATTTTACATTTTTTACTGGAAGGTCAAATGGGTCTGAAACTTTTTTCACATTACTTCTGTACAAATTTTTCAAATTGTCATATTTATTTATAAGTTTTGGAGTTACAGAAGTTTACTAAACTTCCGGATTACTACAGACTATCCTGTTTTTGACAGATTCTGTTTTTCGCGTGTTGTTTGCTTATTTTGATGAATCTATGGCTAGTATCAGGGGGTATGAACCATAGAGAAGTTGGAATACAGTAGGTTTGACACCAATATAAATAAATAATGAGTTCATTATAGTACATTAAAGTGGTAGTTTGCTTTATTACACTAACGGTACTCACAAAGTTTTTGTTAAGTTTTTGTGGATGAAGTGTTCGAAGAACGAGGAGTTACCGATGTGAGAAGAATAAAGAGATGCAAGAGTTCAAGCTTGGGGATTCCCAAGGCACCCCAAGTAAATATTTCAAAGGATACTCGAGCATCTAAGCTTGGGGATGCCCCGGTTGGCATCCCATCTTTCTTCTTCAACAAATATCGGTATACCTCGGTTTTTGTTTTGTTCACATAATTTGTGTCCTTTGTGTTTTTATTTTTCTTTAAGAACCATGCTAGTATGAGATAGCCCTTCATTTATTTATATAATACTTCATGTGCTTCACTTAAATCTTTTAAGTATGATCTTATAGAATTGCTCTTTGTGCTTCACTTAAATCATTTGAGTATGGTTTTATAGAATGCTTCGTGTGCTTCACTTATATATTTTGAGCTTGGATATTGGTTAGTCTATATTAATTGTAGAATTATCCATGAACTTCACTTATACCTTTTGGAGTATGAATAATACTATCATCTAAAGTAGGTTTGGAAGAGTGTCAACTTTAGGAATTAGTGATCCCACTATTCCGAATGAGAAGAGTTTTGCTTATGTGGAGAGCAGTGAAATTTCTATGCTTATAGATCATGAAAAGAATGCTTTATGTGATGGTTATATTGTTGAATTCATTCATGATTCTACTGAAAATTATTATGAGGGAGGAATATATGCTTGTAGGAGTTGCGATAATATCAAGTTTCCTCTCTGTGTGCTTAAAGTTTTGAAGTTATACTTGTTTTGCCTTCCTATGCTAGTTGATTCTTGTTCCTATAAATTATGTGTTCACAAAATCCCTAGGAATAGGAAGTGGGTTAGATTAAATTGTGCTAGTTATATTGTTCATGATGCTCTCTTTATGTTTCAATTCTTTTCTTTTATGTGAGCATCATTGAAATCATCATGCCTAGCTAAAAGGCATTAAAGAAAAGCGCTTGTTGGGAGACAACCCAATATCTACCCTTGATGTATTTGTGTGTTTACATGATTAAGCTACTGTAGTAATCATGTTTTATAGCTTTTGTTTCAATAAATTGCCAAGTAAGACCTTTGGGAAGACTTGGGTGAAAGTTAATGTGATCTTGCTGTAGAAAACAGAAACTTTGCACTCACGGGATTAGCTGCCATTTTTTTACAGAAGAGTGTTTTTGAGTTGATTCTTTTTTAAGAAGATTAATAGACAAATTACTCACGTCCACCAATTTATGTCATAATTTTTGGAGTAGCATAAGTATGGTTGTTGTTTAGATCATTACAGACTATTCTGTTTCTGACAGATTCTGTTTTCATTGCATAGTTTGCTTGTTTTCTAGTTTCTATGGCTTATATTTCTCAATATAAATTATAGAAATGATATGGTACAGTAGGCATTGTGTGAGAAAAATTATGAACCTTGTCTTTGACATTACCAAAGTGAATGGTTTACTCTTTATTATACTAACCTATCTCACGAAGTTCCGTTAAGTATTGTGTGATTGAAGTTTTAAAGTTTTGGGTGAGATATTGATATGAGGAGAATAAGGAGCGGAAAGACCCTAAGATTGGGGATGCCCAAGGCACCCCAAGGTAATATTCAAGGAAGACTCAAGCGCCTAAGCTTGGGGATGTCCCAGAAGGCATCCCCTCTTTCGTCTTCAAAACTATCGGTATACTTTACTCGGAGCTATATTTTTATTCGTCACATGATATGTGTTTTGCTTGGAGCGTATTTTCAATTTTACTTGCTGTTTGAATAAAATCATTGGATCTGAAATCTTGAATGAAAAATAATCCTCCCATGGCTAGTTAATTATTTGACTACTTAGTGTTCTTCACTTATATCTTTTTGGAATAGTTTGTCATTTACTCACGCGCTTCATGTATATCCTATGAGTAAATGGTTGAATGAATTGAATATCATAAATCTGAATTTATATGTTTCATATGCTTATACCATGGGGAGTAATGACTTCACACAGAATAAGTATAGGTAGTAAACGTATTGAAAGTTAGCAAACGCAGAATTGGTCACTTAAACAATTCATGAAAGAATATTGAAGGAAGAGAGATTTCACATATAAATATACTATCTTGGACATCTTTTGTAATTGTGAGCACTCATTAAGATATGACATGCTAAAAGGTTGATGTTGGACAAGGAAGACAACTTAATGGGATATGTTTTCCTATATCCGAAACGTTATATTGTCTTGGATCATCCAACATGTTGAGCTTGACTTTCCCTCTCATGATAGCCAAATTCTTTGCACCAAGTAGAAATACTACTTGTGCTTCCAAACATCCCTTAAACTAGTTTTGCCATGAGAGTCCACCATACCTACCTATGGATTGAGTAAGATCCTTCAAGTAAGTTGTCATCGGTGCATGCAATAAAAATTGCTCTCTAAATATGTATGATCTATTAGTGCAAAGAAAATAAGCTTTATACGAACTTGTGATAGGGAAGAAATAAAAGCGACGGACTGCATAATAAAGGTCTCTATGACAAGAGGCAATATAAAGTGATGTTCTTTTGCATTAAGATTTTGTGCATCCAACCTTAAAATCGCATGACAACCTCTGCTTCCCTTGGCGAAGGGCCTATCTTTTACTTTAATCTTCTACCCTTATACAAGAGTCCTGGTGATCATCACCTTTCCTTTTTACACTTTTTCCTTTGGCAAGCACTTTGAGTTGGAGCGATCCGGATATATATATCCACTTGGATGTAGGTTTTCATAAAGTATTATTGTTGACATTACCCTTGAGGTAAAAGGTTGAGAGGCAAAACTATAAGGCCCTATCTTTCTTTGTGTCCGATTAAAACTTTGAACCCATAAATATCACATGAGTGTTAGCAACTATGAAAGAATATATGATAGTTGAGCATGTGGGATTTGCTAAATCAAAGCTCTTACATAGACCCTTCCTTAAAATAAGATGAATCGCAATTGTTTAATGACTAAGAGCACTGTTTGTTAGTTTTCAAGAAAGTTTATGATCTATACTTTAACATGTGAATAGCTTGTTACTTGGTCATGAAAAGTTTTATGAGATGAGCTACTGTTATGACATATGATGATGCTAGAAAAGGTGATTGAAATTATCATTGATCAAACTTGTGCACCTGCTAGCATTCACACTTCATAAATTACTTCTTTTATCATTTACCTACTCGAGGGCGAGCAGGAATTAAGCTTGGGGATGCTGATACGTATCCAACGTATCTATAATTTATGAAGTATTCATGCTATTATATTATCCATCGTAGATGTTTTATATGCTATTTTATATGATTTTTGGGACTAACCTATTAACCTAGAGCAAAATTCCAGTTTCTGTTTTTTCCTTGTTTTTGAGTTCTACAGAAAAGGAATACCAAACGGAGTCCAATTGATGTGCCAATTTTTGATGAATTTTTATGGACCAAAAGAAGCCCCTGCTGTAAAAGACTTGGGCCAGAAGAGTCCCGGGCTATCCACGAGGGTGAGGGGCGCACCCACCCCCCTAGGCGTGGGCCCCTATCTCGTGGATGATTCGGAGACCCCCCCCCCTGACGTGAGACCGACGCCAAAAATTCCTATAAATACAGAAACATCCAGAAAATAACCTAGATCGGAAGTTCCACTGCCGCAAGCCTCTGTAGCCACAAGAAATCAATCTAGGCCCTCTCTGGCACCCTGCCGGATGGGGCCATCATCACCGGAGGCCATGGAGGAGGATCCCGGAGGGGCCATCATTGCCATGAAGGCCAAGGACCAGAGGGAGAACCTCTCCCCATCCAGGGGGCAGGCCATGGAGGAGGAAGCACAAGGGGGAGGACCTCTCCTCCTCTCTCTCGGTGGCGCTGGAGTGCCATCGGGAGGGGAATCATCGCCGCGGTGATCGTCTTCATCAACATCACCATCCTCATCTCTTTTACGCGGTCCACTCTCCCGCACCCCGCGGTAATCCCTACTTGAACATGGTGCTTTATGCCACATATTATGATCCAATGATGTGTTGCCATCCTATGATGTTTTGAGTAGATATCTTTTGTCTTTGGGTTGATTGATGGTCTAGATTGGTATAAGTTGTATGTTTTATTTTGGTGTTGCCCTATTGTGCCCTCCGTGTCGCGCAAGCGTGAGGGATTCTCGCTGTAGGGTGTTGCAATATGTCCATGGTTTACTTATTGTCTGCGTTGCTTGAGTGACAGAAGCATAAACCTGAGTAAGGGGGTTGAGGCGTATGGGAGAAAGGGGACTTGATGCTTTAATGCTATGGTCGGGTTTTACCTTAATGATCTTTAGTAGTTGAGGATGCTTGCTAGAGTTCCAATCATAAGTGCATATGACCCAAGAAGAGAAAGTATGTTAGCTTATGCCTCTCCCTCATATGAAATTGCAATGACGACTACCGGTCTTGTTAACAATTGCCTAGGATAATTCCGCACACCGATCCATCATTATTCCACACTCGCTATTTATAATATTTAGTAATATATTCTAAATTTATGGTAACAAAACCTACTTTTATATTTTAGCTCTTCGATGTCATACAAAGTTATCCTCTTCGTACCCACAACATAGTTTTATTTCTCGTTTCTAGTTGGAAGGAAACGTTCGGTGTACCTAGAGTCGTAACATTGGCAGATAGGACTTGAGAGAATACTGATCCTGCCTTTAGCTCCTTGTGGGTTCGACACTCCATGCTTATCACTTCCACCTTTGGAAATTGCTACGATGATTCCCTGCACTTGGGGATTATCATTCGACCAGGTGGGTCCCGACTGTCAGGCACTTCCTTGGGTGCGAAGATGTAGCTGGTGGGTCCCAGCAGTCAGGGGGACAATTGTTTTTTTTGCCCGTAGTGGACGCACTTCGTTGCGTGCGAAGATGTAGCTGGTGGGTCCCAGCAGTTAGGGGGCGAATCGTTTTTTTCCGTAATATGGACACAGTTCCTTGCGTGCGAAGATGTAGCTGGTGTGTCCTAGCAGCCAGGGGCAAAACGATTTTTTTTCGTGAAAGACGGTGGCCCGTCCGATGGGTCCCTGCTGTCAGGTGGAGGACTCATTATTTTGCGCGTAATAAGGAGGCACTTCCTTGCTGCTGTCGTGGACCCAACTGTCAGCCTCTCCACGTACAGTACTCTTCCGATGGAAGTCGTTCCTTGACAATGTTGACCACACCGTGATGTCTACTACACAACCTTCTTCTTGTAGACATTGTTGGGCCTTCAAGTGCACAGGTTTGTAGGACAGTAGCAAATTTCCCTCAAGTGGATGACCTAAGGTTTATCAATCCATAGGAGGCGTAGGATGAAGATGGTCTCTCTCAAGCAACCCTGCAACCAAATAACAAAGAGTCTCTTGTGTCCCCAACACACCCAATACAATGGTAAATCGTATAGGTGCACTAGTTCGGCGAAGAGATGGTGATATAAGTGCAATATGGATGGTAGAGAAAGGTATTTGTAATCTGAAAATATAAAAACAGCCAGGTAACTAATGATAAAAGTGAGCGTAAACGGTATTGCAATGATAGGAGACAAGGCATAGGGTTCATACTTTCACAAGTGCAAGTTCTCTCAACAATAATAACATAGATAGATCATATAACAATCCCTCAACATGCAACAAAGAGTCAATCCAAAGCCACTAATAGCGGAGAACAAACAAAGAGATTATGGTAGGGTACGAAACCACCTCAAAGTTATTCTTTCGAATCAATCTATTCAAGAGTTCATACTAGAATAACACCTTAAGACACAAATCAACCAAAACCCTAATGTCATCTAGATACTCCATTGTCACCTCAAGTATCCGTGGGCATGATTATACCATATGCGTCACACAATCTCAAATTCATCCAACCAACACAAAGTACTTCAAAGAGTGCCCCAAAGTTTCTACCGGAGAGTCAAGAAAACGTGTCCCAACCCCTATGCATAGGTTCATGGGAGAAACCCACAAGTTGGTCACCAAAACATACATCAAGTGGCACGTGATATCCCATTGTCACCACAGATAAACACGGCAAGACATACATCAAGTGTTCTCAAATTAAAGACTCAATCCGATAAGATAACTTTAAGAGGGAAACTCAATTCATCACAAGAGAGTAGAGGGGGAGAAACATCATAAGATCCAACTATAATAACAAACCTCGTGATACATCAAGATCGTGCCATAGAGAGAACACGAGAGAGAGAGAGAGATCAAACACATAGCTACTGGTACATACCCTCAGCCCCGAGGGTGAACTACTCCCTCCTCGTCATGGATAGCGCCAGGATGATGAAGATGGCCACCGGTGATGGATTCCCCCTCCGGCAGGGTGCCGGAACGGGCTCCCGAGAGGTTTTTGGTGGCTACAGAGGCTTGCAGCGGCGGAACTCCTGGTCTATGTTGATATTCGATGGTTTTAGGGTACGTAGGCTTATATAGGTGAAAGAAGTCGGTCGGGAGGTGCTCGAGGGGCACACGAGACAGGGGGGCGTGCCCAGTAGGGGGGTGCCCTCCTGTCTCGTGGAGTCCTCGGGGATCTTCTGACGTGAACTCCAAGTCTCCAGGATTATATTCTTCCCAAAAATAACGCTGCCGAAGGTTTCATTCCGTTTGGACTCCGTTTGATATTCCTTTTCTTTGAAATACTGAAACAGGCAAAACAGCTATATGGGCTGGGCCTCCGGTTAGTAGGTTAGTCCCAAGAATGATATAAATGTGTAAAATAAAGCCCATAAACATCCAAAAGGGGTAATATAATAGCATGGAACAATCAAAAATTATAGATACGTTGGAGACGTATCAAGCATCCCCAAGCTTATTTCTTGCTCGTCCTCGAGTAGGGAAATGACAAAAACAGAATTTTTGATGTGGAATGCTACCTAGCACAATTCTCAATGTAATTTTCTTTATTGGGGCATGAATGTTCAGATCCAAATGATACAAAATAAAAGTTCATATTAACATGGTGATACTTCAAGCATACTAATCAAAGTAATCATGTCTTCTCAAAATAACATGGCCAAAGAAAGTTATCCCTACAAAATCATATAGTCTGGTTGTTGCTCTATCTTCATAACACAAAGTATTTTAATCATGCACAACCCCGATGACAAGCCAAGCAATTGTTTCACACTTTAGTAATCTCAAACTTTTTCAACTTTCACGCAATACATGAGCGTGAGCCATGGACATAGCATTATATGTGGAATAGAATGGTGGTTGTGGAGAAGAAAAAAAGGAGAAGATAGTCTCACATCAACTAGGCATATCAACGAGCTATGGAGATGCCCATTAATAGATATCAATGTGAGTGAGTAGGTATTGCCATGCAACAGATGCACTAGAGCTATAAATATATGAAAGCTCAACAAAAGAAACTAAGTGGGTGTGCATCCAACTTGCTTGCTCACGAAGACCTAGGGCATTTTGAGGAAGCCCATCATTGGAATATACACGCCAAGTTCTATAATGAAAAATTCCCACTAGTATAAGAAAGTGACAACATATGAGACTCTCTATCATGAAGATCATGGTGCTACTTTGAAGCACAAGTGTGGAAAAGAGATAGTAGCATTGTCCCTTCTCTCTTTTTCTCTCATTTTATTTTTCTCTTTTTTTCTTTTTTTCTTTTTTTTCTTTGGCCTTTTTTTTTCTTTTTGGCCCTTTTTTTCTTCTTTTTTTTTAAAGTCCGAAGCCTCATCCCGACTTGTGGGGGAATCATAGTCTTCATCATCCTTTCCACACTAGGACAATGCTCTAATAATGAAGATCATCACACTTTTATGGATTTACAACTCAAGAATTACAACTCAAAGCTAGAACAAGATATGAATCTATATGAATGCCTCCGGCGGTGTACCGGGATATGCAATGAATCAAGAGCGACATGTATGAAAATTATGAAGGTGGCCTTGCCACAAATACAATGTCAACTACATGATCATGCAAAGAGCAATATGACAAAAGTAATGTGTGTCATATGAACAGAACGTTGGAAAGTTGCATGGCAATATATCTCGGAATGGCTATTGAAATGCCATAATAGGTAGGTATGGTGGCTGTTTTGAGAAAGGTATATGGTGGGTGTATGGTACCGGTGAAATTTGCGCGGCACAAGAGAGGCTAGCAATGGTGGAAGGGTGAGGTGCGTATAATCCATGGACTCAACATTAGTCAAAAGAACTCATGTACTTGTTGCAAAAATCTAGAAGTCATAAAAAACTAAAGCACTACGTGCATGCTCCTAGGGGCATAGATTGGTAGGAGAAGAACATCGCTCGTCCTCGACCGCCACTCATAAGGAAGACAATCAATAAATAAAATTGTGCTCCAGCTTCATCACAAAGCGGTTCACCATACGTGCATGCTACGGGAATCACAAACCTCAACACAAGCATTTTTCATAATCACCTCAACTAGCATGACTTTAATATCACTACCTCCATATCTCAAAACAATTATCAAGTATCAAATTGATCATGGCATCCAATTCACTTTCTATGATAGTTTTTATTATACCCAACTTGGATGCTCATCATTCTAGGACCAACTTTGCAACTATAGCAAATACCATGCTGTTCTAAAAGACTCTCAAAATAATGTAAGTTAAGCATGAGAGACTAGCAATTTCTCCAAAATATAACCACTGTTGTGCTCTAAAAGATATAAGTGATGCACTAGAGCAAATGACAAACTACTCCGAAAGATATAAGTGAAGATCAATGCGTAGTCGAATAATTGTGCAACTATGTGAAGAATCTCCAACATTAAGGAATTTCAGATCTTGGTATTGTATTCAAACAGCAAGCAAATACTAACAAAATAAAATGACGCTCCAAGAAAACCACATATCATGTGGTGAATAAAAATATAGCTCCAAGTAAAGTTACCGACGAACGAAGACGAAAGAGGGGATGCCTTCCGGGGCATCCCCAAGCTTAGGATTTTGGCTATTCTTGAATATTAACTTGGGGTGCCTTGGGCATCCCCAAGCTTTGGCTCTTGCCACTCCTTGTTCCATAGTCCATCGAATCTTTACCCAAAACTTGAAAACTCCACAACACAAAACTCAACAGAAAACTTGTAAGCTCCGTTAGTATAAGAAAATAAAACCACCACTTAGGTACTATAAGTAACTCATTCTAAATTCATATTGGTGTAATATCTATTGTATTCCAACTTATCTATGGTTCATACCCTCCGATACTACTCATAGATTCATCAAAATAAGCAAACAATACATAGAAAACAGAATCTGTCAAAAACAGAACAGTCTGTAGTAATCTGTATCAAACGTATACTTCTGAACTCCAAAAATCCTAACAAATTAGGAAGTCATAAGAAATTTTTGTACTAATCCAGTGCAAAAAGAATCAGATCATAATCACGTTTATGTGAATTAACAAAACTAATTTACTGGGTGTAAAAGTTTTTGATTCTCAGCAGGATCAACACAACTATCACCGTAAGCTATCCTAAAGGTCTTACTTGGCACTTTATTGAAAAAAAAGCTATAAAACATGATTACTGCAGTAGCATAATCATGTGGACACACAAAAACAGTAAGGATAAATATTGGGTTGTCTCCCAACAAGCGCTTTTCTTTAATGCCTTTCTAGCTAGGCATGATGATGACAATGATGCTCACATAAAAGATAAGAATTGAAACATAACGGGAGTGTCGAGGAAGCTGATCCACGAACACCTATGGGACCGGCGGACCGAGCTTTCGGTTCGGCGGGGGGCGGAGGTCGCACAAAGAGCGGATCGAGGCGAAGCACACGAGCAGTTTTTACCCAGCTTCGGAGCTCTCCAGAGAGATAATACTCCTACTGCTGCTTGTCTGATTGTATTGAGTTCTTGCTCAGGAGCGCTGAGTGCTACAGTATGCACCAGCTGCTAACGAGACCGGGCATGAGTGTTTTTCTGGCTTGGAACCCCCTCTACGTCGCGCATGGGCCACCTTTTATATGCTCAAGGGGTCTCCGACAGGTGGCAACGTAGACAAGGGCAAAAATGGAAAAGGTGTTGTGGTTGGTACAACTACTTGTACAGTGTATCCTACCTAACCCTGACGGCAGGGGACAAAGGCACTAAATGCCCGTCTGCGTCGCCCAAATAGTGCAAAAAGGACCGTCAGGGGCGCCACCGTTCGCCATGATGGCGGTCTTGTCAGCGTCGCTTGCCACCGCGCACCGCTGGCTGCACAGCCTCTTGCCACGCGCGTCTGGAAAGGCCTCAGGGCGACACGTTGGTGGATGTGCTGGAGCGCGGGTACTGAGTGGTAGCTTGTCGCGGCAAGCACCTTGCTGCGGATATTGTCTTGTCGCGCCCGGAAGCTTGTCGCTCACCGGGCCTTGCCGGGACGCGTGGCACGTCGCGGCAAGTTCCTTGCGATGCCTTGGTTGGCCTTCCCGGCAAGCTTCTCTTGCCGGGGCCTTGTCTCCTTGGCTTGAATACTTTGTTCTTCAATGGTTCCAAAGGAACCACGGAGGACCTTGGCGGTCACCCAGCAAGCCTTGCCGCGGGGTGCTGCAACTGCCCGTGCACAAGTTCGGGATACTAGGGTACCCCTACTCTAGTACACCGACAGGAGCCCCTGGGCCTGGGCCACACATGGTGCCGAGCGCTGTTGGGCCAGGCCCAAAACAGGGCGCGGGCACGCGCGGCCTGGGTTACGCCGTGTCTTACTCCGTATCCACCGCGCCCTCCCCCAACGGCACGCGTCGAATGCGGCGTCGTGGGAGAGATCATGGGTGGTTTCTTTATTCGGAAAGGCGGAATGTCCGCGCCCTCCCTCTTTATAAGCAGGGGAAACAGGGGCAGTTCGCCCATCTCGCCGGTTGCTACTGCAATCTCAGAAATCTCCGCCGCTCCCCCCCTTCTTCTCAAAGCCGAAAGAGAGCAGTGCGCCGCCCCCCATTGCCACCAGCACCACCAACGCCGTCGATCTCCCCCACCACCTCTGCCATGGCTCCGAAAGCCGACAAGGGGAAGGGCGTGAAATCGGTCGAGGCGCAGCGGCTCGCGGTGCTGCGAAAAGAGCGGGCCATCTTGCCCCCTCAGCTTGCCGCGAAGGAGCTGAGGGAGTACTACTACCTCTTCTGGTCGACGGAGACGTGAGCGCATCCGCGCACGAAGGTACTCCCGGCTGCCGCTTCAGAACTGGCTCCGAACGGATACCCCTTCTTTGCGCTGTTCTTCTACTGCGGGCTCTGCCCGCCCTTCTCTGAATTTTTCTGTGATATCATGAACACCTACGGGTTCCGCCTCCTTGACTTCACCCCCAACGCCGTTCTGACCATGGCAGTTTTCGCACATCTCTGCGAAAACTTTGTCGGAGTCCATCCAAACATAGCTCTTTTTCACCACTTCTTTATGCCCCGAGTCGAGAGAGGAGAGCCTTTATCCGGCGGAATCGCCTGGATCTCGAGAGTCGGCAAGAAGGAAGCTTATCTGGAGGGAGAGCTCCGCAGCAAGTGGGAGGAATGGAGAGCAGAGTGGTGCTGGATTGTCAAGGAGAACCCGCAGCCATTTACCGCCCTGCGACAAGCCCCAATAGCGCGCGGCAACGATTGGAGCAACGTGGCCCCGGAAGACGGTAGGCTGAAGATTGCCGTCACCCGGATCCTTCGCCTCAGGCTTGCCAGGCTCACCGTAGGCACCGTTGGTGCAGATTTTCTTCGCCGTCGCATCGCCCCCCTGCAGGAGAGGAGGAGACCCGCCTGGGAGTTCCAGAACTCGGCGGATATCATGAGGCTGCGCCCGGGCCTCAGCTTCAACTTCACTGTCCTGGAGCTGGACGCGATGCTCCTGGAACTGTTCAAGCGTGATCCTCAACATCCATTCATGTTGCCGAGGGGCGTCGTTCCATTGTGCAACAACTCCTCGCTCGACCGCATCCGTGCAATGATGCCGCTGTGCGATTCGCATGGAATCGTCCCAACCTGGCAAGAGCCTGCGGACGACGTCATGCGGGATTTCTTTGACGGCTTGGTAGAAGTACCGGTCTGCTCCGACGAACAGAAGAGCCTCACCCACGACACCACCGATGCGGAGATGCAGTGCATCGCCACTAGGCTGGAAGAGGCGGCAGCAGCCGCTGCCGCGGGTGAGTTTGGATTCACCATGGAGGAGGCAGAGGCAGCAGAGGCAGCAAGCCTTGTCGAGCGAGAGGAGTTTGTCGGTGAGGAAGAGCTTGTCGGGCCTGAAGTTGAGTCGAGCGAGCCCGCCGAGGGCATGAGCGACTCGTTGAAGATCGGCTCCTCCTCCTCCCCACCTTCAGCCAGCTCGCCGCAAGCGGAGCCCCCAGCTCCACCAAGAAGGCGTCTCCGCAAGGCCGTGGACGTAGCGGGGCGGCAGACGAGTCAACAGCCGCCGTGTCGCGCGACACACTCTACCGCGGCAAGCACTGTTGCCGCGGGAGCGCCTCATGCCGCTGCGGCAACTGGAGCGGGGTCTTCCCGGCCCACCGCTACTGCTCCTGCCAAGCGGACAAGGGAAACTACTCCTCCGCCTCGTCGCACCGGAGGTGAGCCGGACTTCGATCTCTCTGCGCTCAACTCCGATGAGGAAGAAGAAGAGTAAGATTCTTTGCCGTGCTTGTAGTTCTTCAATTCTTGCTGTTTTGTCTTGTATCTGATTTGCTTTACTCTGAACCCATTCCTTTTCAGGACTCTGGCCCAGAGAGCGGCGAAGAGAGCCAAGGTCCCGGTGATTGTCATCGAGGACGAACCCACCGCGACAGCAGAGGGTGTGTCCGAGACCATCTTGCCGGACCCGGCAACTTTTCCCCAAAGCAGCCCCCAGCGCAGCCCCCAGCGTAAGTGTATAGTTTATTTCCTACTTTCAGGCACGCATGGGTGCTCTTCCTTTGCTGATATCGGACTGTTGGTTCGTGCAGGAGCAGAGCAGCCTCACCAGGGGAGCCCGGAAGCCGCTCCCGAAATGCCATCTGCTTCGACTACACCGCCAAGGGAGGATTCCCCGGCAAGGGAGCGTTCTCCGGCAAGGGAGAATTCTCCGGCAAGGGACAGTTCTCCGGCAAGGGACAACACCAGTGACCCTCTGGTGGTTGAGACCACGACTGCAGATCCTATTATAGGTAATCCTCTTGCTTTAAAACTTCCCTTGGGTTCTTCTTCTTCTGATTTTCTTTTTGGATATTTGCTTGACTTTTCTCTTTTCTCCGTTCGTCAGATCCATCTGCCACGGGGCCGATGGAAACCGAGGTCGCCGGCGAGGAAAACGCGCGCAGCAATACCGACGACGCTGTTGCCACCGAAGGAGAAGCCGGTGCTGATGAGCCCGCCGGCGAAGAGGCCGCCAAAGCTGCTAACGCAGAAGCTGGCGAGGGATCCGGCGATCATACTGACGGCCCCGAGGCCGCAGGAGCGCCAGGCGCTGCGCCGACCGCCGATCCCTCCGCCGCTGCTGCAGCGCTAGGCTCCAAAGAACCGCAGCCCGGCGCCTATTTGAAGGCCGGCGACGGCATCTTCATCAAGCTCCCCTGGGCGTCAAGGTCCAGGGCGCCGGTCAAAGGAGAAGCCTTGGATGGAGAGGTGCTCGCCTTCGCTGGGCTGACGCTTGTCGATGCGCCAAACAGCAGCAGCGACGAGCCTGAGGAGGAGCGGCTGCTGCGGAAGCTGTTGTTGCTTTACCGCGCCCGACAAGCCAAGCTGCAATCCCGAGAAGCGCTTGTCGCGAAGACGGGAGTGGACATCGAGAAGCGCGCGGAGGAGCTCCGGGGTCTCAGGCAGGACACTCTCCGATCCCTGGCAGAGGAGCGGGAGCAAGTTGCCGAGGAGCGGAAAGCTTTCCTCCTCGCGAAGGCTGAGGTTGAAGAGCAACAGCGGCTCGCTGCCGAGGAGCTATCTGCGTAGGAAGGCGAGTTGGCGCAGTGCAAGGTCAACCTTGACAGCCACGAGGAGGAGCTTGCCGCGCGCGAACAAGCAATTGGCGGGGCTCTCAAGGAAGCAAAGGATGCTGCCGCAGCTGCCGAGGCCGCCAAGAAGGAGCTGGAGACGAAGATGGCGCAGCTGGAGGCCGATCTCAAGGCGAGCGGCGAGGAGCTTGCCGCGCTCAAGCGTGAGCGCGAGAAGGACGCCGCCGCTCATGGCGAGCTACAGGGTCGTCTCGCTGAGATAAGCAAGGAGCTTAGCGCCGCCAAGGACTCCAACGCAGATCTTGAGTTGAAGCTGGCCACTTTGACCAAGATGCTGGATGGCGCCAGGGGGCAGGAAGTGGCCTTGAAGGAGAAGATCAAGGCCGACGAGGCGCTGCTGGCGAGTGCTACTGCCGCCCAGAATGCTTTTAGGGAGACTGTGGAGCACTGGACCAAGGGTCTGGTGAATGTTGCCGCAACCATCGACGGGGAGCTGGCGCAGCTGGGGATGGAGGATCTCGGGTACTCCTCCGATGAGCACCTCCAACCCAGCGCCAAGCTCAGCTTGTTCTTCAAAGGCATGGCGACGGCCCTCCAGCGACTCCGAGAGAAGATCCCAAAGCATCTGGACGATGAGTCGCGCAAGATCTGCACGTGAATCCTTCAAAAGGTGCTGGTGAAGGTGGCCTTCCGCAACCCAGGCCTCAACCTCACCAACGTCCTCAGGTCCCTGCCGCCGGATGCTGATCTGGAAGCGCTCAAGGCCCTTGTCGCACCCATTGTGGACAAGGTGAGCGAGATCAAGAGGGTTGAGGGCGATCGCGTAGATTAGGCCGCCCGTTTTCTCTTTTTCTTGTCGCTGCTGGTCATGTTATAAGAACAATCTGTTAGAGCTGCGACAAGCTATCTTGTAATATAACTCTATTTTGGGTAGAGATTGTTGTGTTATTTCCTTTACTTGATTCCTTCCTTTGTATGTTTTTGCCCTACACTTTTAGGGAACTTGTCGGCGCAGGCACCTTAGCCGCGAGCGCTGAGTGCGGGACATCAGCAGCCTGCTGGCGGTGCCGCTTCCGACAAGAAACCTTGTCGCAACTAGTCGCAGCCCACTTAAGTTGTTGAGCGGACTCGAAACAAAGTAAGGGCGCAACTAGCTACGAGTTGGTTCCTCCGCGCAGAGGTTTTCCATACAAAGCACGGTCGTTCGAGGAAGATAACTTAAAAATTAAAACTGATTGCTCAAACTTTGGCAACTTAGCTTTTCTGTCGTTTGCTTTCCGGTAAGGCGAAACTTCCTTGAACGATGCCTGGTCCACACCATTATCTTCTCCTTTCCCCCTGGCAAACTTGTGTGTGAGGGAACCTTCCTTTCCTTTCTGAGAAAAAGAAAGAAGAGAAAATAAAGATATGGAGCCTTACGGCTCGTTATTGCTTACCGGGGGTAGACGCTGCACAAAGTGTCAGATAACGCATGCAAAAATAAAGTAGACAGCATGATATTGACAAGATGTGCGGAGCACATGAGCTTTACTTATGCACGGGGTCTGCGCCCGGCTTTGTACAAAGGATTACATGCAACATCGGCAAGACTTGTACAAAAGGTGGTTGCCGGAAAAGATTCCGGCAACCGCGCCCTACGGGTAAAACTTACGAAGATGCTCAATGTTCCAGGAGTTGCTCACCGGAATGCCATCTTCGGTCTCAAGGCGGACAGCGCCAGGCCTAGTGACTCGTTTCACCCGGTAAGGGCCTTCCCACTTCGGCGTCAACTTGTTGGAATTCTTGGCGGACTGAACGCGCCGAAGAACAAGGTCGCCTTCCTCGAAACTTCTGGCATTAACTTTGCGGCTATGGTAGCGGCGCAAAGCTTGCTGGTATCGAGCAGCTTGTACAGCAGCCTGAAGACGGTCTTCCTCAAGGAGCAGCGCGTCATCTTGTCGCAACTGCTCTTGCTCGAGCTCATCATAAGCAAGCACTCGAGGTGACCCGTATACGAGTTCCATGGGGAGAACTGCCTCTGCTCCACAGACTAGAGCGAAAGGTGTCTGGCTAGTGGCTCGATTTGGCGTCATCCTGATCGACCAAAGAACCACCGGCAGCTCCTCAATCCAGTTCCTTCAGCACTTGCGCGGCCTGTCGAAAGTTCTGGTCTTGAGCCCGCGCAGCACTTCAGCATTTGCCCTCTCCGCTTGACCGTTGCTTCTCGGATGAGCAACAGAAGTGAAGCAGACCTTGGCGCCAAGATCTTGGACGTACTGCATGAAGGTGCGGCTCGTGAATTGTGTGCCGTTGTCGGTGATGATCCTGTTAGGGATCCCGAAACGGCAAACAATCGACCTGAAGAACTTGACTGCTGACTGTGCTGTCACCTTCTTCACTGGTTCTACTTCCGGCCACTTTGTGAACTTGTCTATTGCAACGTACAAGTACTCAAAGCCCCCGACAGCTCGGGGAAAGGGGCCGAGGATGTCGAGCCCCCAGACCGAAAATGGCCAGGATAAAGGGATCGTCTGGAGAGCTTGAGCTGGCTGGTGTATCTGCTTGGAATGGAACTGGCATGCTTCACACTTGGTTACTTGTGCAGTTGCATCCTGGAGGGCTGTCGGCCAAAAGAAACCTTGCCGGAACGCTTTGCCGGCAAGTGCTCTTGCGCCAATGTGGTGGCCACATATGCCTCCATGTATCTCTGCCAATAGCTTTTGTCCGTCCTCCCGGTGAATACACTTCAATTTCACGCCGTTGAGTCTTCTTCTGTACAGTGTGTCATCGACAAACTGGTACATACTTGACTGCCGGGCTACTCTTTCCGCTTCTTCTTGCTCTTCGGGAAGTTCTCCTATCTGAAGGAAACGGACAATCTGCTGTTCCCATGCTAGAGCTTGCGGCTCGACAACAAAGACTAAAGGCACATCTGCTGCTGCAGGAACATCCGCTTCTACGGCGAGAACCTGCGGCTCAGCCGGAGCTTGGCGTTCCCCGGCAAGCTTGCCGGAGCAAAACTTGTCGGGAGCGTCTGCTTCAACGGAACAAACCCTAAGGCTTGCCGGAGCAGACTGCTCCTCAGCACCTTTGGTGTTGATCTTGAGGACCTTCTTGGCGGCGGCTTCGGGGAGCTCCGCCGGAAAATAGTCACCAGAAATCATCTTCCTCTTCTTGCTCTGTCCAGTTGATGGCGTTACAGACGGTTGAGTCAGCTTGAGCACAAAGATCCCTGGTTCCATAGGTAACTTCAGTGCGGCGCACTTTGACAGGCCATCCGCAATGTCGTTCTGAGCTCTTGGAACATGTTCCATCTGTAGGCCGTCAAAGTGCTCTTCTAGCTTTCTCACTTCATCAATGTAGGCTTCCATCAACGGACTCTGATAATTCTTGTTCACTTGGCAGACGACAAGCTGTGAGTCACCCCTGACAATGAGCTTCTTGATCCCAAGGTCTGCTGCGATCCTGAGACCGGCAAGCAATCCTTCATACTCTGCGGTATTGTTCGCTGCTTGCTCCTTGGGAAAGTGCATCTGGACTACGTACTTGAGTTGCTCTCCGGTGGGTGCAACAAGTAGCACGCCCGCACCGGCGCCTTGCAGCGAGAAGGCACCATCAAAGTACATCAGCCACTCTTTGCTTGCTTCCTTGACGGGGATGCTCGTTTCTGGAACTTCTTCATCTTGTGTTGGCGTCCACTCTGCTATGAACTCTGCCAATGCTCTGCTTTGGATAGTTGAAGTGCTCTCAAACTTGAGGCCAAAGCTTGACAGTTCCAGTGCCCACTCGACAATCCTGCATGTCGCTTCTGGATTTTGCAATATCCTCTTCAGCGGAAAACGAGTGACGACTGTAATCTCATGTGCTTGGAAATAATGGCGCAGCTTTCTCGAGGCCATGAGAAGGCCGAAAAGCAATTTCTGCACACCAGAGTACCTTGACCTGGCCCCCTGCAGAAGGGAACTGACAAAGTAAACTGGGCGCTGCACCATTCTTTTCTGCATCTTCTCACGCGCCTGCGCAGATCCATCTTTGTCGGGACCAGAGCTTGTCGGTGAAGTCCCCTGCTTGTCGCTGGATGCATCTGCCGTGGTTGCTGGCTCATCATCCGCTTCTCTCTCTGCTACTAACGCAGCACTTACCACTTGATTGGTTGCCGCTATATACAGCAGCAACTTCTCTTGTGGCTTAGGTGCGACAAGTATTGGAGTGGAGGACAGGTATCTCTTTAAGTCCTGCAGCGCAGCGTCCGCTTCCGGAGTCCATTTCATTGGTCCTGCCTTTTTCAATATTTTGAAAAATGGCAGGGCGCGCTCAGCAGACCTAGAGATAAACCTGCTGAGAGCAGCTACGCAACCGGCAAGTCTTCGTACATCCTTGACGCGCTTTGGTGCTTCAATCTGCTCAATGGCCTTGATCTTGTCGGGATTGGCTTCAATTCCCCGTTGAGACACGAAGAACCCGAGAAGCTTGCCGGAGGGGACTCCAAACACACACTTCTCGGGGTTAAGCTTGAGGTTGATCTTGCGCAGATTTTCAAAGGTTTCGTCTAAATCTTGAATCAGAGTTGACTTGTCCTTGCTCTTGACCACTATGTCGTCCATGTAGGCTTCCACATTTCTGTGTATTTGTGGCTCAAAAGCTTCATGGACAACCCTTGCAAATGTTGAACCAACATTCTTTAAACCGAAAGGCATCCGTACGAAACAGTATGTGCCACATGGGGTGATGAATGCGGTCTTCTCCTCATCCTCTTCTGCCATGAAGATCTGATGGTATCCTGAGTATGCATCAAGAAATGAAAGCAAGTCACATCCGGCCGTGGAGTCAACAATCTGGTCGATGCGCGGCAAGGGAAATGGGTCTTTGGGACAAGCTTTATTGACATCGGTAAAATCGATACAAAGCCTCCATTTCCCGTTTGCCTTGCGCATGACTACAGGATTGGCCAACCACGTAGGATGGAGCACTCCTGTGACAAGGCCTGCTGCTTCCAATTTCTTGATTTCTTCTGCAATGAATTCTTGGCGCTCCACTGCCTGTTTCCTGACTTTCTGCTTGACGGGCCGCGCATGAGGACAGACGGCAAGATGGTGCTCGATTAGTTTCCTGGGAACACCGGGGATGTCAGACGGTTGCCAAGCAAATATGTCGACGTTCGCCCGCAGGAAAGCAACAAGCGCGCTTTCCTATTTAGGGTCGAGAGTGGCACTGATGGTGAAGGTACCACCAGTGCCATCCTCCTTGGTGGACACCTTCTTGGTCTCAGGTGGAGCTACCATTGTTTTCTTACACTTGCCGGTGGAGCTCGATGGTGCGTCCTCGACGGTAGCGCAGCACTCCGAAGAGGTGCGCTTGCCGGAGTGGGCATCAGAACTCTTGCCGGACTTGGTTTTCTTCTTCGCTCCGGGAGCTTCAACGGCAAGTGAATCACAATCTGTTGCGGCTGCTGCTTCCCGGTAGATCTTGTCGGCGCAGATAAGAGCATCCTTCTTGTCGCCAGGGACAGAGATGACACTTATCGGGCCTGGCATCTTCAGTATGTTGTATGCATAGTGAGAGGCTGCCATGAATTTGGCGAGTGCTGGACGGCCGAGTATCCCATTGTAAGGCAATGGAAAGTCAGCAACGTCAAAAGTGACCCTCTCAGTCCTGAAGTTCAATTCGCTGCCAAATGTCACCGGCAACGTGATCTTTCCCTTCGGCTTGCTCCTTCCCGGATTGATGCCTTGGAATGTGCCGGTCTCTTCGAGCTCGCCATCAGGGATCTGGAGTTTCTGGAGTACCGCGGAGGAGATCAGGTTCAAGCCGGCCCCGCCGTCAACTAGCATCTTAGTGACCTTGAGGTTGCGGATAGTTGGTGAAACCAACATCGGCAAGCACCCGACCGCAGTTATGCGATCAAGGTGGTCCTCAATATCAAAGATGATAGGCGTGCTGGACCATTTCAGAGGCTTGCTTGACTCAATGGGTGGTTCTGCCGCATTGACTTCCCGCACCCACTGCTTGAGCTGGCGGTGTGAAGTATGCAGAGAAGCACCGCCGTCAACGCACAGGACCTCTGTGGCTTTCTGGAACTCTTGCTCATCGGTCTTGTCATCATCCATATCTTCATCGTCGTCGTCATCTTCATCCTTGTCGCGGCCGCGGGGAGGTCTGTCTCCTTGCCGCTGCTTGGCCTTGCCGCGGCGTCCTCCTCGGCCGGGACGTTTCTTGCCGGCTCCTCCAGCACCTTCTTGGGCTTTCTCCTTGTCGCGTCGCTCGTATTCAGCTTTTTGCTGTTCGACAAGCTGTTCGACCTTCTTGCAGCTCTGGAGGTCATGGCCCTTGGTGCGGTGGATCTTGCAGTACTGCTTGTTGGTGTCGTCCTGCTTGTCGGCGACCGCCACAGCCTGGTAGTTGGTGCCTGCGGCAATCTCCTTGCCGGAGCTACCAGCTTTTGCTTTCTTGGCGCCACCTCCGTTGCCGGACTGCTCAACGACTAGCACATCTCTGCCTTTCTTCTTCCTGTTGTTCCGCTGCGGTTTCTCTTTGCTGGGGCAGTCTCCTCACTATCAGATCCTCCTGCTCCTATATTCTCTCCGGGGAGTTTCCTCCCTTCCTCAGCACGTGCACACTTGTCGGCCAGGGCATATAGCTCACTGACATCTCTGATCTTACACATCGCCATCTCCTCCCGCATCCTGCGATTTCGCACATTCTGATGGAACGCGCTGATTACCGCGGAAGGGTGGACATCTGGGATGTTATGCTGTACGCGGCTGAATCTCTGAATGTACTTGCGCAGGGGCTCTCCTTCCTTCTGGGCGAGCAGATGAAGGTCGCTCTCTTGGCCATGAGGCTTGTGGCCGCACGTAAAGGCACCGACAAACTGATGGCATAGATCTGCCCAGGAGGATATGGAGTTATCTGGCAAGTGCATGAGCCAGGATCTAACATTGGGCTTGAGCACTAGGGGGAAGTAGTTGGCCAGGATCTTGTCGTCCCGTCCCCCGGCAGCTTGCACCGCGATGGTGTAGATGCTGAGGAATTCCGACGGATGCGACTTGCCGTCGTACTTCTCTGGTATGTTTGGCTTGAAATTCTTCGTGCTGGGCCACTGGACTTGCCACAGCTCACGAGTGAACGCAGGACAACCTACCGCGTACGGCAAGTCGCCTGGTTCCCCTGGCGCATGCATGTCGACAGAAGGCCCGGCGCGCTGGTCGGATTGACGCCGCGCTTCTCTTCGGTGCTCGATGCGAGTACGAGCGTCTTCTTGCTGTCGTTCGTGAAGAACTTGGCACTGATCGCGACGAGCTCGTGGATCTGATGATGCGGTGGATTCGCTGTCGAGGTGGATCCGGCGAGTCGGCGATCTTGGCCTTCGAGGTGGAGAGTGCATGGTAGTTGCACCCCCACCGGTTTCGTCGCCATCGGCTCGTGCCTGGCAGTCCTGCCGCGGCAGCGACGCACTCGGCTGCCGCAGAGTGTCGCCGTTGGCGAAGCCGATGAGACTCTGAATGGTGGCCCTCCATTGATCGATCTTGTCTTCCGTTGGAGGGTAATCCAGGAGCAGTTGAGCTCGCGCCAAAGCTTCTGCTGGAGTGGTGGGTGGCAGTGGCGAACGGTGCGAGGAGCGGGATATGCTCGGACTTCTAACTATGTTAGAAGGAGCAGTATCCCGTCCAGGCGACCGCGTCTCGCTCGTGCCAGCACGTTGGCATGCATGCTGGTCTTGAGCACCCCGAGATCCTCCAGCTCGATCTTGTCCTAACAAACGTATGGCACTGCGAGTACCATGACGTTGTCGGTCCTGCGCCTCGTGAGATGGGCGCGGTGCATGTACGGATGCCGAGGTCTACGCAGCCTTGACCTTGGACCTGGCAGCACCGTGAGCTTCCTCGTCGACGCCCGTTCTTCCGCCGGCGTCTACCCCACCACCCGATTGCTCCGGTGGTGGTGGGATCGACGTGGACGGAACAGTTGCCGCCGAAGCCTTCTTCTTTGGTGGCATGTCGATGAAGAAGATGAAGATCTAGCTCGTGTGAACGCCGGATCAGGTTCACACAACCTCGACGCCCCCTACCTGGCGCGCCAAAGATGTCTGGGAAGCTGATCCACGAACACCTATGGGACCGGCGGACCGAGCCCCTTTCGGTTCGGCGGGGGGCGGAGGTCGCACCAAGAGCGGATCGAGGCGAAGGACACGAGCAGTTTTTACCCAGCTTCGGAGCTCTCCGGAGAGATAATACTCCTATTGCTGCTTGTCTGATTGTATTGAGTTCTTGCTCAGGAGCGCTGAGTGCTACAGTACGCACCAGCTGCTAACGAGATCGAGCATGAGTGTTTTTCTGGCTTCGAACCCCCTCTACATCGCACATGGGCCACCTTTTATATGCTCAAGGGGTCTCCGACAGGTGGCAACGTAGACAAGGGCAAAAATGGAAAAGGTGTTGTGGTTGGTACAACTACTTGTACAGTGTATCCTACCTAACCCTGACGGCAGGGGACAAAGGCATTAAATGCCCGTCTGCGTCGCCCAAATAGTGCAAAAAGGACCGTCAGGGGCGCCACCGTTCGCCACGATGGCGGTCTTGTCAGCGTCGCTTGCCACCGCACACCGCTGGCTGCACAGCCTCTTGCCACGCGCGTCTGGAAAGGCCTCAGGGCGACACGTTGGTGGATGTGCTGGAGCGCGGGTACTGAGTGGTAGCTTGTCGCGACAAGCACCTTGCCACGGATATTGTCTTGTCGCGCACGGAAGCTTGTTGCTCACCGGGCCTTGCCGGGACGCGTGGCGCGTCGCGGCAAGTTCCTTGCGATGCCTTGGTTAGCCTTCCCGGCAAGCTTCTCTTGCCGGGGCCTTCTCTCCTTGGCTTGAATACTTTGTTCTTGAATGGTTCCAAAGGAACCACGGAGGACCTTGGCGGTCACCCGGCAAGCCTTGCCGCGGGGTGCTGCAACTGCCCGTGCACAAGTTCGGGATACTAGGGTACCCCTACTCTAGTACACCGACAGGGAGCATCATGAAGCATATGACTAGCACATTTAAGTCTAACCCACTTCCTATGCATAGGGATTTTGTGAGCAAACAACTTATGGGAACAATAATCAACAAGCATAGGAAGGTAAAACAAGCATAGCTTCAAGATTTTAAGCACATAGAGGGGGAACTTGATATTATTGCAATTCCTACAAGCATATATTCCTCCCTCATAACAATTTTCAGTAGCATCAAGAATGAATTCAACAATATAACCAGCACCTAAAGCATTCTCTTCATGATCTACAAGCATAGAAAATTCATTACTCTCCACATAAGCAATTTTTTTCTCATGAATAGTAGTGGGAGCAAACTCAACAAAATAATTATCATGTGAGGCATAATCCAATTGAAAACTAAAATCATGATGACAAGTTTCATGGTTACCATTATTCTTAATAGCATACAAGTCATCACAATAAGCATCATAGATAGCAACTTTGTTCTCATAATAAATTGGAACCTCTTCTGAAATAGTGGATTCATCACTAAATAAAGTCATGACCTCTCCAAATCCACTTTCATAATTATAACAATAAAATTCAACATCCTCCAAAATAGTGGGATCATTACTTCCTAAAGTTGACACTCTTCTAAACCCACTTCCATCAATATAATCATCATAAATAGGAGGCATGCTTTCATCAAAATAAATATTCTCATCAAAACTTGGGGGACTAAAAATATCATATTCATCAAACATAGCTTCCCCAAGCTTGTGGTTTGGATATCATTAGCATCATGGATATTCAAGGAATTCATACTAACAACATTGCAATCATGCTCATCATTAAAATATTTAGTGCCAAACATTCTAATGCATTCTTCTTCTAGCACTTGAGCACAATTTTCCTTTCCATCATTCTCACGAAAGATATTAAAAAGATGAAGCGTATGAGACAAACTTAACTCCATTTTTTTTTGTAGTTTTCTTTTATAAACTAAACAAGTGATAAAACAAGAAACAAAAAGATTCAATTGCAAGATCTAAAGATATACCTTCAAGCACTCACCTCCCCGGCAATGGCGCCAGAAAAGAGCTTGATGTCTACTACACAACCTTCTTCTTGTAGACGTTGTTGGGCCTACAAGTGCACAGGTTTGTAGGACAGTAGCAAATTTCCCTCAAGTGGATGACCTAAGGTTTATCAATCCATAGGAGGCGTAGGATGAAGATGGTCTCTCTCAACCAACCCTGCAACCAAATAACAAAGAGTCTCTTGTGTCCCCAACACACCCAATACAATGGTAAATCGTATAGGTGCACTAGTTCGGCGAAGAGATGGTGATATAAGTGCAATATGGATGGTAGAGAAAGGTATTTGTAATCTGAAAATATAAAAACAGCCAGGTAACTAATGATAAAAGTGAGTGTAAACGGTATTGCAATGATAGGAAACAAGGCATAGGGTTCATACTTTCACTAGTGCAAGTTCTCTCAACAATAATAACATAGATAGATCATATAACAATCCCTCAACATGCAACAAAGAGTCACTCCAAAGCCACTAATAGCGGAGAACAAACGAAGAGATTATGGTAGGGTACGAAACCACCTCAAAGTTATTCTTTCGAATCAATCTATTCAAGAGTTCGTACTAGAATAACACCTTAAGACACAAATCAACCAAAACCCTAATGTCACCTAGATACTCCATTGTCACCTCACACAATCTCAAATTCATCCAACCAACACAAAGTACTTCAAAGAGTGCCCCAAAGTTTCTACCGGAGAGTCAAGAAAACGTGTGCCAACCCCTATGCATAGGTTCATGGGCAGAACCCGCAAGTTGGTCACCAAAACATACATCAAGTGGCACGTGATATCCCATTGTCACCACAGATAAACACGGCAAGACATACATCAAGTGTTCTCAAATTAAAGACTCAATCCGATAAGATAACCTTAAGAAGGAAACTCAATTCATCACAAGAGAGTAGACGGGGAGAAACATCATAAGATCCCACTATAATAACAAAGCTCGTGATACATCAAGATCGTGTCATAGAGAGAATACGAGAGAGAGAGAGAGAGAGAGATAAAACACATAGCTACTCCCTCCTCGTCATGGATAGCGCTGGGATGATGAAGATAGCCACCAGTGATGGATTCCCCCTCCGGTAGGGTGCCGCAACTGGCTCCCGAGAGGTTTTTGGTGGCTACAGAGGCTTGCAGCGGCGGAACTCCCGATCTATCTTGATATTCGATGGTTTTAGGGTACGTAGGCTTATATGGCGAAAGAAGTCGGTCGGGAGATGCTCGAGGGGCCCACGAGATAGGGGGGTGCGCCCAGTAGGGGGGGCGCCCTCCTATCTCGTGGAGTCCTCGGGGATCTTCTGATGTGAACTCCAAGTCTCCAGGAACATATTCTTCCCAAAAATAATGCTGCCAAAGGTTTCATTCCGTTTGGACTCCGTTTGATATTCCTTTTCTTTGAAATACTGAAAAAGGCAATAAAACAGCAATATGGGCTGGGCCTCCGGTTAGTAGGTTAGTCCCAAGAATGATATAAATGTGTAAAATAAAGCCCATAAACATCGAAAAGGGGTAATATAATAGCATGGAACAATCAAAAATTATAGATACGTTGGAGACGTATCACACCGTTCCGAGAGCACCAGGGCGGTGGATGACGGTGAGGCCTAGGAAGGGACGACACGGAGCCAGGCAAGACGCGGTAGTGGAAGCCCATGCGGAGAGGAGTACGAGGGTTCACTGGTTCGGCTGCGGTGTGAGGCTGTCTTCGCCATAGAATAACAGGGGGTGGGGGTGAGTGGATGGCCTGGCCAGTGGTAGGAGTAGTAGGGGGCGGTGAGGTCTCCGCGGCATCACAGCTGGCCACGGGAGGCAGGAGCACGCGGCACGACTGGCGCTGGTTTGGGCGGCTGGAGCAAGAAGACTAGAGGTTTAAGAAGCACTACAGTCGTTGGATGGACATCGTACGGTCACTAGAGCTAGAATCATTCATATTGACTAAGTTGACAAAGCCCTACGTCCCCGTCAACTTAGTAGGCCCACAAGTCAGGGTGTATTCATTTTTTTGTGCGTAATAAGGAGGCACTTCCTTGTGTGCGAAGATATAGCTGGTGGGTCCGACCTATCAGCGGGGGGAATGTTTTTTTCACGAAATACAGAGGCCCTTCCGGCGGGTCCTAGCTGTTAGGTGGCGGAATCATTATTTTGCACGTAATAAGGAGGCATTTCCTTGCGTGCGGCCGTGGACCCAGCTGTCAGCCTCTCCATGTACAGTCCACTTCCGATGGATGTCGTCCGTTGACCAAGTTGACCACACTGTGCCGAGAGCACCAGGGCGGTGGACGACGGCGAGGCATAGGAAGGGAACGACACGGAGTCAGGGAAGACTCGGTAGTTGTTTCCCATGCGGAGGGTAGTACAAGGGTTTACTGGTTCGTCTGCCATCACCAGAGAATAACAGCAGGTGTGGGTGAGTAGAGGGATGGCTAGGCTAGCGATGGGAGTACGGTGGGGCGGTGAGGCCTGCGCGGCAGCATAGTCGACCGTGGGAGGAGGGAGCAGGCAGTCCCGTCGGCCCTTGTTTGAGCGGCTGGAGCAGGAAGAGCAGAGATTGAAGAAGCACGACAGCCGTTGGATGCACATCTAACAGTCACTGCTTTCATGTGTTGACTAAGTTGACACGGCGTTGCGTGTGCGTCAAACTTTTTTTAGGAAAGCATATGCGTCAACCTGTAGTAGGCGCACAAGTCAGCCTCAAATCTGTGGAAAACAGCATACAACCCATCTGCCATTATTTCTAATAATTTACAGCCCATTTGCTAATTCTTAAGAATTTTTTTGGAGCCCATCTTATTTTTGTTAGCATTACACCCCATATTGTGGCCACGGTTAAAAATTATACGAAATTTTGCATATTTTGGTGCGGTCAACTATTTTTAATCCCAAAATATCGAGTCACATTCAGACTATTTTGAAAAAATAATTTATATAAATATAAAATCCAAATAATTGTCCACTCATAAAAATCAATGGAATTTAAAATCTTGTAATGAAAAAAAAATTGAAACTAATTCCCGGTTTGATGTGTTTTAAAAATGTACAACCCGTTTTTGGGCAAACCGAATGAAACTCTCCTCGTCTTGAAATATTTGCAGCCCAGCAGGGCTAATAAAGCAAGTAGGCCTCGTTTGGGTATTTCTTAAAAAAATAGAACTGGGCTAGCCATTTTTAGCAAGAAAAAACACAACTGGGCTCATGATGTAGGAAACATAAATAAAACCCTGGCTAGACGGGCCACAGCCCCCGCACATCCCCGTTGTTACCGTGATCCGTCACTAAAACTAGTATAAATAACAACTGCTTGTTCCTCAAAAAAACAGTGCGACCTGTTGGGTCCCTGGTGTCCGCCGCTCGTAGTGTAATTCTCTCGTTTACTGACTACGTTGACAATGGTGTGAGCCCCAGATGTCCAACCATTAGGAGGAACCATTTTTTTGGGCTTGTAATAACGAGGCACTCGGTTGCGTACTGCCATGACGCTGGTGGGTCCCTACTGTCATCCTCTCCACGCACAGTCATCTCCTTGTTCCTCTCGATTGTTGATGACGTTGACAATGCAAGAGGGCGGCGCACTGCGCACGGCGAGCAAACCAAGGTGGAGGATGACGGCGAGGCCTAGGACGGAATGAACAGGAGCCATGGAAGATGCGCCGGTCCAGTCGCAGGCGGAGGGGAGTACAAGGGTTGACTGGTTCGGGTGCTGGTGCGTGTTGGGGCTGACATCGCCGGAGAATAACAGGATGTGTGCGGGAATAGAGGGAGGGACTGGCCAGCGTTGGAGGGTCCTACGAAGGCGCAGCCTGCCATGGGAGGCGGGAGCAGGCAGAGCTGACGGGGTGGTTTGGTTTGGGCGGCTGGAGGAAAAAGACTAGAGATAGAAGATACACGACACATGTTGGATGTCAATCCAATGGCTGGTAGGCAGAATTGTGACGCCCCCAATTCAATCGTACACTAATCATGCACGCAAATGTGTACGATCAAGATCAGGGACTCACGGGAAGATATCACAACACAACTCTAAAAGTAAAATAAGTCATACAAGCATCATATTACAAGCCAGGGACCTCGAGGGCTCGAATACAAGTGCTCGAACATAAACGAGTCAGCGGAAGCAACAATATCTGAGTACAGACATAAGTTAAACAAGTTGCCATAAGATGGCTAGCACAAACTAGGATATAGATCGAAAGAGGCACATGCCTCCTGCCTGGGATCCTCCTAACAACTCTTGGTCATCGTCAGCGGCCTGCACGTAGTAGTAGGCAACTCCAGTGTAGTAGGAGTCGTCGTCGACGGTGGCATCTGTCTCCTGGGCTCCAACATCTGATTGCGATGTCCGGGAAGAAGAGGAAAAGGGGGAAAAGAGGGAGCAAAGCAACCGTTAGTGCTCATCCAAAGTACTCGCAGTCAAGTATCTACACTACATATGCATGGGTATATGTGTAAAGAGGCAATATCGGTGGACTGAACTGCAGAATGCCAGACTAAGAGGGGGATAGCTAGTCATATCGAATACTAGCTTCTAGCAGCCTCCATCTTGTAGCATGTAGAAGAGAGTAGATTGAAGTCCTCCAAGTAGCATCGCATAGCATAATCCTACCCGGCGATCCTCGCCTCGTCTCCCTGTGGGAAAGCGATCACCGAGTTGTCTCTGGAACTTGTATGGGTGTGTTTTATTAATTATCCAGTTCTAGTTGTCATAAGGTCAAGGTACAACTCCAGGTCATCCTTTTACCGAGGGACACGGCTATTCGAATAGATCAACTTCCCTGTAGGGGTGCACCACATAACCCAACACGCTTGATCCCTCTAGCCGGACACACTTTCCTGGGTCATGCCCGGCCTCGGAAGATCAACACGTCGCAGCCCCACCTAGGCACAACAGAGAGGTCAGCACACCGGTCTAAATCCTATGCACGCAGGGGTCTGGGTCCATCGCCCATTGCACACCTGCACATTGCGGACGCGGCCGGAAGCAGACCCAGCCCCCTTAATACAAGCGCAGGCTTACGGTTCAATCCAGCGCGCGCTGCTCAGTCGCCGATGTCAAGAAGGCTTCGGCTAATACCACGACTTCGAGTGCCCATAACTGTTCCCGCGTAGTTGGTTAGTGCGTATAGGCCAGTGGCCAGACTCAGATCAAATACCAAGATCTCGTTAAGCGTGTTATTATGAAGTAACCGTGAATGCCGACCAGGGCCAGGCCCACCTCTCGCCTAGGTGGTCTCAACCTGCCCTATCGCTCCGCCTCAAAGTAACAGTCGGGGGCCGTCGGGAACCCAGGCCCACCTCTACCGGGATGGAGCCACCTGTCCTTCCAGCCCCCACATCGGAATCACGTGTGGGTACTCAACGAGTCGACCCGACTTTAGTCACCATCTGTATAGTATGTATATATGTATAGTATATACCCGTGATCACCTCCCGAGTGATCACGGCCCGATAGTATAGCAAGGCAGACTGACAAGAATGTAGGGCCAATGATGATAAACTAGCATCCTATACTAGGCATTTAGGATTGCGGGTAAGGTATCAATGACTATAGCAAAAGTGACAGGCTATGAAACAGAATAGGAGTAACCAAACAGTAACATGCTACACTACTCTAATGCAAGCAGTAGAGAGAAGAATAGGCGATATCTGGTGATCAAGGGGGGGCTTGCCTGGTTGCTCTGACCAGGAGGGGTCGTAAACTCCGTAGTCGAACTGGGGTCGCCGGCAGTCTTGGGGTCTACCGAAAAGAAGTAATGGAGGGGGAACACAATAAGTAACAAAGCAATCAAAGCATCACAAAGAGTAACATGGCAATATGCGGTCTTAGGTGTGCCCTAATGTGGTAGTAGGTGATACTGATGAAGGGGGGAAACATCCGGGAAAGTATCCCCGGCGTTTCGCATTTTCGGACAGATGAACCGGAGGTGAAATGTTGCAGGTTCACTATGCTAGGGACGAGTGGCAGACGAATGAGTTGCGTATCTGGATTCGTCTCGTTGTTCTGAGCAACTTTCATGTACAAAGTTTTTCCATCCGAGCTACGGTTTATTTTATATTAATTTTAAAAGAATTAATCATATTTAGAATTTATTTAATTATTTTACATCAACATTATCTAGAATAGTTTATGCTGACATCATCATGACGTCAGCATGACATCAGCAGTCAACAGGGCGTTGACTGGGTCAAACTGACATGTGGGTCCCCGTGATATGATACGCTCTGTCACACATAAGCCTCCTTATATCTTCCTCAAAACAGCCACCATACCTACCTATCATGGCATTTCCATAGCCATTCCGAGATATATTTCCATGCAACTTCCATCATCATCATATACATGACTTGAGCATTCATTGTCATATTGCTTTGCATGATCGTAAGATAGCTAGCATGACGTTTTCATGGCTCGTCCGTTTTTTGATGTCATTGCTACGCTAGATCATTGACATCTCGGTACACCGCCGGAGGCATTCATATAGAGTCATATCTTTGTTCTAGATATTGAGTTGTAAGTAAATAAAAGTGTGATATCATCATTATTAGAGCATTGCCTCAGTGAGGAAAGGATGAAGGAGACTATGATTCCCCCACAAGTCGGGATGAGACTCCGGACTTTATGAAAAATAAAAGAGGCCAAAGAAGCCCAAATAAAAAAGAGGCCAAAGAAGCCCACCAAAAAGAAAGAAAAAAATAAAAAAATGAAAAATAAAAGAAAAAATGAGAGAAAAAGAGAGAAGGGGCAATGTTACTATCCTTTTACCACACTTGTGCTTCAAAGTAGCACCATGTTCTTCATAGAGAGAGTCTCCTATGCTTTCACTTTCATATACTAGTGGGAATTTTCATTATAAAACTTGGCTTGTATATTCCGATGATGGGCTTGCTCAAATGCCCGAGGTCTTCATGAGCAAGCAAGTTGGATGCACACCCACTTAGTTTCAGTTTGAGCTTTCATACACTTATAGCTCTAGTGCATCCGTTGCATGGCAATCCCTACTCACTCACATCGATATCTATTTATGGCATCTCGATAGCCCGTTGATACGCCTAGTTGATGTGAGACTTTCTCGTCTTCTCCACATAACCTCCACCATCATATTCTATTCCACCTATAGTGCTATGTCCATGGCTCACGCTCGTGTATTGCATGAAAGTTGAAAAAGTTTGAGATTATTAAAATATGAAACAATTGCTTGGCTTGTTATCGGGGTTGTGCATGATTAAATACTTTGTGTGATGAAGATAGAGCAACAACCAGACTATATGATTTTGTAGGGATAACTTTCTTTGGCCATGTTGTTTTGAAAAGACATGATTGCTTTATTGGTACACTCGAAGTATTATTGTTTTATGTCAAATGATAGACTATTGCTTTGAATCACTCGTGTCTTAATATTCATGCCATGATTAGACATATGATCAAGATTATGCTAGGTAGCATTCCACATCTAAAATTATCTTTTTTATCATTTACCTACTCGAGGACGAGCAGGAATTAAGCTTGGGGATGCTGATACGTCTCCGTCGTATCTATAATTTTTGATTGTTCCATGCCAATATTATTCAACTTTTATATACTTTTGGCAACTTTTTATACTATTTTTTGGGACTAACATACTGATCCAGTGCCCAGTGCCAGTTCCTGTCCGTTGCATGTTTTTTGTTTCGCAGAAACCCAATATCAAACGGAGTCCAAACGGGATAAAAATGGACGGAGATTATTTTTTTGGAATATTTATGATTTTTGGGAAGTAAAATCAACACGAAACAGTGTCCGGGGTGGCCACAAGACAGGGGGGCGCGGCCTGAGCTCTCTTGGGCCACCCATAAGGCGGTTGAAGCTCTTCTTTTGGCGCAAGAAAGATAATTTTATGAGAAAGATCTGGGCGAAAGATTCACCCCAATCGGAGTTATGGATCTCCAGTATAGAGGAAACAGTGAAGGGGTAGAATCTGAGAACGCGGAAACAGAGGGAAACAGAGAGATAGATCCAATCTCGGAGGGGCTCTCGCCCCTCCCACGCCATGGGAGCCAAGGACCAGAGGGGAAACCCTTCTCCCATCTAGGGAGGAGGTCAAGGAAGAAGAATAAGAAGGGGGGCCCTCTCCCCCTTGCTTCCGGTGGCGCCGGAGTGCTGCCGGGGGCCATCATCATCACCGCGATCTTCACCAACAACTTCACCGCCTTCATCACCAACTCTTCCTCCCTCTATGCAGCGGTGTAACCTCTCTCTTACCCGCTGTAATCTCTACTTAAACATGGTGCTCAACGCTATATATTATTTCCCAATGATGTATGGCTATCTTATGATGTTTGAGTAGATCCATTTTGTCCTATGGGTTAATTGATGATCGTGATTGGTTTGAGTTGCATGTTTTATTATTGGTGTTGTCCTATGGTGCTCTCCATGTCGCGCAAGCGTGAGGGATCCCCGTTGTAGGGTTTGCAATATGTTTATGATTTGCTTATGGTGGGTGGCATGAGTGAACAGAAGCACAAACCCGAGTAAGTAGGTTGTTTGTGTATGGGATAAAAGGGGACTTGATACTTTAATGATATGGTTGGGTTTTACCTTAATGAATCTTTAGTAGTTGCGGATGCTTGCTAGAGTTCCAATCATAAATGCATATGATCCAAGTAGAGAAAGTATGTTAGCTTATGCCTCTCCCTCAAATAGAATTGCAACAGTGATTACCGGTCTAGTTATCGATTACCTTGGACAAATAGCTTTCTCGTAACAAAAAGCTCCCTACTAATACTTAATTTATTGCATCTTTATCTAAACAGCCCCTAGTCTTTATTTACGTGCTCTTTATTATCTTGGAAACCTATCCTATCAACCTACAAAGCACTTCTAGTTTCGTACTTGTTCTAGGTAAAGCGAACGTCAAGCGTGCGTAGAGTTGTATCGGTGGTCGATAGAACTTGAGGGAATGTTTATTCTACCTTTAGCTCCTCGTTGGGTTCGACACTCTTACTTATCGAAAACTGTTGCGATCCCCTACACTTGTGGGTCATCATAGATCCGGCGAGGGAGCGTTCTGGCGAGGCGGCTCCGGTGAGGTCCAGGCGGGGCGGCGGTGGCCGCGGCGTCTGTGGCCTTTGGGCGCGATCTTGAGCGAGGGGGAAGGGCGAGGAAGAGACGACGGGACGGTGCCGACGGGGTCCGGCGAGCGCCTGGTGATGGGGGACGGTGGGGTAGGCAGCGGGGCGCCGGGCGCGGAGGTTGTTGCCCCGATCCAGAAGGGGACCAGGGAGCAAGGAGAGTGGGGGTTTCATCCCTGATCCACATTTGGATCGGGATGGGGAGAGGGAGTGGCGACGTGGGGGGAGTGGGAGCGAGTGTGTTAGGGTATCGGGTAGTGGGGGGTATGTGTAGGCCGGGGGTGGGCCGACCGGCTGGGCTAAAGCCCAGTTGAAATGAGGGGGGAGTTTCACTTCCTTTTATTTAGTCTTTTCCCTTTTCTTATTTTATTTTATAGATCTTGTTTAATTTTTTATTTTGCTCATTTTCTTTTATTTCTTGAACTAGTTTTGTTTCATGCATCACAAAGTAAATTCCTAGTTTAGTGTCACAACATCACCCACTGCCATAAAAAGTTTCGCCCAATATTAAGTTAGATTAGTATTTTGTAAAGTATCAAGGGCACTTATTTAATCATTTCAACTACTGTTCTAATCATTTTAGAGTACTTAAGCCTTTTTATAAAAGTGTGGTTTATTCACCAGAATTACCTATGCATTATTTGGCACACCTTTGAACATTTAAGTTTTATCGTCTGAAAACTTTTGTTGTTTGTCTTTAATTCAAATTTGAATTTGGATCGGTTCTGAACTAACACGAGACTAGCAACATTAATCGTGGTGACGTGGCATCATTGCCAGAGGGTTACTGTAGCTTAATTACCCGGGCGTCACAATTCTCCTCCACTACAAGAAATCTCTTCCCGAGATTTTAAAAGGTGGAAAAACAGGGAAAGGTCTGGTTACGAAATTCTAACGAATCTTCTCGGTCTTGGTTGCTCTTCTCAAAGAGGTCGATCCATACCGTTGATGTCTCCATTACTATGCATCAATGCATCATGATGAAGTTGTCGTCCTTCCTTCAGGATCTTCACCGTACTTACGAACAGATAAGAAGGGAACTCCGGGAGAACGGACCCTTGCAAGGTTGACTATCTAGTAGATAACATCAGGGAAGCTGGCGGAATGTAACTCTCGAATTGAAACCTTAGAAAATATCGAGAGCAAAGTAAGAAGGTATCATGAGAAGTTTCGAGCGGGCAGGCAATCATTCGGTGCCTGAAACAGGGCGTGAAAGCAGGTTCGTAGCAACGGGAATAAGTATTGTGTCTGATACCAGAGTTGATCTCGTCGGAAGGCGGCTCGTGAATTATGTATGAGGCCATGCGTGAGGAATAACTTTGGGAATAGGGGGTGTACATGAGAGTCAGGTTTCGATCCTGTGGAACTGTGGGTTATGGGCCCACCATATGGGTTAAAAGTAGGAAGGGCGGTGACGTCTTGCACGACCATGTAAGCAAGGCATGTCAGAGGTTAGTTTGTCGGTCATGTCAGCAACAACATCGGTACCAAGGGCGAGGGACGAAGAGAACCATTTTCCTACTCGTTGAACGAGGCAGACCAATAGGCAAAGTTCTCGTCCATCGGTGATTACCGGAAGGACATCAACAAAAGGAACGGGGCCTTACTGACAGATTTGTACACCGAGGTGTTTACATAAGCAGGGGAATATTGTTCCTTAGATCATATAGATCACAAGAAAGCTTTAACCAAACAATGAAAGGAAAATATGATTATCAGATCAAATAGAACAATGGGTTTAAACACATATTTCAGGGGTATATCCTTCCCAAGGTCAAGCAGAGCATGATACCCATGACAGGATATAATTGTAGAAAACCCTTTAGGAAAGGGGAGAGAATTTTCATGACATTACACATACAACTATGTTTGGATAATTTGATTAAGAAAATTTAGCATTGTGCTTCAAGTGTTCTTATTGAAGATAGGAGTACCACTTACATGCTTCGAGATAGCATTGACATGGTCTTCAAGCAAAGGTCGGACTTCGGATACACGAAGGATCCATCAGGATAAACTTATTAAACAAGGCATTCAATTTACTCACGGAAAATGGTTAACCTTGTTAAAAAAGGAAACTATAACAATAGGGCCTCCGGCTAGGTGGGCTAGGTATGACACCACCTTACCGGGTCATATAAAGACCAAAGTTATAACTCTTGGAATTATGTTCCAACCATCATATCAGCCGAGATTCAGTTCTGATAGGTGGCAGGATACCTCAGACTCAGGATGCCTGAGAAGAAAGGTGCAACACAAATTGTCGAGATGACAATGCAAGGTTCTGAGGGAAAAGAACTATGGAAGCGAGTTCTGAAACAAGAGTTCATCATTAAACCAAGGAAAGGGGTGAGGGGTAGCTGATGGAGTCTGCGACAATCCTCGAGATTTCCAAAAAGGTGGATTTCCACAGTTATGTGAAAAGGAAGATAACATTTGTCCAATCAAATGATATAATGATGTATGCTCGAGGAAAATATACATAATTAAACATTGGCTGAAAAGTGCACCCGAAACATGGGATTAGGTAGTACGATCAATGTTAGAATGATGATTCGATAACCAATGGTCTAAGAATGAAATATCGACCATTAACTTCAAAGCAATAGGGTTGCTAGAAGTTTTGAAGTCGCACATCATAGTTCAATTGTCGGTTCTCCGGTTAGAAACAACACGGGGACCAATGCATGAATGGATATGGCAAGAAAGATCACCTGTATCAAGAATTCTTAAGAGGTGGTGAAATTCTCATGACATTTTTGACATAAAAGATGGTAATACTCGAAGGTAAAGAAGAACAAATGCTGGATAGCAAAGATCTCAAGGTATAACACAAAACATGAACAAGTTTGTATTGAACGGAAGGCAATAAAGTGGTCAATGATAAAACAAATCATCGAGGGCAAGGATGGTATTTCTCATCATGAATTCAATTGATATCCTGGAAGAGCTCGGAATGCTGATGATGATCACGACACATTTGTCGAGAGATCTCATGAAGATGTAATCGATCGGCGATGACATCAAGTTGAAGGAATGATGAAGCGAAAGGTTATTGGAACCATGGGTACGACACAAACTCGAAATCAAGTTTGTTGTTCAAGGAGAAATGATATGATGAGGAAGATCGACGTAAGATTAGCTCACCATCGAAATTTGTGCTCCGGGAAGAACCAGATAGTACAGTTAAATTTAGCATGATAATGATGTAGCCAATAAGGCTAGGAATGACATGATGGAGTATTAAACTCGTAAGCAATGAAGATTACTAAGAGTTGTCGAATCACAGTGCGGACTCGATTTACTATTCGGTGTTCTCGGTTCACGACAACCCAAAACTCATGGAGTGACTATGATAGGGAAAGGTATTACTCTGGCACAAATTCATAAGATGTAGTGCAATGGCATGATATCCTCGAGATACCAGGGAGATAATACTCGAAGGCATATCAAATTAATGGTTGAAGTGGGGTGTATTGATCTATAGAAGACAAGCACTTTTACTTGTCTGAGAAATGGAATCAAAGGAAGAAATTATGGTCGGAACCACGATTGCAAAGGATCAATTCACAGATCCAGATGATATTTTCAAGGAAATAGTTATTATTGCAAGAAGCTTCCATGATAGGATCTACATCGTGTCCATGGGCATGAACACAAAGGTTCAAGGTCGACTCCCACTTCGTCAATGCATAACCTTCCATTCACCTCTCGTATTTCAAAAATGGCATTAGTTGTTGAAAGTTTTACCTGGTGCATTACCAGATAAGTATGACCCGTGAAATCTTTCGGGTTCACACGGATTAGGGAACGCGTAGGTTCAACCCATCAGGGCATCTTAGAAACATATAACACAAACTTCAATAGTAATTAACACAATCTCGATAGTAGAGCATGGGTGACAAAAGGAGAGGATACAATTTACCGAATGCATTATGTATCAGGGAAATATCTTCTCGAGGTTTTTGTATACGAAGGACACTGTCAGATGATATTACAACAAAGGATCCGACGGTCCATAGCGGAGCTGATGTGAGTATCGGCACACAAGCATAGGAAGAAACAATGTGAAGGCATTGGATTATAGAAGCAACTGATTAATTCAAAGCTCACATGAAAAGGAATTATGATTTCCAAATCAAAGGATCAGAAGCAAACGCTCAGATTAAGGATGGACAAGTTGAGTAAGCTTAGGGGTAAAATCAATAATAATTTGATTGGTCAAGATCCAACTCATGTTTAAAATGATTTCTGAGCCGGAAGGATGAATTCTAGGATCTGATTGAGGATTGCGAGCATTCGCAACATATTGAATCAACGGACTCAAAATGAAAATGACAAGGGAGGCCAATAAGATTACGAGATTTATGGTATTAACCATAACGCAAGCAAACAATAATTTCAAGAGCAATAGGCTGCTTAGGGTTTTCGGAAGATCGAAGGGCAGTTTGGAGACTTGTGTGAAATACGTGAATCAACTGGGGATGAGCGGATACTCAGTAAGTGCGAGAATTATCTGTAGGGGTATTCAGGTGAGAACAACAAAACAGTAAGCTCAAAGGATTCTCGGAACAACAGAGAGAATTTCGGGGTATCTTGTAATAACAAGATCAACTGGGAAACATTGTATGAATAGAGAGTATACGTGGTTATCCATAGGGGTTTAGGGATGAAAGGGAATTGCAAAAGCGATGCCATAAAGTCTCGAGGGAACATCAGAGAGTATTTTTGGATTCTTTTGGTGCAGCAGACGATCATCTGTAATAAGGGGCTCTCCGGGAGAAAGTTGTTACGAGAACCTAATGTTAGAGTTAGTGAATTCATTTAACCTGAGTAGGAGAGAGTTCAGAGCCCCAGAGTAAAGGTCGAGGAGTAAAAGATCCTAATACCACCCAATGGCGACGTGGGCCCGTAAGACTCACGGCCATGTTAGTAAAAGTTTTGTAATGACTAGACTCGGTTTCGGCCAAGGAGTGTGGAAGGGGGATTCCTACAGGCAGTCGGCTCTGATACCAATTTGTGATGCCCCCAATTCAATCATACACTAATCATGCATGCAAATGTGTACGATCAAGATCAGGGACTCACGGGAAGATATCACAACACAACTCTAAAAGTAAAATAAGTCATACAAGCATCATATTACAAGCCAGGGGCCTCGAGGGCTCGAATACAAGTGCTCGAACATAAACAACTCAGCAGAAGCAACAATATTTGTCTCCTTCCTGGGATCCTCCTAACTACTCCTGGTCGTCGTCAGCAGCATGCACGTAGTAGTTGGCACCTCCAGTGTAGTAGGAGTCGTCATTGATGGTGGCATCTGTCTCCTGGGCTCCAACATCTGATTGCGATGTCCGGGAAGAAGAGGAAAAGGGGGAAAAGAGGGAGCAAAGCAACCGTTAGTGCTCATCCAAAGTACTCACAGTCAAGGATCTACACTACATATGCATGGGTATATGTGTAAAGTGGCAATATCGGTGGACTGAACTGCAGAATGCCAGAATAAGAGGGGGATAGCTAGTCCTATCGAAGACTACGCTTCTGGCAGCCTCCATCTTGCAGCATGTAGAAGAGAGTAGATTGAATTCCTCCAAGTAGCATCGCATAGCATAATCCTACCCGGCGATCCTCCCCTCGTCGCCCTGTGGGAAAGCGATCACCGGGTTGTCTTTGGAACTTGTCTGGGTGTGTTTTATTAAGTATCCAATTCTAGTTGTCATAAGGTCAAGGTACAACTCCGGGTCGTCCTTTTACCGAGGGACACGACAATTCAAATAGATCAACTTCCCTGTATGGGTGCACCACATAACCCAACACGCTCGATCCCTCTGGCCGGACACACTTTCCTGGGTCATGCCCGGCCTCGGAAGATCAACACGTCGCAACCCCACCTAGGCACAACAGAGAGGTCAGCACACCGGTCTAAATCCTATGCGCGCAGGGGTCTGGGCCCATCGCCCATTGCACACCTGCACGTTGCGAACGCGGACGGAAGTAGACCTAGCCCCCTTAATACAAGCGTAGGCTTATGGTCCAATCCGGTGCGCGCCGCTCAGTCGCTGACGTCAAGAAGGCTTCGGCTGATACCACGACGTCGAGTGCCCATAATTGTTCCCGCGTAGTTGGTTAGTGCGTATAGGCCAGTGGCTAGACTCAGATCAAATACCAAGATGTTGTTAAGCGTGTTATTATGAAGTAACCGTGAACGCCAACCAGGGCCAGGCCCACCTCTCGCCTAGGTGGTCTCAACCTGCCCTATCGCTCTGCCTCAAAGTAACAGTCGGGGGCCGTCGGGAACCCAGGCCCACCTCTACCAGGATGGAGCCACCTGTCCTTCCAGCCCCCACATCGGAATCACGTGCGGGTACTCAACGAGCCGACCTGACTTTAGTCATCATCTGTATAGTAAGTATATATGTATAGTATATACCCGTGATCACCTCCCGAGTGATCACGACCCGATAGTATAGCAAGGCAGATTGACAAGAATGTAGGGCCAATGATGATAAACTAGCATCCTATATTAGGCATTTAGGATTGCGGGTAAGGTATCAATGACTGTAGCAGCAATGATAGGCTATGAACAAAATAGGAGTAACCCAACAGTAACATGCTACACTACTCTAATGCAAGCAGTAGAGAGAAGAATAGGCGATATCTGGTGATCAAGGGGGGCTTGCCTAGTTGCTCTGGCAAGGAGGGGTTGTCAACTCCGTAGTCGAACTGGGGTCGCCGGTAGTCTCGGGGTCTACCGGAAAGAAGTAACGGAGGGGGAACACAATGACTAACAAAGCAATCAAAGCATCACAAAGCATAACATGGCAATACGCATTCCTAGGTGTGCCCTAATGCGGTAGTAGGTGATACCGACGAAGGGGGGAAACATACGGGAAAGTATCCCCGGCGTTTCGCGTTTTCGGACAAATGAACTGAAGGTGAAATGTTGCAGGTTCACTATGCTAGGGATGCGTGGCGGAAGAACGGGCTGCGTATCTGGATTCGTCTCGTTGTTCTGAGCAACTTTCATGTACAAAGTTTTTCCATTCGAGCTACAGTTTATTTTATATTAATTTTAAAAGATTTAATCATTTTTAGAATTTATCTAATTATTTTACATCAACATTATCCAGAATAGTGTATGATGATGTCATCATGACATCATCATGACATCAGCATGATGTCAGCAGCCAGCAGGGTGTTGACTGGGTCAAACTAACGTGTGGGTCCCAGCTGTCATTGACTGTTAACAAACCTAACAGATTAATTAACTAACCTAAGTGATTAGGTTAATCTAATCAGTATTAATTAAGTTAATTAATTATCTTGATTAATTAATTAATATTTTTATTTATTATTATTACTATTTTTTAATTTTCTTTTTTATTAAAATGTTCCAGGGGTGGACCCCGTTGTCCAGTGGCCCAGGGCCTTAACGGGCACAGGGGGTTCGGGCGCACGGGCGCAACCACAAGGGTGCACCCGGTTGGGCGCGCGGGCGCTGGTGGCCACCACAACGGGTGGCACCAGCTGTAGGGGAGGGGGAGCAGCGGCAGGCTTGCGGGGGCGCGAGCGGAGGCGTGGGCTGGCAGCCTCCGACGAGCAGCGAGACGCGGCCAGGCGTCGGTGATGTGACGGGCACGCGGGCACGTTGCGTGCACGGCGCGGCCATAAGGGGGAGGGTCAGGGGCGGAGCGGCTCGTGCTAGCGCGTGAGGACGAGCGTGAGGCGGTGCCGGACAGAGAGGGAAGAGAGGGGGAGGCGGGCCTCACGTTCGAGTAGAGACCAGGGGGCGGCGAGGCTCGAGGGAGCTGTTGTGGAGGAGGACGGGGACGAGCGACGGAGACGGGAGGAGATCCGGCAAGGCGGCTTCGGTGAGGTCCAGGTGGGGCAGCGGTGGCCGCGGCGTCTGTGGCCTTCGGGTGCGATCTTGAGCGAGGGGGAAGGGCGAGGAAGAGACAACGGGACAGCGCCGACGGGGTACGGGGAGCGCCTGGCAACGGGGGACGGCGGGGTAGGCAGCGGGGCGCCGGGCGCCGAGGTTGTTGCCCCAATCCAGAAGGGGATCGGGGAGCGAGGAGAGTGGGGTTTTTGTCCCCGATCCATATCGGATCGGGACGGGGAGAG
>NC_041389.1:332284103-332374768 GCF_002162155.2 Triticum dicoccoides | reverse complement strand
GGGAGTGGGAGCGAGTGGGTTAGGGTTTTGGGTAGTGGGGGTATGTGTAGGCCGGGGGTGGGCCAACCGGCTGGGCTAAAGCCCAGTTGAAACAAGGGGGGAGTTTCACTTCCTTTTATTTAGTCTTTTCCCTTTTCTTATTTTATTTTATAGATCTTGTTTAATTTTTTCTTTTACTGATTTTGTTTTATTTCTTGAACTAATTTTGTTTTATCCATCGCAAAGTAAATTCCTAGTTTAGTGTCTCAACATCACCCATTGCCACAAAAAGTTTCGCCCAATATTAAGTTAGATTAGTATTTTGTAAAATATCAAGGGCACTTATTTAATCATTTCAACTATTGTTCCAATCATTTTAGAGTATTTAAGCCTTTTTATAAATGTGTGGTTTATTCACCAGAATTACCTATGCATTATTTGGCACACCTCCGAACATTTAAGTTTTATCTTTGAAAACTTTTGTTGTTTGCCTTTAATTCAAATTTGAATTTCGATCGGTTCTGAACTAACACGAGACTAGCAACATTAATTGTGGTGACGTGGCATCATTACCAGAGGGTTACTGTAGCTTAATTACCCGGGCGTCACAAGAATCGTTTGTTGACTGGCTAGTAAGTCGACGCCACCTTGGATAGGCAATTTCCTCGTGGGTCCCAAATATCAGAATCCAAATCTGTCATGGTCATGTAGCCTTTCCTATGAAAAAATTTAAGCCCATTTGATGTGTTGATACGTCCATTTTGCATCATGCTTTTATATCAATATTTATTGCATTATGGGCTGTTATTACACATTATGTCACAATACTTATAACTATTCTCTCTTATTTTACAAGGTTTATCATGAGGGAGAATGCTGGCAGCTGGAATTCTGGCTAGAAAAGGAGCAAATATTGGAAACCTATTCTGCACAGCTCCAAAAATTCTGAAACTCCACGGAAGTCACTTTTGGAATTAATAAGAATTATTGAGCGAAGAAAATACTAGAGGGGGCCCACACCCTGGCCAGGAGGGTGCCCCCCTACTAGGCGCGCCCCTGTCTCCTGGGCCCCCTAGTGGCCCTCCGGTGTCCATATTCTGCTATATTAAGGCTTTTACCCTGGAAAAAATTATAAGCAAGCTTACGGGACGAAACTCTGCTGCCACGAGGCAGAACCTTGGCGGAACCAATCTAGGGCTCCGCCGGAGCTGTTCTGTAGGGGAAACTTCCCTTTGGGAGGGGGAAATCATCACCATCGTCATCGCCAACAATCCTCTCATCGGGATGGGGTCAATCTCCATCAACATCTTCACCAGCACCATCTCCTCTCAAAACCCTAGTTCATCTCTTGTATCCAATCTTGTATCAAAACCAAAAATTGGTACCTGTGGGTTGCTAGTAGTGTTGATTACTCCTTGTAGTTGATGCTAATTGGTTTACTTGGTGGAAGATCATATGTTCAGATCCTTAATGCATATTAATACTCCTCTGATCATGAACATGAATATGCTTTGTGAGTAGTTACGTTTGTTCCTGAGGACAAGGGTGATGTCTTGCTATTAGTAGTCATGTGAATTTCGTATTCGTTCGATATTTTGATGAGATGTATGTTGTCTCTCCTCTAGTGGTGTTATGTGAACGTCGACTACATGACACTTCACCATTATTTGGGCCTAGAGGAAGGCATTGGGAAGTAATAAGTAGATGATGGGTTGCTAGAGTGACAGAAGCTTAAACCCTAGTTTGTGCGTTGCTTCGTAAGGGGCTGATTTGGATCCACTAGTTTCATGCTATGGTTAGGTTTACCTTAATACTTCTTTTGTAGTTGCGGATGCTTGCAATAGGGGTTAATCATAAGTGGGATGCCTGTCCAAGAAAGGGCAGTACCCAAGCACCGGTCCACCCACATATCAAATTATCAAAGTACCAAACGCGAATCATGTGAGTGTGATGAAAACTAGCTTGACGATAATTCCCATGTGTCCTCGGGAGCGCTTTACTCATTATAAGAAATTGTCCAGGCTTGTCCTTTGCTACAAAAAGGATTGGGCCACCTTGCTGCACTTTATATACTTTCATTACTTGTCACCCATTACAAATTATCTTATCACAAAACTATTTGTTACCTACAATTTCAGTGCTTGCAGAGAATACCTTACTGAAAACCGCTTGTCATTTCCTTCTGCTCCTCGTTGGGTTCGACACTCTTACTTACCGAAAGGACTACGATAGATCCCCCATACTTGTGGGTCATCAAGACTCTTTTCTGGCACCGTTGTCGGCAAGCGAAGCGCCTTTGGTGAGTGGAACTTGGTAAGGAAACATTTATATATTGTGCTAAAAATTTCTGCCACTTGTTACTATGGAAACTAATCCTTTGAGGGGCTTGTTCGGGGTATCTTCACCACTACCAGTAGAGCAAAGAGTTTCTCCTCAACCTACTGAACCTACTGAAAATGTTTACATTGAGATTCCTTTGGGTATGATAGAGAAACTGCTAGCTAATCCCTTTGCAGGAGATGGAACATTGCATCCCGATTTACACCTTATCTTTGTGGATGAAGTTTGTGGATTATTTAAGCTTGCAGGTATTCCCGATGATGTTGTTAAGAGGAAGGTCTTCCCTTTATCTTCGAAGGGAGATGCATTGACATGGTATAGGCTATGTGATGATACGGGATCTTGGAACTATAAACGATTGAAATTGGAATTTCACGAGAAGTTCTATCCTATGCATCTTGTTCATCGTGATCGTAATTACATATATAATTTCTGGCCTCGCGAAGGAGAAAGCATCGCTCAAGCTTGGGGGAGGCTTAAGTCAGTGTTATATCCATGCCCCAATCATGAGCTCTCAAGAGATATGATTATTTAAAAAAATTATGCTCGGCTTTCTCTCACTGATCGCACCACACTTGATACTTCCTGTGCTGGTTCTTATATGTTGAAGACTACTGAATTCAAGTGGGATTTATTGGAAAGAATTAAAATCAACTCTGAAGATTGGGGTTCCGATGATGGTAAGGAGTCAGGTATGACACCTAAGTTTGATTGTGTTAAATCTTTTCTGGATACTGATGCTTTTCGTGGATTTAGCGCTAAATATGGACTTGACTCTGAGATCGTAGCTGCTTTTTGTGAATCTTTTGCTACTCACATTGATCTCCCACAGAAGTAAAAGTAGTTGCACCTATTACAATTGAAGAAAAGACTATCACTTATAATGATCCTACTGTTCCTACTACTTATGTTGAGAAACCACCTTTTCCTGTTAGGATAAAGGATCATGCTAAAGCCTCAACTGTTGTTCGTAAGAGTTATACTAGAACATATACACCCCCTGAGCAAATCAAAGTTGAACCGAGTATTGCTATGGTTAAAGATCTGTTGGATGATAATTTAGATGGGCATGTTATTTATATCTGTGGTGAAACTACTAATATTGCTAGGCCCGATGCTAAGATACATACACCTGTTGTAGGCATGCCTGTTATTTCTGTTAAAATAGGAGATCATTGTTATCATGGCTTATGTGATATGGGTGCTAGTGCTAGTGCAATACCCTTTGACTTATATAAAGAAATTATGCATGATATTGCACCCGCTGAAATGGAAGATATTGATGTTACTATTAAGCTTGCCCATAGGGATACTATTAAGACATTTGGGATTGTTAGAGATGTTGAAGTCTTGTGTGGGAAAGTTAAATATCCTGCTGATTTTCTTGTTCTTGGTTCCCCACAAGATGACTTTTGTCCCATTATATTTGGTAGACCCTTCTTGAACACTGTTAATGCTAGGATTGATTGTGAAAAGGATATTGTTACAATTGGCTTAGGGGATATGTCTCATGAGTTTAAGTTTGCTAAGTTTCGTAGACAACCCCGTGATAAAGAATCACCTAGTAAGGATGAGATTATTGGTCTTGCTTCTATTGCCGTGCCTCCTACTAATCCGTTAGAACAATATTTGCTAGACCATGAAAATGATATGTTTATGGATGAAAGAAGGGAAATAGATAAAGTATTCCTTCAACAGGGTCCTATTCTGAAACACAACCTACCTGTTGAAATCCTAGGAGATCCCCCTCCACCCAAGGGTGATCCCGTGTTTGAGCTCAAACCTTTACCTGATAATCTTAAATATGCTTATCTTGATGAAGATATATCCTATTATTATTAGTGCTAACCTTTCATAGCAAGAAGAGGAAAGATTATTGAAAACTCTGAAGAAGCACCGTGCTGCTATTGGATATACTCTGGATGATCTTAAGGGCATTAGTCCTACTCTATGCCAACACAAAATAAAAGTGGAGAAAGATGCCAAACCAGTTAGAGACCCTCAACAACGACTAAATCCTAAGATGAAAGAAGTGGTAAGAAAGGAGATACTAAAGCTCCTTGAGGCAGGTATAATTTATCCCGTTGCTGATAGTGATTGGGTAAGTCTTGTCCATTGCGTTCCTAAAAACGGAGGTATTACTGTTGTTCCTAATGATAAAGATGAATTGATCCCGCAAAGCATTATTACAGGTTATAGGATGGTAATTGATTTCCGCAAATTAAATAAAGCTACTAAGAAAGATCATTACCCTTTACCGTTTATTGATCAAATGCTAGAAAGACTATCCAAACACACACATTTTTGCTTTCTAGATGGTTATTCTGGTTTCTCTCAAATACCTGTGTCAGCGGAGGATCAATCAAAAACTACTTTTACTTGCCCTTTCGGTACTTTCTCTTATAGACATATGCCTTTTGGTTTATGTAATGCGCCTGCTACCTTTCAAAGATGCATGATGGCTATATTCTCTGACTTTTGTGAAAAGATTTGTGAGGTATTCATGGATGACTTCTCCGTTTATGGATCCTCTTTTGATGATTTCTTGAGCAACCTTGATCAAGTTTTGCAGAGATGTGAAGACTCTAGTCTCGTCTTGAACTGGGAAAAGTGCCACTTCATGGTTAATGAAGGCATTGTCTTGGGGCATAAGATTTCTGAGAGAGGTATTGAAGTTGATAGAGCTAAAGTTGATGCTATTGAAAAGATGCCATGTCCCAAGGACATTAAAGGTATAAGAAGTTTCCTTGGTCATGCCGGTTTTTATAGGAGGTTCATTAAGGACTTCTCTAAAATCTCTAGGCCTCTGACTAATTTATTGCAAAAAGATATTCCCTTTGTCTTTGATGATGATTGTGTAGAAGCATTTGAAATACTGAAGAAAGCTTTGATCACTGCACCTATTGTTCAGCCACGTGATTGGATTTAACCTTTGAAATTATGTGTGCTCCTAGTGATTATGATGTAGGTGTTGTTCTAGGGAAAAGAGTTAATAAGAAATTAAATGTTATCCAGTATGCTAGTAAAACTCTTGATACTGCCCAGAGAAATTATGCTACTACTGAAAAAGAATTCTTAGCAGTTGTGTTTGCTTGTGACAAGTTCAGACCTTATATTGTTGATTCTAAAGTTATTATTCACACTGATCATGCTGCTATTAAATATCTTCTGGAAAAGAAAGATGCTAAGCCTAGACTTATTAGATGGGTTTTCTTGCTCCAAGAATTTGATTTGCATATTATTGATAGAAAGGGAGCCGAGAACCCCGTTGCACACAACTTGTCTAGGTTAGAGAATGTTCTTGATGACCCACTACCTATTGATGATAGCTTTCCTGATGAACAATTAGTGGTCGTTAATGCTTCTTGTACTGCTCCATGGTATGCTGATTATGCTAATTATAGTGTTGCTAAATTTATACCACCTAGTTTCACATACCAGCAAAAGAAAAAGTTCTTTTATGATTTAAGACATTACTTCTTGGATGACCCACACCTTTATAAAGAAGGAGTAGATGGTGTTATTGGACGTTGTGTACCTGAGCATGAATAGGATTAGATCCTACGCAAGTGCCACCCCGAACCATATGGAGGACACCACACTGGAGATAGAACTACACATAAGGTATTGCAATCCGGTTTTTATTAGCCTACTCTTTTCAAAGATGCTCGTAAGTTTGTCTTGTATTGTGATGAATGTCAAAGAATTGGTAATATTAGTAGAAGTCAAGAAATGCCTATGAATTATTCTCTTGTTACTGAACCATTTGATGTGTGGGGCTTTGATTATATGGGACCTTTTCCTGCCTCTAATGGATACACACATATTTTAGTTGATGTTGATTACGTTACTAAGTGGGTAGAAGCTATTCCAACCAGTAGTGCTGATCATAACACTTCTATTAAGATGCTTAAAGAAGTTAATTTTTCCGAGATTTGGAGTCCCTAGATATCTTATGACTGATGGTGGTTGACATTTTATTCATGGTGCTTTCCGTAAAATGCTTGCTAAGTATGATGTTAATCATAGAATTGCATCTCCTTATCACCCACAGTCTAGCGGTCAAGTAGAGTTGAGCAATAGAGAGCTCAAATTAATTTTGCAAAAGATTGTGAATAGATCTAGAAAGAATTGGTCCAAGAAACTTGATGATGCATTATGGGCCTATAGAATTGGATACAAAAATCCTATGGGTATGTCTCCGTATAAGATGGTTTATGGAAAAGCATGTCACTTACCTCTCGAACTTGAACATAAGGCATATTGGGCTATTAAAGAGCTCAACTATGACTTCAAACTTGCCGATGAGAAGAGGTTATTTGATATTAGCTCACTTGATGAATGGAGAACCCAAGCCTATGAGAATGCCAAACTGTTCAAAGAAAAAGTTAAAAGATGGCATGACAAAAGAATACAAAAGCGTGAGTTTAACGTAGGTGATTATGTGTTGCTATTCAACTCTCGTTTAAGATTTTTTGCAGGAAAACTTCTCTCTAAATGGGAAGGTCCTTACGTTATTGAGGAGGTATATCGTTCCGGTGCCATAAAAATCAACAACTTCAAAGGCACAAGTCCGAGGGTGGTGAACGGTCAAAGAATCAAACATTATATCTCAGGTAATCCTATCAATGTTGAAACTAGTATTATTGAGATCGTAACCCCGGAGGAATACATAAGGGACACTTTCCATAACGTTTCAGACTTCGAAAAGGAATATGTATGTGGTACGGTAAGTAAACCGACTCCAAAACAATTCTAATGGCAATTTTTCTCCGTTTTGGAATATTTAAGAATTTTGGGAAGCAAGAAGTAATCCGGGAAGGACACGAGGCCTCCACGAGGGTGGAGGGCGCGCCCACCCTTACTGGGCGTGCCCCCTATCTCGTGGGCACCTCGTGTGCCTCCCGGACTCCGGTTTCTTGCACGTTGCATATTTTGGTCGGTAAAAATTCATTATATAATCTCCCGAAGGTTTTGACCACCGTATCACGCAAAAATATTTTGTTTTCGTTTCGAGCTGTTTCTGCCGCAGGTTAGAGCAATATGTCGTCCCAGGATTCGGAGGGAGAAAGCTATGTTGCTGATTTCCTTGCAGACCCTAAGGTCTACGGGGACTTGGAACATGGTTGTTGGACCACTGAGGAAGAGGAAGACTATGAGCCTAAGGGAAAGGAGGAGAGGAGCTCAAACGAGGATGAAGTCCCGTTACCTCAACCTGGGGACATGCATGTGGAGTTTAAAAAGCCAAGCCTCCCTGATAGAGCAAAGAAGCCAAAGATCGAGTTTATCCCTTTTCGTCTCTTGCAGGAAAACAAACAGGAACTATGCAAAAGAATATTAAGCCTTGAGCAGGAGATCGATGATCTAAAGGAGCAAAATACTATCCTCAAGCGTAAATTGAGGAAGAAATCTACATCATCAACAACTCCTTCTTCACCACCTCCGAGGACATAATCACATGGGTATAGGGCACTCCCCTTGGCAACTGCCAAGCTTGGGGGAGGTGCCCCGGTATCGTATCACCATCACACTCCTATCTTTACTGTTTTACTTAGTTCGATCCTTTTAGTAATATCTTGATCTAGTAGATTGAAGTTTTGGTATGAATTAGTTTTGAGTTTTGCTTTGTGATCCCTTCTATGTATTCGAGTCCGTGAGCTATCTATAATAAAGATTAGTGTTGAGGCTTTGCTATCTTGCTATGATCTTGAGAAAATAGAAAGTATAAAGAGAATAAAAGAGTTCATATTGATCTATTGGATAGTAATAGCTTCACATATAAAGAGTATGAGGCATAAAAGTTGTTGAGAGTTGACAAACGTAGTTTTGGTCATCGTTGCAATTAATAGGAAGTAATAAGGAAAGAGAGGCTTTCACATATAAATATACTATCTTGGACATCTTTTATGACTGTGAGCACTCATTAAGTATGACATGCTAAAAAGTTGATGTTGGACAAGGAAGACAACGTAATGGTTTATGTTTTCTCACATCTCAGTTAAAGTATATTGTCATTGATCTTCCCAACATGTTGAGCTTGCCTTTCCCCCTCGTGCTAGCCAAATTCCTTGCACCAAGTAGAGATACTACTTGTGCTTCCAAACATCCTTAAACCCAATTTTGCCATGAGAGCCACCATACCTACCTATGGATTGAGTAAGATCCTTCAAGCAAGTTGTCATGTTGCAAGCAATAAAAATTGCTCTCTAAATATGTATGACTTATTAGTGCGGAGAAAATAAGGTTTATACGATCGTGTGATATGGAAGTAATAAAAGCGAGGACTGCATAATAAAGGTTCATATCACAAGTGGCAATATAAAGTGACGTTCTTTTGCATTAAGATTTTGTGCATCCAACCCTAAAAGCACATGACAACCTCTGCTTCCCTCTGCGAAGGGCCTATCTTTTACTTTATGTTTTTACTTTATGCAAGAGTCAAGGTGGTCCTCACCTTTCCCTTTTTCATTTTATCCTTTGGCAAGCACCTCGTGTTGGAAATATCATGATACATATATCCAATTGGATGTAAGTTAGCATGAATTATTTTTGTTGACATCACCCAAAGGTGAATACGTTGGGAGGCAAAACTATAAGCCCCTATCTTTCTCAGTGTCTGATTAAAACTCCATAAACATAAGTATTGCGTGAGTGATAGCAATTGTAGAAGACAATATGATAGTTGAGTATGTGGACTTGCTGAAAAGCTCTATTCTTGACTCTTTCTGATGTTATGACAAATTGCAATTGCTTCAATGAGTGAGATTTTAGTTTGCTAGTTCTCAATGAAGTTTATGTTCCATACTTGACATTGTGAATAGATTGTTACTTGAGCATAAGAAATCATATGATAAAATCTATATATGTTGTTGTTATAAGAATGATCATGATGCCCTCATGTCCGTATTTTATTTTTATCGACACCTCTATCTCTACACATGTGGACATATTTTTCGATTTCGGCTTCCGCTTGAGGACAAGCGAGGTCTAAGCTTGGGGGAATTGATACGTACATTTTGCATCATGCTTTTATATCAATATTTATTGCATTATGGGCTGTTATTACACATTATGTCACAATACTTATAACTATTCTCTCTTATTTTACAAGGTTTATCATGAAGAGGGAGAATGCTGGCAGCTGGAATTCTGGCTAGAAAAGGAGCAAATATTGGAAACCTATTCTGCACAGCTCCAAAAATCCTGAAACTCCACGGAAGTCACTTTTGGAATTAATAAGAATTATTGAGCGAAGAAAATACCAGAGGGGGCCCACACCCTGTCCAGGAGGGTGGGGGCGCCACCCCCCCTACTGGGCGCGCCCCCTGTCTCCTGGGCCCCCTGGTGGCCCTCCGGTGTCCATCTTCTGCTATATTAAGGCTTTTACCCTGGAAAAAATCATAAGCAAGCTGACGGGACGAAACTCTGCCGCCACGAGGCGGAACCTTGGCCGAACCAATCTAGGTCTCTAGGGGAGCTGTTCTGCCGGGGACACTTCCCTCCGGGAGGGGGAAATCATCACCATCGTCATCACCAACGATCCTCTCATTGGGAGGGGGTCAATCTCCATAAACATCTTCACTAGCACCATCTCCTCTCAAAACCATAGTTCATCTCTTGTATCCAATCTTGTATCAAAACCACAAATTGGTACCTGTGGGTTGCTAGTAGTGTTGATTACTCCTTGTAGTTGATGCTAATTGGTTTACTTGGTGGAAGATCATATGTTCAGATCCTTAATGCATATTAATACTCCTCTGATCATGAACATGAATATGCTTTGTGAGTAGTTACGTTTGTTCCTGAGGACAAGGGTGAAGTCTTGCTATTAGTAGTCATGTGAATTTGGTATTCATTCGATATTTTGATGAGATGTATGTTGTCTCTCCTCTAGTGGTGTTATGTGAACATCGACTACATGACACTTCACCTATATTTGGGCCTAGAGGAAGGCATTGGGAAGTAATAAGTAGATGATGGGTTGCTAGAGTGACAGAAGCTTAAACCCTAGTTTATGCGTTGCTTCGTAAGGGGCTGATTTGGATCCACTAGTTTCATGCTATGGTTAGGTTTACCTTAATACTTCTTTTGTAGTTGCGGATGCTTGCAATAGGGGTTAATCATAAGTGGGATGCTTGTCCAAGAAAGGGCAGTATCCAAGCACCGGTCCACCCACATATCAAATTATCAAAGTACCAAACGCGAATCATATGAGCGTGATGAAAACTAGCTTGACGATAATTCCCACGTGTCCTCGGGAGTAATTTTCTCATTCTAAGAAATTGTCCAGGCTTGTCCTTTGCTACAAAAAGGATTGGGCCACCTTGCTGCATGATACGTCTCCAACGTATCTACTTTTCCAAACACTTTTGCCCTTGTTTTGGGCTCTAACTTGCATGATTTGAATGAAACTAACCCGGAGTGACGTTGTTTTCGGCAGAACTGCCATTGTATTGTTTATTGTGCAGAAAACAAAAGTTCTCGGAATGACCTGAAAATCCACGGAGATAACTTTTGGAAAATATAAAAAAATACTAGCGAAAGAATCAAGGCCAAGGGGCCCACACCCTGTCCACGAGGGTGGGGGGCGCGCCCTCCCCCCTAGGCGCGCCCCCTATCTCGTGGGCGCCCTGATGCTCTACCGACCTCAACTCCGACTCCATATATTCCGTTTCACGGAGAAAAAATCAGAGAGAAAGTTTCATCGCGTTTTACAACACGGAACCGCCGCCAAGCCCTAATCTCTCTCGGGAGGGCTGATCTGGAGTCCGTTTGGGGCTTCGGAGAGGGGGATTCGTTGCCGTCGTCATCATCAACCATCCTCCATCACCAATTTCATGATGCTCACCGCCGTGCGTGAGTAATTCCATCGTAGGCTTGCTGGACGGTGATGGGTTGGATGAGATTTACCATGTAATCAAGTTAGTTTTGTTAGGGTTTGATCCCTAGTATCCACTATGTTCTGAGATTGATGTTGCTATGACTTTGCTATGCTTAATGCTTGTCAATAGGGCCCGAGTGCCATGATTTCAGATCTGAACCTATTATGTTTTCATGAATATATGTGAGTTCTTGATCCTATCTTGCAAGTCTATAGTCACCTATAATGTGCTATGATCCGACAACCCCGAAGTGACAATAATCGGGATACTTCTCGGTGATGACCATAGTTTGAAGAGTTCATGTATTCACTATTTGCTAATGCTTTGTTCTGGTTCTCTATTAAAAGGAGGCCTTAATATCCCTTAGTTTCCACAAGGACCCCGCTGCCACGGGAGGGTAGGACAAAAGATGTCATGCATGTTCTTTTCCATAAGCACGTATGACCATATTCGGAATACATGCCTACATTACATTGATGAACTGGAGCTAGTTCTGTGTCACCCTATGTTATAGCTATTACATGAGGAATCGCATCCGACATAATTATCCATCACTGATCCAATGCCTACGAGCTTTTCACATATTGTGCTTCGCTTATTTACTTTTCCATTGCTACTGTTACAACTACTACAAGACTGCTATCTTTACTTTTGCCACTGTTACCTTTGCTATCACACTACTTTGCTACTAAATACTTTGCTGCAGATATTAAGTTATCCAGGTGTGGTTGAATTGACAACTCAACTGCTAATACTTAAGAATATTCTTTGGCTCCCCTTGTGTCGAATCAATAAATTTGGGTTGAATACTCTACCCTCGAAAGTTGTTGCGATCCCCTACACTTGTGGGTTATGAAGACTAATTTCTGGCGCCGTTGTCGGGGAGCATAGCTCTATTCTTTGAGTCACTTGGGATTTATATTTGTTGATCACTATGAGGAACTTGAAAGATGAAAGGACCAAGATTTTTCCCTCAACTACGCGGGGAGGTAAGGAACTGCATCTAGCTCTGCACTAGATTATCCTTCTATTTTGAGTAAGCTTGCGACACCTAAATTTGCTACTTCTATGAATTCTGATATGTCGCATGTTATTGATGATGCCACTTCTGCTATGCATGATACTTATGATGAAACTACTTCTTTGCGTGATACTACTTTGCCATTAGGTGAATTTCTTGATGAACAACTTGCTAGGGTTAGAGAGAATGAAATTATTGAAGATGCTATTATTGATGATAGTGATGATGAAAGTTCTCCCCCTGATTATGAATTGCCTGTTGTTCCTGAGGGTTATGTTATGGATGAGGAAGCTGCTAGAGCTATCTTTGCTTGCAAAGATAGATATGATCTTAAGAAGTTATTAGCTAAATGGAAGCATCAATCTCTTAATGCTAGAATGAAACCTGACCCCGCTTTTGCTACTTCACCTATCTGTGTTACTGATAAGGATTATGAATTCTCTATTGATCCTGAAAAAATTACTTTGGTTGAATCTGATCCTTTTTATGGCCTTGAATCTGAAACTGTTGTGGCTCATCTTACCAAGTTAAATGATATAGCCACCCTGTTTACTAATGATGAGAAGTCTCGCTATTATTATATCCTTAAGATATTTCCGTTCTCATTAAAGGGTGATGTTAAGACTTGGTTTAATTCTCTTGATCCTGGTTGTGTGCGTAGTCCCTAGGATATGATTTATTACTTCTCTGCTAAATATTTCCCTGCTCATAAGAAACAAGCTGCCTTGTGGGAAATATATAATTTTGTGCAAATCAAAGAAGAGAGTCTCCCACAAGTTTGGGGGAGGCTTCTCCAATTACTTAATGCTTTGCCTGATCATCCTCTTAAGAAAAATGAAATACTTGATATCTTTTATAATGGACTAACCGATGCTTCCAAGGACTACTTGGATAGTTGTGCTGGTTGTGTTTTCAGGGAAAGAACAGTCGACCAAGATGAATTACTATTGAATAATATGTTGACTAATGAAAATAATTGGACTCTTCCTGAGCCAATTCCTGAGGCAATTCCTGAGCCAATTGAGCCAACTCCTGAGCCTATTCCTAAACCAACTCCGAAGAAGAGGGGCGTTCTATTTTTCAGTCCTGAAGATATGTAAGAGGCAAAGAAATCAATGAAAGAGAAAGGTATTAAAGCTGAAGATGTTAAGAATTTACCTCCTATTGAAGAAATACATGGTCTCAATATACCGTCTGTTGAAGAAACACATTGTCTTGATAACCCGACACAGGTAGTAAAGGTAAATTCTCTCTATAGATATGATAAAGTTGAAATCCCGTCTACTAAATTTCATAGCCCATGCTTAGATGAATTTGATGACTTTATGGCTAGACAAGAAAGTTTTAATGCTTATGTTGGTAGAGAATTAAAGAATAATGCTTTCGAGATAGGGCACTTGAGTGATTATATGGCTAGAGTTAAAGGTGAACTTAAACTCATTAGCCAAATATGCTTCTATGGTTACCACTCAAGCTGAGCAAGTACTTAAAGCTCACAGCAATTTGCTCGATGAATTAAATAATAAACATGACTTTTCTATTAGAGTGGCTACTAGAACTAGTAGAATGACTCAGGAACCTTTGTATCCTGAAGGCCACCCTAAGAGAATCGAGCAGGATTCTCAGAGAAATAATTTAGAGGCACCTAGTTCTTCCAAAAAGAAGAAAAAGAAAAACGATAGGACTTTGCATGCTTCTAGTGAACCTGTTGTAGACACAACTGAGAATCCCAATGATATTTCTATTTCTGATGCTGAAACACAATCAGGTGATGAACATGAACCTAGTGATAATGTTAATGATAATGTTAATGTTGATGCTCAACCTAGCAATAACAACGAGGTTGAGATTGAACCTGCTGTTGATCTTGATTACCCACAATCAAAGAATCAACATTATGATAAGAGAGATTTTGTTGCTACGAAGCACGGTAAAGAAAGAGAACCATGGGTTCAGAAACCCATGCCCTTTCCTCCTAAACCATCCAAGACAAAGGATGATGAGGATTTTGAGCGCTTTGCTGAAATGATTAGACCTATCTTCTTTATATCGTAGACTTGAATTGAATAACTTGACACCTACTGAAATATCTTTGCAAATGGCTGATAAATCAACTGCTATACCTGTCGGTATTTGTGAGGATGTGCCTGTTGTGGTTGCAAATGTCACTATCTTAACGGACTTTGTTATTCTTGATATTCCCGAGGACGATAGTATGTTGATTATCCTTGGTAGACCCTTTTTGAATACTGCAGGGGTTGTTATTGATTGAAACAAAGGCAATGTCACTTTTCATGTTAATGGTAATGAGCATACGGTACACTTTCCGAGGAAACAATCTCAAGTTCATAGCATCAATTCTATTGGAAAAGTTCTAACTATCATTATTGGAGGTTTTGAATTTCCCCTTCCTATTGTCAAGAAAAAAGTATGATATTCTTATTGTTGGGGATGTTCATATCCCCATTGAGGTTACTTAGTGTTATTCGAAATTTCTCCGGTTCCGTGTTATTCGGAATGAGTTTATTAACAAGACTTGATCAACCTTGTTAGTAGATTCATTTTGATGATCATGAGATGGATGAAACTAGAAGGCACAACCTTCTGTACCCTCTTCTTAATTTCTGTTATTTAGAATAAATAAAGAAAAAAATAGTATTATCTGTCTGTTTTCTGAATTATCCGTGCAATAAAAAAATATCCCGAAAATAAAAGTGCTCCAAATGCCCTGCAAATTTAGTATGTTTTTTATGGAATATTTCAGGAGTTTAGGCACTGAAAACACTGCAGGGGGGCAAGCACCTGGCCACGAGGGTGGAGGGCGCGCCCAGGCGCGCCCCCTGTCTCATGGGCCCACGGTGACCCCCCTCCACTTATTCCTACACCCACACACTCCATCTTCTTCCCAAAAATATACCCATCCAGCTCAAGCACGAGTTCTAGCTCATTTTGCTACGATTTTCGATCTCCTTGCTCAAAGCTCCATTCACAAAACTGCTTTGGGAGATTGTTGCTTGGTATGTGACTCCTCTATTGATCCAATTAGTTTTTGTTCTAGTGCTTTATTCATTGCAAATTTTTGCTGCATAGGTGACCCTGTTTTTGAGCTTGCATGTTAAATTTATGAGGTCCCAAGTAATTCTAATGCATGATATAGGCTCTAGGCACTTGTAGGAGTAGTTGCTACCAATCTTGTTTAGTTTTATTCACTTTTATTTTGAAGTTACTAAAAAGTTCAGAAATTTTTCAGAAAAAGAAATATGTCTACGAGAATGTATCAAGGTGGTTCCTCAACAAAGAAAGGACCCAGGCGTGCTATGTGGGATCAAGACGATGAACCACCAAGGGATGCTGAAGTGCGAGCTTGTGAATGGCCATGAGACGAGTTTATGGTCAAAGTAGGCATCAAGGATGAATTTGACGCATATGTGCGTAATGGCGATCTTGAGGACTTCTTACAAGCTAAGTGTCCTCTGTACTATCAATTGACTGATTCATTCGTAAGAAGGTTTAAATATAAATCTTCACATAATTCTCAGAGTGTCCTGTTTGATATTTATGATAAATCTTACACCATGGACTTAGAAGATTTTACAACTGCTTGCAAACTCCCGCAGTGGGGCAATGTTAATGACCCCCACAGATCTGAATATAAAGACTTTCTAGCTAGTATTACTGTGGGAGAATCTAGGGATATAGCACAAGCTACCATAGGGAGCATTCATTTTCCTGCTATACATTATTTTGCTCTCTTCATTGGTAGATGCATTAACGGCAAAGATGAATCATGTCACATGTGTGTCCCTAACCTTTGTGTCCTCAAGAGTGCTGTGTTAGGTAATAAAGATTACAACTTGGGGGCAATAGTTGCACGTACGTTGCATAATAATGGTATGTATGGAGATTTATTTGGAGGGATTTATGCGACCGTGTTGCTAATTATCTTGGTATAGCTCCACGAGAGGGGGATATGGAGTTGCTTCCTGCTTATTTAGATTATGACGCGATGGTCAAACATCGTTTTCTTTTGAGGAATGAACAATTCCTCTAGTATCGACTAATCTTTGACAGACGTAGCTCTGTCCATGTTACTCTCCCTTCTCCTTTCCTTTTTGATTACCAGGCAAAATGAAGATATGTTGTTACCAGGAAGGAGGCAGCTGAACACGAGGGGAGAGCGGAGGCGGCTCGCCAACATGCCGCAACTCAAGATGCATTTGCTGCTGCATCTTAGTATGACCCCAGTTATAGCTACGGATATCAGCCAGGCTATCCTTGGCATTAGACCAACTTAGGCCAAAAGCCTAAGCTTGGGGGAGTACGTATTTCTCACCGACTTTACATTCATGTTCACACACTATTCTAGTTGTCGGTGCTCATACTCTTTCATTGTATTATCCATGCTAGTTTAATTTCTTTTTCTAGTTTTCTTCTTGTGTGTTTGATAAACCTTAAGAAAAACCAAAAACATTAGTTAGTTTACTTTCCATGCTTGTAGTAGTAATTAAAAAGAAAACCCAAAAAGATTTCTCGTTCTTCTTCTTACTTGTTGGGAGCTTTTCCGTGTAAATAGTTTTATTTATTTTCTTTCCTTGGGGGTCGAGAGTAGAAGACCATATTGAAAATGTTTAGTGGCTCTCATATGCATGATTGTGTATTTAACTTGGAGCCCATGTTATTTTGTCTTCTCTCTTGAGTTGAATGCTTGCAGATTCCAGCTTAGTCCAAATGCACGTGCACTATTATTATTATACACATCGTTCAGTCGTGCAAGTGAAAGGCAATAATGATGATATATAATGGACTGATTGAGATGAGAGAAGCTGGTATGAACTCGACCTCTCTTGTTTTTGTAAATATGATGAGTTCATCATTCCTGATTTAGCTTATTATAAAGTAAACATATTTGCAATGACATTTAGAGATTACAATTGCTTGTGCCATGCTTAATTAGCTATGAGTTATAATGGTTTACCTTGCGTGCCAACATGCTATTAAAATAATTATGATGTGGTATGATGGGATGGTATCCTCCTTTGAATGAATTGAGTGACTCGACTTGGCACATGTTCACGCATGTAGATGAAACAAATCAACATAGCCTTCAGGATATTTATGTTCATGGTAGATTATATCCTACTTATGCTTGTACTCGGTGTAAATTAATTTTAATGCATGTTCATGACTGTTGTCGCTCTCTCAGTTGGTCGCTTCCCAGTCTTTTGCTAGCCTTCACCTGTACTAAGCGGGAATACTTCTTGTGCATCCAAACTCCATAAACCCCAAAGTTGTTCCATATGAGTCCACCATACCTTCCTATATGCGGTATCTACCTACCGTTACAAGTAAATTTATATGTGCCAAACTCCAAACCTTCAAATGAAATTATGTTTTGTATGCTCGAGCAGCTCATGTTTCAACTAGGGCTATCTATATCTTCCATGCTAGGTGGGTTATTCTCAAGAGGAGTGGACTTCTCTCCTCATTCACGAGAAAATGACGGTAATAGGGATGCCCAGTCCCATGATCAAAAATATCAAAACAAATCAATATAATTAAACAAAACTCCCCCAGGGTTGTTGTTAGTTGGAGGCACTAGTTGTTTCGAGCCAGCCGTGGATTGATGCTTGTTGGTGGTGGGGGAGTATAAACTTTTACCATTCTGTTTGGGAACCGCCTATAATGTATGTAGTATGGAAGATATCGCCATCTCATAGTTGTTGCGTTGACAGTGAAAGTATGCCGCTCAAAATGTTATTCATCTCTATTTTAAAATCGAGCTCTGGCACCTCTACAAGTCTCGGCTTCCCTCTGCGAAGGGCCTATCTATTTACTTTTATGTTGAGTCATCACCCTCTTATTAAAAAGCACCCACTGGAGAGCACACTGTCAGTTGCATGCATTACTATTAGTTTATATTAGGTATGACTTGACTAGATCTCTTTTACCATGAATTACAATGTTTAGTCAGTCCTTGATCTTTAAAGGTGATCTGCATTTATGTTTTGCGGTCTCATAAAGGGCTAGCGAGATACCATCTTGTTATATCATATTATGATTGTTTTGAGAAAGTGTTGTCATCCGAGTTTTATTATTATTGCTCGCTAGCTGATTATGCCATTGATATGAGTAAACATGAGACCTAAGTGTTATTGTGAATATGTTAGTTCATAATCTTTGCTGAAAACTTGAATGCTGGCTTTACATATTTACAACAACAAGAACAAGCAGAGTTTGTAAAAGTTTTTCTTTATCACTTTCAGTTTATCGACTGAATTGCTTGAGGACAAGCAAAGGTTTAGGCTTGGGGGAGTTGATACGTCTCCAACATATCTACTTTTCCAAACACTTTTGCCCCTGTTTTGGACTCTAACTTGCATGATTTGAATGAAACTAACCTAGACTGATGCTGTTTTCAGCAGAACTGCCATGGTATTGTTTATTGTGCAGAAAACAAAAGTTCTCAGAATGACCTGAAAATGCACGGAGATAACTTTTGGAAAATATAAATAAAATACTGGCGAAAGAATCAAGGCCAAGGGGCCCACACCCTGTCCACGAGGGTGGGGGCGTGCCCTCCCCCTGGGCGCTCCCCCTATCTCGTGGGCCCCCTGATGCTCCACCGACCTCAACTCCAACTCCATATATTTCGTTTCGCGGAGAAAAAATCAGAGAGAAAGTTTCATCGCGTTTTACGACACGGAACCGCCACCAAGCCCCAATCTCTCTCAGGAGGGCTGATCTGGAGTCCGTTCGGGGCTCCGGAGCGGGGGATTCATCGCTGTTGTCATCATCAACCATCCTCCATCACCAATTTCATGATGCTCACCGCCGTGCATGAGTAATTCCATCGTAGGCTTGCTAGACGGTGATGGGTTGGATGAGATTTACCATGTAATCAAGTTTGTTTTGTTAGGGTTTGATCCCTAGTATCCACAATGTCTGAGATTGATGTTGCTATGACTTTGCTATGCTTAATGCTTGTCACTAGGGCCTGAGTGCCATGATTTCAGATCTGAACCTATTATGTTTTCATGAATATATGTGTGTTCTTGATCCTATCTTGCAAGTCTATAGTCACCTATTATGTGTTATGATCCGACAACCCCGAAGTGACAATAATCGGGATACTTCTCGGTGATGACCGTAGTTTGAGGAGTTCATGTATTCACTATGTGTTAATGCTTTGGTCCGGTTCTTTATTAAAAGGAGGCCTTAATATCCCTTAGTTTCCGCTAGGACCCCACTGCCACGGGAGGGTAGGACAAAAGATGTCATGCAAGTTCTTTTCCATACGCACGTATGACTATATTCGGAATACATGCCTACATTACATTGATGAACTGGAGCTAGTTCTGTGTCACCCTATGTTATAGCTATTACATGAGGAATCGCATTTGACATAATTATCCATCACTAATCCAATGCCTACGAGCTTTTCACATATTGTGCTTCGCTTATTTACTTTTTCGTTGCTACTATTACAACTACTACAAAACTGCTATCTTTACTTTTGCCACTATTACCTTTGCTATCATACTACTTTGCTGCAGATATTAAGTTAGCCAGGTGTGGTTGAATTGACAACTCAACTGCTAATACTTAAGAATATTCTTTGGCTCCCCTTGTGTCGAATCAATAAATTTGGATTGAATACTCTACCCTCGAAAGCTGTTGCGATCCCCTACACTTGTGGGTTATCACTGCACTTTATTTACTTTCATTACTTGTCACCCTTACAAATTATCTTATCACAAAACTATCTGTTACCTACAATTTTAGTGCTTGCAGAGAATACCTTACTGAAAACCGCTTGTCATTTATTTCTGCTCCTCGTTGGGTTCGACACTCTTACTTATCGAAAGGACTGCGATAGATCCCCTATACTTGTGGGTCATCATGTGCTAGTTCGAAATAAGTTTGTGGGTGCTGGTGGGGGCTAATCACTTGGCTTCTGTAATGCACAGTGAGCTCAAGAAGCTGGCGAGAGTGATGTTATTTCCCTTGGTTGGGATTTGTTACGATATTTCACTCTAAATTAAATGAATGGCAAGCCATTTGCCTTGTTTCAAAGAAAATATGACAGTCACAGCCGTGTTGAAAAGGGCAAGAACATCTAACTCCAGCTTACAAACTGTACAAAAGCACGTGGGTTAATTGTTCATCATGTTTAGACAAAGCCCAGGTTGAAAAGGGCAACAACATCTAACTCCAGCATTGTTTTCGGCAGTCACAGTCAAATGGATCGGTCAGTTCCATAGAATGGACATCCCAGGTCATAAAATTTACTGGATTATGACCACAATATGTTGTAAATAGAAGCCCGACACGTTCAGAAGCTCTTTTTCCCACCTGAACTCCTTTTTTTGCTCTTCGACATACCCATCCGTTGTAGGATGTTGGGTTCCGGCAGACCCTTGAGGTTCAAACTCTGGTGTGCACGCGAAGATCTTCCCCCTACCAATCCACGTCCAATCGCCTCGCGAGAATCTAAGCTAAACGATGCACAACACGAGGGACACAAGATTTATACTGGTTCGGGCCACCGTTGTGGTGTAATACCCTACTCCAGTGTGTGGTGTGGTGGATTGCCTCAAGGGCTGATGATGAACAGTACAAGGGGAAGAACAGCCTCGCGAGAGGTGTTCTTGAGCTGGTGTGGTGTTGTCGTAGGAAAGGATTCGATCCCCCCGCTACTATGGTGGCTATCTCTATTTATAGAGGCCCTAGCCCTCTTCCCAAATATTGAATTGGAAGGGCGCCAAAAACGGCCATTTTGAAGGGGAACATCTAGTACAAGCTATCCTGACTAAAGTTGGTCTTCGGCTGCCAAAGGCACTGGCGATGACGCCATCTTGGGCTCCACGGTGACCTCCATCCTGCCGCTCTGCTGGTCTTGGTCTCGTTGCACCGAAATGGTAACCCTTCCCTCAAGCCTCGGTACTCCGTGCCTGTGCTTGCCCCCTTTGCACCAAAGAGGAAACAAGGACACTGCGCAGGCCGGCGCCCACCTAGTCTCGATCGTCATGGCTTGCGTCATGAGCACCTCGCGAGGTACCCTTGCCTTGATCTCTCCGCCTCCTCGCGAGCCTGTCTGGTGAGGCCGCTCCTGAGGAAGCCTTGCGTCGTCCGCCCCGTGAGGCTTGGCCCCTTGCGAGGGTCTTGAGTTTGCGTTAATGAAGATGGGCCGCACTTGGCCTGCACTTGAGCCACGCTGTAGGCCGCAGGCAGGTAAGTCTGGGGACCCCCGTTCCCAGAACACCGACAGTAGCCCCCGGGCCCAAGGCGTGCTCGGACTTGGCTTAGCAGAGAAGCAAAGGGGCAAGTGCAGAGCACCGCGGGCCCCAACAGCCTGCGGCCTTGGGTGCCGCGTGGCGGTTGATTGGACGTGGGCGTCTCCGCTTCCCCATGCTCCCTCATTATGCGCCTAGCTAGGCGGCCACGAGGCTTGTACACAGTCATTCTGCCCTTGCTGCCCGCGCGCTTCTTGTTCCCCTTTCCTCCTGAATCTCTGCTTCCGCCTCCAATCCATCTTGGGTTCTTCCCCCTTTCAATTGCCATGGCGCCAATGAAAAAGGAAAAGGGGAAGATACCTGCTCCTTCATCCGGCTCGCCTCCAGCACCTGCTCCCGCCGTCGACCAGTCGCTCATACTCAATCTGGAAGCCTTGGATAAGGTCCACTCCGCGCTTGCCTCCAGCTTCAACGAGTGCGGGAGGACGATTGCCTGGTCCGCGTCCCATGCCTCCTTCGACAGGATCGTCACGAAGGTCCGATTCTTCGCCTATGCCCTGTGGGCGGGCCTGGTTCCCCCCTTCTCCGCTTTCTTCAATCCGGTGCTTTCCCATTACCAGATCCATATGATGCATCTCGGTCCCCAATCCATTACTCTTCTTGCTGTCTTCGCCTTTGTCTACGAGGCCATGGTGGGGATTCCTCGTTCCATTGCTCTTCTGCGCCACTTCTTCTCTCTGCGCCTGACTGACCCTTCCCAATGCTCGGGATGCGTGAGCTTCCAGGTCGTGCCGGAGACGGCCGCCTTGGGGATCGATTTTGGTCTCCTGCCTTCTGCGAGCGGGTTCCGGGAGCGATGGTTGTATGTGGATGTTGGGGCGCCCAGCCCCCTGCTCGCGCACCTGACACTGCCTGCCATTCCCAATCCCGGCTGGGGTCACAAGGAGCTCACGAGCCCCCAGCTTGCTTTCGGCTGGCATCGCTTCGAGAGGTTGAGTACGCTTGGCATGACAGTGCCTCATGTGGTGAAGGAGTTCCTCCAGCGCCGCATCGCTCCTCTCCAGCACCATTCCCGTCCGATGTGGGCTTTTTCCTGGCGTCAAGACCGCATGAGGCTCTAGGAAGGGGATCTTGCGCCTGAAATACTGAGGAAGGTGCTGAGAGTCTTGACTAGCGACCCCTCTCCAGGCAGCGTCCGACATGGAGGCGCCCTCTTGTATCTCTGCTCAAACAGGGTCGAGTTCGTGAGGCAGATGCCCCGCTTCGAGGAATGGGGGTTGTGCCCGGTTGGCCTTGTGGGGCCCCGCAAGAATCCAGTTGCCGTGGCTCCTCCCTCGATCGCCCGCGCCGGTCCTGCCTCAGGAGTCGGTGCAGGAAGGCAGGCATCGGCGAGAGCTGGGGGGGACTGATGTTGAGGTGTCGATGTCGCGCGGGGCTCCCAAGGCGTCATCCTCCGGTGCTTACGGAGCCCATCTCGAGGTGGTGGCTGGTGAGGGGCGTGACCTGCGGCTCCCGAGGCCGAAGCCCCCGAGGCCTCGGCAGGCCACCAAGAGGTGGCACCTGATCGCTCCTCTCAGACTGGCGCCCTTGATGCGGGTCGTCTTGATGCTTCTGCTCCTATGCCGCGCGCCGGCCCTCACGTCGAGAGCTTGGGCCGGTTCCGCATAGATTTCGAGGCCCTCCGCAAGAGGAAGGAGGCTTCGGGTGGTGAAGATCTCCCGGGCCACCCATTGAACCACAGGAAGTACTTCGCCGTGGATGAGTAAGTCCCTCCTTCTTATAGTTCCTTGTTTGTCGTTCCCTTTGCTGACCGTGGCCTTTCAGGATCCCTCCTGCCGAGCCCGCGGAGCCAGCCAAGGAGCCGCTTCCTCAGGCTTCACCTCCACCACCGAGCTTGATCGCCCCGGGCATGTGCGCTATCTTCGACGCGAGTTCGGGTGGAGAGGTAGGCCGACCCACGGTGTGCCTTGAGCCCGCGGGCACGCCGCTCCTCCTTCGCGAGCTTTCTCTAGGCACAACTAGCTTGCCCCAGGCTCCTCTGCTGATCATAGGCGGCGAGTGGTTGAATTTGATCTTTGGTTCCTCATCAGGGGGTGGATCAGCGCCGGGCTGGGTCCCTTGCGGGGCCCGTCCGGTGATCATGGGGGCACCAGCCCCCAGCCCCCTGCCAAGAGGGGGCGAGCCACTCTAGGGTCCTCCGCCGGCGCCGATGGCGGAGGATGACGTTGACAACATGCTCAGGCGTGCGCGGGAGTGCAACGCTGTTTGCTGAGAGTTCCTCCAGAGGGCGACGGATGCAGTGAGCCAGCTTGGTGCAGAGCTTGCGGGTGAGGACGCGCGTCTTGAAGCTGAGGGCCTGCGGCTGATCGAGGAGCGACGCAAGTTGAAGGCGGCCGTTGGTCTCGCGCGCCACCAGCGTGATCTCGACAATGCCAAGGCCGAGGCATCTCTGGTGGCCTCACGGGAGGCCCGCTCCTGAGCCATTGAGGAGGCCCAGGAGGCAGATCAGCGACGCGAAGCTGCGGAAGAGCGCGCGTGGGAGCTCCAAGACTGGTGCAATTCTCTGGAGCAGCAAGTGGAGTTGCGCCGAGCTACCCTTGCGTCGCTGAAAGGGGCGCCCGCCGAAGAGGAGGAGCTCCGGAGGCGCGAGGAAGCGCTGACACTAGAGGCTGCTGAGCGCAACCTCGATCTTGAGCGGTTGGAGACGAGGGAGCGCCAGGTCACCTAGGCAGAGGATGAAGTCAGTGTGCGGAGGCCCGGATCCAAGAAGAGATCGACCGCCGCGTGGCGGAAGCTCGCACGGGCCTTGAGCGCAAGTATGAAGACAGGATGGAGCTTATCAAGGCCGAAGCCGCAGGTAGGACTTCTGCTCTTAGAACCAGGCTGACCAAAGCTACGCAGCGAGCTGAGGCCACTGCAGCCGCCCTAGGCACGGCGCAGGCTGAGCTGGCCTCCTCTCGCGCCGAGTTGCTTCTTCTTCAATGACGGGTCAATGACGCCGAGGCCGTTGCGCAGCGAAACGAGGATGAGATTCGCCAGCGGCAAACGCTGCAGCACATGCATGGCCCCATGCTCGGGCACTCAGCGAAAGGGTCGACACAGCCTTGGGCAACATCTACGAGGCAGCCGCTGAGGAGCCGCATGTGACCAATGATAACCCACAAGTGTAGGGGATCGCAACAGCTTTCGAGCGTAAAGTATTCAATCCAAATTTATTGATTCGACAAAAGGGGAGCCAGAGAATATTCTTGAGTATTAGTAGTTGAGTTGTCAATTCAACCACACCTAGATAACTTAGTATCTGCAGCAAAGTATTTAGTAGAAAAGTAGTATGATAATAAATGTAACAGTGCAAAAGTAATATTTTTGGGTTTTGTAGTAGTTGTAACAGCAGCAACGGAAAAGTAAATAAGCGAAGAACAATATGTGAAAAGCTCGTAGGCAATGGATCAGTGATGGATAATTATGTCGAATGTGATTCCTCATGTAATAGCTATAACATAGGGTGACACAGAACTAGCTCCAGTTCAACAATGTAATGTAGACATGTATTCCGTAAATAGTCATACTTGCTTATGGAAAAGAACTTGCATGATATCTTTTGTCCTACCCTCCCATGGCAGTGGGGTCCTAGCGGAAACTAAGGGATATTAAGGCCTCCTTTTAATAGAGAACCGGAACAAAGCATTAGCACATAGTGAATACATGAACTCCTCAAACTACGGTCATCACCGAGAAGTATCCCGATTATTGTCACTTCGGGGTTGTGGGATCATAACACATAATAGATGACTATAGACTTGCAAGATAGGATCAAGAACACACATATATTTATGAAAACGCAATAGGTTTAGATCTGAAATTATGGCACTCGGGCCCTAGTGACAAGCATTAAGCATAGCAAAGTCATAGCAACATCAATCTCAGAACATAGTGGATACTAGGGATCAAACCCTAACAAAACTAACTTGATTACATGATAAATCTCATCCAACCCATCATTGTCCAGCAAGCCTACGATGGAATTACTCACGCACGGCGGTGAGCAAAATGAAATTGGTGATGGAGGATGTCTGATGATGACGACGGCGACGAATCCCCCTCTCCGGAGCCCCGAATGGACTCCAGATCAGCCCTCCCGAGAGAGATTAGGGCTTGGCGGCGGCTCTGTGTCGTAAAACGCGATGAAACTTTCTCTCTGATTTTTTTCTCCCCGAACGTGTCACACCCTAGCTAGTCATGCATCAAAGTGTGTGCATCATGTTTAAAATTCCATTTAATTTTGAAATGGGGATTTGTGAAACCCTCAGAATCATTTTTGAAAATGACCCAAATAAAAATTTCTCCAAAAGGGTCCAAGAAAATGCTCATGTTGCTCTCTGAAAATATTGGACAGAGATAAAAATCAAATCAATATTTTTAAGAGCTCATAGGTATTTATTTTGGGCATTTGGAATTAATGCATAAATATTTGCATTGGAAATATATTAGTTATATATATTAATATATGTCCAAAAATTATGCCACCTGTTGGGGAGCTCTGGAATAATATATCTAGCTCCTGCAAAAATTGGCATAAGGTAATAAAATGATTTAATATTTTTTTTAAATCAAAACAAATGACAGAAATTAGAAAACAGAGATAAAAGAGGGAAACCTTACCTGGGCTTCTTACCTGGCGCCTCTGGCCCAGCAAGCCAGCCCAGCCCACCACCGTCGTCGTCCTCCTGGCGCCAGTCGGCCAGGCGTGTGGCCGGCGCGCGCGCACGGGCGGAGCGCCACGCCACCAGCTCGCCTGCCTGCCTACCCCGCCAGCGCGACGCCGCGACGGTTCTTCTCGGTGCCGCCCCGATCCCCTGGCCTTATCCCCCCTCTCTCCCGTGCTTCTCCCCTGCTCTCTCTCTCTCTCTCTCTCTCACCCGACGCACCCATCGCTGCTGTTCGCCATAGCAGCCGTCACCGGCCTCCCCTCGCCTCCCCGACACGCTCCCCAGCTCCGCCGCGACCCCCTCTACCTCCTCGTCGAGCCACGCAAGATGGAGCACCCCGTGGAGCCATCGCCGTCGCCATCCTCGCCTCCGGCCGCCGTGGGTACTCGCCGTTGATTCGGGAGCTACCGGGCATCCCCGACCTCGCCCTCGCGCTCGCTGGTCTCGCTGTGAGCCCCTCTCCGTTTCCCCTCTCTTCTCCCCCTCGTTCCCTCACCGTAGCCCTCCTCCCCACCACGGCCGAAGCCTCTCGCCGCCGTCCATGTCGCCGTCGCCGTCTCGGCCCGCCTCCGCCCAAACCGAGCATCCCATCGCGCTCCCAGTGCCGCAAGGGTGCCGCCGAGCCCCTCAGATTGCCTCCCTGTGCCCCGCAGCCCGATCCCCCTCGCGCCCGAACTCCGGCCGCCGCCCAAGTGGTCGCCGCCGTCGATCTAGGCCATCTCCGGCGAAACGGAGGGCACCAGTGGGTGCGCGCGAGCCCCAGCTTCCCGCGCGTGCCTTCCGCTGCTCGATTGGACGCCGGAGTGGAAATCCCGCGCCCTCCGCCGCGTTTGCTGCCGCCGGCGGCTAAAAGCCGGCGTATTAGCCCCGGTTGACCAGGGGGTTTGACCTCCCCTGGCTCAATGACAAGTGGGGCCCGTCCCTGCTAATTCGAGTTTAGGATTAGTTTAAATTTAATCAACTCTGTTAATTAACCCTGACACTGACAGTGGGCCCCAGTGCCACTAATCTTTTAATTAGGATTAAACTAACCCTGTTTAACCCCCCTGTCACTGACGTGTGGACCCCACACGTCAGGTTTGACCCCAGCCAGCCGCAGTTGACCGCTGACGTCATGCTGACGTCATGCTGGCGCAATATATATATTTCTGGATTTAATTAAATCAGGAAATTCCAGAATATTATTTAAACTTCAAAAATTCATAACTTTTATTCTGTAACTCCAAATCAGACAAATTATATATGAAAAATGATCAGGAAAATCCAATCTATCCATCTGTACTATTTTCATGCATGACTAAACAAGTTAACTTGATGTTTAATGCAGAACAAGGAAAAGCACTTTAAAAGGCCATGTTTGAGTTTGAAATTTGAATCTTTGATTCAAATTGGTTCAAACCCTTCTGGTCTTAGTTGCATTAGCCCAACAAACTCATATTGCCATGTTTCATGCATGCATCATATTGTTGCACATTGTTTGGTGATGGTTGTGTATCGGTGTCCTTTGCGACAGGTTCTGCCTCCGAGGAGTACCGTGATTACCCTAACGAGGAACCGTATCAGTGCATCGAACCATCAGGCAAGCAACCAACCATTTGATCATATCGATACAATCCCATGTTCTCGCTCCTGCTCTCTTTTACTGCATTAAGACAACGCGTTTCAAACTGCTATGTGCTACGGTAGTTGAACCCATTTCCTCTACATGACCTGTCATTGCCACAGTAACTAGATGAAACCCACTAGCATGTGTAGGAGTTGATTGAGCCATATGTATGTGTTGTTCCTACCTTGCTATGCCTGCTATGCTTAGAGTCGTGTCAGGTCTGGTTCATCTGGGTGATGGGCTAGAGTGAAATGATTATGTCGGTAATGAGAGTGGTGTGGTGAACACGATTTGGTAAAGGTATCGATGAGAGGCCATGTAGGAGTACATGGTGGGTTGTTTCATTGAAGCCGACCTTAAGCACTGAGATTTGTATGTGTGATTTAAGATACAGCTACTACCATGCATTGGGCCCTGAAATATGACCCCGCTCGACTTCTTATTCACCCTAGCTCTCTGTCCAGGAGTTGCAAGTAGTTTCTGGTGTTTGTAGCCTACTGGAGGCCGTGGACAGCGCTGACCGTAGGGGTGGGCTGTGATGCGGTAGGTACGTGGCCGGGTGTACCGAATACCCGTTAGGTACCTCGGGAACCCTGTTCACATCGTTCGGGGCCGTATGGGAAACCTCGGCCGGACTCCCTGCGGATGGAACCTGAATAGGCGATAAACCTGGACTAGAGGCTTAAGTGTTTAGGTAGGTCGTGGTCTACACCCACGTCGGCTTTCGCTTGAAGTCTGCCGAGCACATGTCGTGTGCAGACGCTAAGTGGTGGAAACATGTATGAAGAAGTACACCCCTGCAGGGTTAACATCATCTATTCGAATAGCCGTGTCCGCGGAAAAGGACTTCTGGGTTGCTTATATCAGTTCATAGACAAGTGAAAGTGGATACTCTAAAATACGCAAGATAAGCGTGAGTGCTATGGATGGTGTTCTCGTAGGGAGACGGGAGCGGATCCATAGTGGTGTATTGATATGGTGAATATGTGGACTCGTGTGCGCCACCTCAAAAGAGTTACTTGCAGTCGTAGTTCAGGATAGCCACCGAGTCAAAGCTGGCTTGCTGCAGTCAAACTCCACCATCCCCTTTGTTGATAATGATGCATGTGTAGATAGATCTGATGTAAGTCTTGCTGGGTACATTTGTACTCACGTTTGCCTATTTTATGTTTTTGCAGAGAGACTTCAGTCTCACTAGTAGTTCCGCTTGGACTTCGACATTTAGCTTGATACCTCAGCTACGATCTTGTGCCCTCGGCAGGATCTGATAGATAGTCAGGCTTCTCAGCCTTTTTCATTTATAGATGTCTGTACTCAGACCTGATAGCTTCCGCTTGTGCTTTGACTTGTATGCTCTGATTGTTGGGTCATGAGACCCATGTTTGTAATGTCTCGCTCCTCGGAGCCTATTGAATAAACTACTTGAGTCGTAGAGTCATTTTGTGATGCCATGTTGTATTGCACATATCGAGCATATTGTGTGTATGTTATTGAAATGCTTGGTATGTGTGGGATCTGACTATCTAGTTGTTTATCTTTAGTAGCCTCTCTTACCGGGAAATGTCTCCTAGTGTTTCCACCGAGCCATGGTAGCTTGCTACTGCTCCGGAACACTTAGGCTGGCCGGCATGTGTCCTTCTTCGTTCCTGTGTCTGTCCCTTCGGGGAAATGTCACGCTTTGAGTACCGGAGTCCTGTTAGCCCGCTACAGCCCGGTTTACCGGAGTCCTGCTAGCCCAGTGCTACAGCCCGGACCCACTTGCTGATGACCGACATGTTCGAAGCTGGGTCATGGATGCCTGTCCCTGTAAGTCTGTGCCACTTTGGGTTTACGACTAGTCATGTCAGCCCGGGCTCTTTATCATATGGATGCTAGCGACACTTTCATATACGCGAGCCAAAAGGCGCAAACGGTCCCGGGAAAAGGTAAGACGACACCCGTGGGGATACCGTGCGTGAGGCCGCAAAGTGATATGAGGTGTTACCAGCTAGATCGATGTGACATCGAGTCGGGGTCCTGACAGCGTTGGTAGCTTTAGTTGCATTAGCCCAACACACTCATATTGCCATGTTTCATGCATGCATCATATTGTTGCACATTGTTTGGTGATGCCTGTGTATCGTTATCCTTTACGACAGGATCTGTCCCCGAGGAGTACCGTGACTACCCTAACGAAGAACCGTATCCGTGCATCGAACCATCAGGCAAGCAACCAACCATTTGATCATATCGATACAATCCCATGTTCTCGCTCCTGCTCTCTTTTACTGCATTAAGACAACACGATTCAAACTGCTGTGTGCTACGGTAGTTGAACCCATTTCCTCTGCATGACCTGTCATTGCCACAGTAACTAGATGAAACCCACTAGCATGTGTAGGAGTTGATTGAGCCATATGTATGTGTTGTTCCTACCTTGCTATGCCTGCTATGCTTAGAGTCGTGTCAGGTCTGGTTCATCTGGGTGATGGGCTAGAGTGAAATGATTATGTCGGTAATGAGAGTGGTGTGGTGAACACGATTTGGTAAAGGTATCGATGAGAGGCCATGTAGGAGTACATGGTGGGTTGTTTCATTGAAGCCGACCGTAAGCACTGAGATCTGTATGTGTGATTTAAGATACAGCTACTACCATGCATTGGGCCCTGAAATATGACCCCGCTCGACTTCTTATTCACCCTAGCTCTCTGTCCAGGAGTTGCAAGTAGTTTCTGGTGTTTGTAGCCTACTGGAGGCCGTGGACAGCGCTGACCGTAGGGGTGGGCTGTGATGCGGTAGGTACGTGGCCGGGTGTACCGAATACCCGTTAGGTATCTCGGGAACCCTGTTCACATCGTTCGGGGCCGTATGGGAAACCTCGGCCGGACTCCCTGCGGATGGAACCTGGATAGGCGATAAACCTGGACTAGAGGCTTAAGTGTTTAGGTAGGTCGTGGTCTACACCCACGTCGGCTTTCGCTTGAAGTCTGCCGAGCACATGTCGTGTGCAGACGCTAAGTGGTGGAAACATGTATGAAGAAGTACACCCCTGCAGGGTTATCATGATCTATTCGAATAGCCGCGTCCACGGTGAAGGACTACTTGGTTGCCTATACAGTTCATAGACAAGTAAATGGAAACTACGAAAAGCCTCAAGATAAGTGTGAGTGCCGAGGATGGCTCTTCCGTAGGAAGACGGAGGCGGATCCTCGGTAGTGTATTGAAGTGGTGAGTAGTGGACTCGTGTGCGCAAAACCATTTCAAGTTGAAGTATCATAGGATAGTCTAGCCAAGAGTCAAAGCTGGCTTGCTGCAATAACTCCACCAACCCTTCTTGACAATGTGCATGTATGTAGGATCTGATGTAAGTCTTGCTGAGTACCTTTGTACTCATGTTGCTATAATTTACATTTTTACAGAAGACGCTGCAACCCCTTCTGATGGGTTCTATGTAGACGTTGACATCAACGAGTAGGCTAAAGGCCCAGGTGGTGACCCTGAGCTTGTGAAGGACCATGTAGTATAGCTAGGCTTTCCAAGCCTCTTTTATCTTACTAGTTGTCTGTACTCAGACAAGTTACTTCCGCTGCTGGTTTGTATGACTGTATGACTTGAATGTTGGGTCGTGAGACCCGTACCTTTGTGTATGTTATGTATGGCTCCCTGAGCCTTAAATAAAGTACTTGTGTCGTAGAGTCATGTTGTGATGCTTCGTTGTATTTGCACATATCGAGCATACTGTGTGTATGATTGAAATGCTTGGTATGTGTGGGATCTGACTACCTAGTTGTTTATCCTTAGTAGCCTCTCTTACCGGGAAATGTCTCCTAGTGTTACCACTGAGCCATGGTAGCTTGCTACTGCTCTGGAACACTTAGGCTGGCCGGCATGTGTCCTTCTTTGTTCCGGTGTCTGTCCCTTCGGGGAAATGTCACGCATTGAGTACCGGAGTCCTGTTAGCCCGCTACAGCCCGGTTTACCGGAGTCCTGCTAGCCCAGTGCTACAGCCCGGACCCACTTGCTGATGACCGACACGTTCGAAGCTGGGTCATGGATGCCTGTCCCTGTAAGTCTGTGCCACTTTGGGTCTACGACTAGTCATGTCAGCCCGGGCTCTTTATCATATGGATGCTAGCGACACTATCATATACGTGAGCCAAAAGGCGTAAATGGTCCCGGGCAAAGGTAAGGCGACACCCGTGGGGATACCGTGCGTGAGGCCGCAAAGTGATATGAGGTGTTACCGGCTAGATCGATGTGACATCGAGTCGGGGTCCTGACAGCGTTGGCATCAGAGCCGGACTGCCTGTAGGTTCTCCAAGCCAAACTGGTCGATGTTGAGTCTAGAAATTCTTTAGTTATATGTAGGGGAATTCTTTGTGGGTTGGAACGTAAGGCTCTTTTTACTCCTTTATCTAATGACATTCTGATCTGAGTCAGTCTATTCTTCCACAGGGGGTTAAGGAATTAGGATCTGTTCTCTCTATCAGGATCACGTGTTACTCATCAGTAGTACCTTATAGGTTTGATGGATACAAGCCTAGTTCAATCCTATTACCACATTATGTTGCTAGGATGGACTCAGAACTTCATATGATGATGTTGAGTGTGTATGAAATTCTTTGTCAAATGTCTCAATATCCTTCTTGAGCATTTACAGCTGTTATGCTGCCGAAATTTTGCTAGAAATTCTAATGCCTTTGCATTATGATTGTGCTTTCAGATGGCCACTCGCGACCTCAATCAAGTGGTTCGCCTGACTCGATGCCTAGATGTACCCGGCCATACTGCCATGTTGGTCAGGGTAATGACTGAGGCTGGATACCGCTGGTATCCTGAGTACATGGTCGAAGAGCAATTCCGAGACTTTAATCAAAGCCAGTATCTCTGCACTGTCAGGATATTTCCATCTTATCCTGGATCCACCGAGCCCCTTCACTGCTCCTATGGACTCGGGGTTACTATTGAGATGGCTGTGCAGGACGCCGCCTACTCTATGATGACCATCATGCGAGTCAGATCTGGTCTATTTCGGGACTCTGATTTTCGGTATATGCCAGGATCACTTCCGGGAGCACAAGGGTATCTCCAGGCTATCTATGCTGACCCCACTCAGGAGGATTCACGGACTCGCACCACTGCTGAGATGCTCGAGGATAAGGACCGTGAAAATCGGGCCTTGAGGTTAGAGCTCTTCAATACCCGTGCTGACCACTGGGCCACATTGACTCGGTTCGCACCGGCGGTGCAAGCTGGATATTCGGATATGCGCGATCTCTATCCTGTGAGATCCGCTCTGCCAGACGTGATGGGTTGGCGTGATGTAGGAGGCATCACCCCACCTCGCGGTCCCCGCAGGCCACCGTCTGTTGGTCCAAGGCCTCATCCTAGCCCCTATGGTCCACAAGCTCCGCGAGATCGTCTGTTTCCGGATGATCATGTTGAGCTTCCAGGCTATGGAGGTGACTTCTACGAGGACTACTACGGATCGGTCTGAGTTAGTGGTAGTATCACTAGTTCGCACTAGCTGTGTCGTCTATCATCCCACGTGACTCGTGGGATATGACCTAGTTTGTACTCCTTCTGGAGGTGTAGAAAAATAATGTATAGGAGCTTGGGATGCCTCCGATGAGATGTAATCCTCTTTTCACCGTAATAGTACTTTGTTTGGTCTTGTACTAAACCCTGTATGGTGTCTATGACGATGGAATAAAGAAGCAGTTTCTGTATTTACCATGTCATACGGATGATCATCTTGCATTTCGAGTTATTCCTTACATTTTATATCCTATGTCAGAATTTTATCATCCTGACTAAATCATTGTCTTGTTTACCTAGGATGGTCAACACGCGCACTAACCCTGCTCCTCAAGAGCAGGCCGAAGGCAGTGAAGTCAGGGATGCAAATCTGCCTCATCCTCCTTCCCTAGCCGAGGTTATGATGGAAGCTGAGAGAAACAAGCGGGAGACCAACCGTTTGTTGGAGCGTATTGAACAGAACACGGCACAGCATCAGAGGACTAACGTGGTGTCACTCAGTGATTTTATCAAACTACATCCACCCACGTTCCACCACTCCGTCGAGCCTCTCGACGCTGATTACTGGCTTCGCAGTATCTCTCACAAACTGCGTTCCGCGCTGGTAGCGGAGGCTGACAAGGTCACCTTTGCTGCATATCATCTTGAAGGCCCCGCTAGTCTATGGTGGGAGAATTATGGAGCTATGCGCCCAGCGGGCCATGTCACTACTTGGGCTGAATTCAGCGAGGCTTTCCGTGAACATCACATTCCGGAGGGTCTCATGGACCGTAAACGTGAGGAATTTTGCAATTTCACCCAAGGTCGACTCTCTGTGGACGCTTACAGCAGGGAGTTTGGTAATCTCGCACGATATGCAACTGAGGAAGTGTCTACTGATGCCAAGAAGCAAGCAAGGTTCCGTAAGGGCCTTAGTCCTGAGCTTCGCCGTGACCTCCGTCTGCATGAGTGCACATCTTTTCAGAAACTTGTCAACAAAGCCATCAGTGCTGAAACTGGTCAGACTGACTATGATGCAACACGCAAGCATGGCCGTGACATGGGTTCCTCATCCGGTGCTGGTCCTCAGAAGCGCCGCGTGTGGGTACCCAACACCGCCCTGCCACCCAGGTTCACACCGAGGCCTTCTTTCCAGGCGCCTCGCCCTGTTCAACAGTCTGCACCGGCCAAGCCCTATGGGGGTCCAACCAACAATGCTCCTCCACGTACCAGTTCCGTGACTTGTTTCAAGTGTGGGGAATCTGGTCACTATATGCGTGAGTGTCCCCAGACCAACCCCAACCAATCTGCTAAAGCTGTTGGCCGTGGCAAGCCGACAGGAAAAGTGTTCCACGCCAAGCCGGCCACCGCCTCACGTGGCCATGTCAACTGTATCTCTGCCGAAGAAGCTCAAGAGGATCCCAACGTCGTTCTCGGTACACTTCTTGTTAATTGCCACCCGGCATCTGTTCTTTTCGATACAGGAGCCTCCCATTCATTTATATCTGAAAACTATGCCCATTTGCATAACACCGCATTCTGTGACATGCCATCCACTATGGAAATTTCTACTCCTGGTTCTAGATGGCAGACCTCTAGGGTAAGTTATGGAAATGAAATCCAAGTTGACAGACTTGTTTTCCTTGCATCGTTGATAGCCCTTAAATTTTCAGATATTAATATCATTTTGGGTATGGACTGGATGTCAGCTCATCATGCCAAAATTGATTGTTTCTCTAGGACTGTTCAACTCACCCATCCTTCGGGGAAGATAGTCAATGTCTTGACCCGAATAGCCAAGCGACAATTATATTCTCTTAACGCCAGCCCTTTGCCAGATCTTGAGGACGTTCCGGTAGTCCGTGACTTCCCGGATGTCTTCCCAGAGGAATTGCCAGGTGTTCCACCTGACAGGGATGTTGAGTTCGTAATAGACCTCATTCCAGGAACCGTTCCGATTGCTAGAAGACCTTATAAGATGGCACCACTAGAACTAGCCGAGCTTAAGAAACAACTCGATGAGTCCTTGAAAAAGGGTTTCATCCGCCCTAGTTCATCTCCGTGGGCTTGCCCCGTCCTATTCGTCAAGAAGAAGGATGGTACGGACCGGATGGTTGTAGATTACCGACCTGTCAATTTGGTCACAATCAAGAACAAATATCCGCTCCCCAGGATCAACGACCTGTATGATCAGCTCGCTGGATCCTCAGTCTTCTCCTAGATGGATTTGAGGTTGGGCTACCATCAAATCAAAATCAGAAACGGGGACATTCCTAAAACAGCCTTTGTTACTCGTTATGGCCAATACAAGTACACCGTCATGTCCTTCGGTTTAACCAACGCTCCAGCCACCTTTTCTCGGTTAATGAACTCAATCTTCATGGAGTATTTGGATAAATTCGTCGTTGTTTACCTCGATGATATACTCATCTACTCCAAGAACGAGGAGGAACATGCCGAACATCTAAGGCTAGTGTTGAAGAAACTTCGAGAGCATCGCCTTTATGCCAAATTTTCTAAATGTGAATTCTGGTTGTCAGAAGTGACCTATCTGGGTCATGTAATATCTGGTAAAGGTATTGTTGTTAACCCTGAGCGAGTTCAAGCCGTCCTTAATTGGACTCCACCTGAATCGGTCAAGCAAGTTCGGAGTTTTCTGGGCTTAGCGAGCTATTGCCGTCGCTTCGTCGAAAACTTCTCCAAAGTTGCTAAACCTCTAACCGAACTCCTCAAGAAAGATAAGAAGTTCGAATGGACTCCACAATGTGAGCACAGCTTTCAGGAACTGAAAAGACGCCTGACCTCTGCTCCCGTACTGGTACCGCCAGACTTCTCCAAGGACTTTGTTATCTACTGCGACGCCTCGCGACAAGGACTAGGTTGCATTCTCATGCAAGATCGACACGTAATTGCCTATGCTTCACGGCAATTGCACCCACATGAGGAGAATTATCCTACTCATGATCTAGAGCGTGCAGCCGTAGTCTATGCACTCAAGACATGGCGACATTACCTCCTCGGTAACCGTTGCAAAATATTCACTGATCACCAAAGTCTGAAGTACATTTTCACCCAACCGGATCTGAATCTCAGGCAAAGACGTTGGGTTGAGTTGATCAAAGACTTTGATTTAGGAATAACTTACACCCCAGGGAAAGCCAACGTCATGGCTGATGCGCTAAGTTGTAAATCTTATTGTAACAACCTGATGTTACAACAAAGTCAACCGCTTCTCCATGAGGAATTTCGGAAGCTTAACCTTCACATTGTTCCTCAAGGTTTTCTTTCCACCTTGGTGGCAAAACCTACTCTTACGGATCAAATCATCGCTGCCCAAAAGCGAGATAAGGGAATATGCAAAATCAAAGAGAACATTGCTAGCGGAGGTGCTAGTTGTTTCTCCACAAATGATCATGGTGTTGTGTACTTTCAGAACCGACTAGTGGTTCCCAAGAACCAGCATCTACGGCAGTTGATCCTTAAGGAGGCTCATGAATCTCCTCTCACCATTCATCCCGGTAGTACTAAGATGTATCAGGACCTACGCCAGAGGTTCTGGTGGACTAGGATGAAGAGAGAAATTGCTCAGTATATTGCTAATTGCGACGTCTGTCGTCGTGTAAAAGCAGAGCACCAACGGCCTGCTGGCACCCTTCAACCCTTAGCTATTCCTGAATGGAAATGGGATAAAATTGGTATGGATTTCATTACCGGTTTTCCCAGGACCGAGAGAGGGAATAATGCTATTTTCGTCGTTGTCGATCGTCTTTCCAAAGTAGCCCATTTCTTACCTGTTCGTGAGAGTATAACTGCTAGTCAGCTGGCAGACTTATACATCTCCCAAATAGTGTCCCTCCATGGTGTTCCTTTGGAAATCAACTCGGATCGAGGAAGTCTTTTCACCTCTCGATTTTGGGAAAGTTTCCAAAATGCTATGGGAACCTGTCTCTCCTTTAGCACCGCTTTCCACCCTCAGTCGAGTGGTCAAGTGGAACGCGTCAACCAGATTCTAGAAGACATGCTTCGAGCCTCTGTTATCTCATTCGGAATGGACTGGGAGAAGTGCCTTCCATTTGCCGAATTCGCTTACAATAACAGCTATCAATCTAGCTTGGGTAAAGCCCCTTTTGAAGTTCTCTATGGACGACGGTGTCGAACACCCCTTAACTGGTCAGAAACCGGGGAAAGACAATTCTTTGGCCCGGATATGATTCAGGAAGCAGAAGAACAAGTTCGCATCGTTCGTGAAAAGTTGAAAACAGCCCAATCTCGTCAAAAGAGTCAATATGACCGAAAACATAAGGCTATGACTTTTGAGGTTGACGAGAAGGCTTATCTTCGGGTCACCCCTCTGAAGGGAACCCATCGTTTCGGTATCAAAGGCAAATTGGCTCCTCGTTAAATTGGACCTTTCCGCATTCTCGCCAAACGAGGAGAAGTTGCCTACCAGTTGGAACTACCTCCGCACCTCTCCAGAGTCCACGATGTCTTCCACGTTTCTCAACTCAGGCGTTGCTTCTCGGATCCTATCCGTGGAGTGGACCACGAAACGCTTGATCTCCAAGATAATCTTACATATCGAGAGTACCCCATTCGTATCCTCGATCAGGCCGAACGTACCACCCGACGTCATAATATCAAATTTCTCAAAGTGCAATGGTCGCACCATTCTGAGGATGAAGCAACTTGGGAAAGGGAGGATCGTCTTCGACTCGAGTATCCCGCCTTCTTCCCGGAGGAACCCAAATCTCGGGACGAGATTCTTTTGAGTGGGGGTGAGTTGTCACACCCTAGCTAGTCATGCATCAGAGTGTGTGCATCATGTTTAAAATTCCATTTAATTTTGAAATGGGGATTTGTGAAACCCTCAGAATCATTTTTGAAAATGACCCAAATAAAAATTTCTCCAAAAGGGTCCAAGAAAATGCTCATGTTGCTCTCTGAAAATATTGGACAGAGATAAAAATCAAATCAATATTTTTAAGAGCTCATAGGTATTTATTTTGGGCATTTGGAATTAATGCATAAATATTTGCATTGGAAATATATTAGTTATATATATTAATATATGTCCAAAAATTATGCCACCTGTTGGGGAGCTCTGGAATAATATATCTAGCTCCTGCAAAAATTGGCATAAGGTAATAAAATGATTTAATATTTTTTTTAAATCAAAACAAATGACAGAAATTAGAAAACAGAGATAAAAGAGGGAAACCTTACCTGGGCTTCTTACCTGGCGCCTCTGGCCCAGCAAGCCAGCCCAGCCCACCACCGCCGTCGTCCTCCTGGCGCCAGTCGGCCAGGCGTGTGGCCGGCGCGCGCGCACGGGCGGAGCGCCACGCCACCAGCTCGCCTGCCTGCCTACCCCGCCAGCGCGACGCCGCGATGGTTCTTCTCGGTGCCGCCCCGATCCCCTGGCCTTATCCCCCCTCTCTCCCATGCTTCTCCCCCTGCTCTCTCTCTCTCTCTCTCACCCAACGCACCCATCGCCGCCGTTCGCCATAGCAGCCGTCACCGGCCTCCCCTCGCCTCCCCGACACGCTCCCCAGCTCCGCCGCGACCCCCTCTACCTCCTCGTTGAGCCACGCAAGACGGAGCACCCCGTGGAGCCATCGCCGTCGCCATCCTCGCCTCCGGCCGCCGTGGGTACTCGCCGTCGATTCGGGAGCTACCGGGCATCCCCGACCTCGCCCTCGCGCTCGCTGGTCTCGCTGTGAGCCCCTCTCCGTTTCCCCTCTCTTCTCCCCCTCGTTCCCTCACCGTAGCCCTCCTCCCCACCACGGCCGAAGCCTCTCGCCGCCGTCCATGTCGCCGTCGCCGTCTCGGCCCGCCTCCGCCCAAACCGAGCATCCCATCGCGCTCCCAGTGCCGCAAGGGTGCCGCCGAGCCCCTCAGGTGGCCTCCCCGTGCCCCGCAGCCCGATCCCCCTCGTGCCCGAACTCCGGCCGCCGCCCAAGTGGTCGCCGTCGTCGATCTAGGCCATCTCCGGCGAAACGGAGGGCACCAGTGGGTGCGCGCGAGCCCCAGCTTCCCGCGCGTGCCTTCCGCTGCTCGATTGGACGCCGGAGTGGAAATCCCGCGCCCTCCGCCGCGTTTGCTGCCGCCGGCGGCTAAACGCCGGCGTATTAGCCCCGGTTGACCAGGGGGTTTGACCTCCCCTGGCTCAATGACAAGTGGGGCCCGTCCCTGCTAATTCGAGTTTAGGATTAGTTTAAATTTAATCAACTCTGTTAATTAACCCTGACACTGACAGTGGGCCCCAGTGCCACTAATCTTTTAATTAGGATTAAACTAACCCTGTTTAACCCCCCCTGTCACTGACGTGTGGACCCCACACGTCAGGTTTGACCCCAGCCAGCCGCAGTTGACCGCTGACGTCATGCTGACGTCATGCTGGCGCAATATATATATTTCTGGATTTAATTAAATCAGGAAATTCCAGAATATTATTTAAACTTCAAAAATTCATAACTTTTATTCTGTAACTCCAAATCAGACAAATTATATATGAAAAATGATCAGAAAAATCCAATCTATCCATCTGTACTATTTTCATGCATGACTAAACAAGTTAACTTGATGTTTAATGCAGAACAAGGAAAAGCACTTTAAAAGGCCATGTTTGAGTTTGAAATTTGAATCTTTGATTCAAATTGGTTCAAACCCTTCTGGTCTTAGTTGCATTAGCCCAACACACTCATATTGCCATGTTTCATGCATGCATCATATTGTTGCACATTGTTTGGTGATGGTTGTGTATCGGTGTCCTTTGCGACAGGTTCTGCCTCCGAGGAGTACCGTGATTACCCTAACGAGGAACCGTATCAGTGCATCGAACCATCAGGCAAGCAACCAACCATTTGATCATATTGATACAATCCCATGTTCTCGCTCCTGCTCTCTTTTACTGCATTAAGACAACGCGTTTCAAACTGCTGTGTGCTATGGTAGTTGAACCCATTTCCTCTGCATGACCTGTCATTGCCACAGTAACTAGATGAAACCCACTAGCATGTGTAGGAGTTGATTGAGCCATATGTATGTGTTGTTCCTACCTTGCTATGCCTGCTATGCTTAGAGTCGTGTCAGGTCTGGTTCATCTGGGTGATGGGCTAGAGTGAAATGATTATGTCGGTAATGAGAGTGGTGTGGTGAACACAATTTGGTAAAGGTATCGATGAGAGGCCATGTAGGAGTACATGGTGGGTTGTTTCATTGAAGCCGACCTTAAGCACTGAGATCTGTATGTGTGATTTAAGATACAGCTACTACCATGCATTGGGCCCTGAAATATGACCCCGCTCGACTTCTTATTCACCCTAGCTCTCTGTCCAGGAGTTGCAAGTAGTTTCTGGTGTTTGTAGCCTACTGGAGGCCGTGGACAGCGCTGACCGTAGGGGTGGGCTGTGATGCGGTAGGTACGTGGCACGGTGTACCGAATACCCGTTAGGTATCTCGGGAACCCTGTTCACATCATTCGGGGCCGTATGGGAAACCTCGGCCGGACTCCCTGCGGATGGAACCTGAATAGGCGATAAACCTGGGCTAGAGGCTTAAGTGTTTAGGTAGGTCGTGGTCTACACCCACGTCGGCTTTCGCTTGAAGTCTGCCGAGCACATGTCGTGTGCAGACGCTAAGTGGTGGAAACATGTATGAAGAAGTACACCCCTGCAGGGTTATCATAATCTATTCGAATAGCCGCGTCCGCGGTAAAGGACTACTTGGTTGCCTATACAGTTCATAGACAAGTAAATGGAAACTACTAAAAGCCTCAAGATAAGTGTGAGTGCCGAGGATGGCTCTTCCGTAGGAAGACGGAGGTGGATCCTCGGTAGTGTATTGAAGTGGTGAGTAGTGGACTCGTGTGCGCAAAACCATTTCAAGTTGAAGTATCGTAGGATAGACTAGCCAAGAGTCAAAGCTGGCTTGCTGCAATAACTCCACCAACCCTTCTTGATAATATGCATGTATGTAGGATCTGATGTAAGCCTTGCTGAGTACCTTTGTACTCATGTTGCTATAATCTACATTTTTACAGAAGACGCTGCAACCCCTTCTGATGGGTTCTATGTAGACGTTGACATCAACGAGTAGGCTAAAGACCCAGGTGGTGATCCTGAGCTTGTGAAGGACCACGTAGTATAGCTAGGCTTTCCAAGCCTCTTTTAATTTACTAGTTGTCTGTACTCAGACAAGTTACTTCCGCTGCTGGTTTGTATGACTGTATGACTTGAATGCTGGGTCGTGTGACCCGTACCTTTATGTATGCTATGTATGGCTCCCTGAGCCTTAAATAAAGTACTTGTGTCGTAGAGTCATGTTGTGATGCTTCGTTGTATTTGCACATATCGAGCATATTGTGTGTATGATTGAAATGCTTGGTATGTGTGGGATCTGACTATCTAGTTGTTTATCTTTAGTAGCCTCTCTTACCGGGAAATGTCTCCTAGTGTTACCGCTGAGCCATGGTAGCTTGCTACTGCTCTGGAACACTTAGGCTGGCCGGCATGTGTCCTTCTTCGTTCCTGTGTCTGTCCCTTCGGGGAAATGTCACGCTTTGAGTACCGGAGTCCTGTTAGCCCGCTACAGCCCGGTTTACCGGAGTCCTGCTAGCCCAGTGCTACAGCCCGGACCCACCTGCTGATGACCGACACGTTCGAAGCTGGGTCATGGATGCCTGTCCCTGTAAGTCTGTGCCACTTTGGGTTTACGACTAGTCATGTCAGCCCGGGCTCTTTATCATATGGATGCTAGCGACACTTTCATATACGCGAGCCAAAAGGCGCAAACGGTCCCGGGAAAAGGTAAGACGACACCCGTGGGGATACCGTGCGTGAGGCCGCAAAGTGATATGAGGTGTTACCAGCTAGATCGATGTGACATCGAGTCGGGGTCCTGACAGCGTTGGTAGCTTTAGTTGCATTAGCCCAACACACTCATATTGCCATGTTTCATGCATGCATCATATTGTTGCACATTGTTTGGTGATGCCTGTGTATCGTTATCCTTTACGACAGGATCTGTCCCCGAGGAGTACCGTGACTACCCTAACGAAGAACCGTATCCGTGCATCGAACCATCAGGCAAGCAACCAACCATTTGATCATATCGATACAATCCCATGTTCTCGCTCCTGCTCTCTTTTACTGCATTAAGACAACACGATTCAAACTGCTGTGTGCTACGGTAGTTGAACCCATTTCCTCTGCATGACCTGTCATTGCCACAGTAACTAGATGAAACCCACTAGCATGTGTAGGAGTTGATTGAGCCATATGTATGTGTTGTTCCTACCTTGCTATGCCTGCTATGCTTAGAGTCGTGTCAGGTCTGGTTCATCTGGGTGATGGGCTAGAGTGAAATGATTATGTCGGTAATGAGAGTGGTGTGGTGAACACGTTTTGGTAAAGGTATCGATGAGAGGCCATGTAGGAGTACATGGTGGGTTGTTTCATTGAAGCCGACCTTAAGCACTGAGATCTGTATGTGTGATTTAAGATACAGCTACTACCATGCATTGGGCCCTGAAATATGACCCCGCTCGACTTCTTAATCACCCTAGCTCTCTGTCCAGGAGTTGCAAGTAGTTTCTGGTGTTTGTAGCCTACTGGAGGCCGTGGACAGCGCTGACCGTAGGGGTGGGCTGTGATGCGGTAGGTACGTGGCCGGGTGTACCGAATACCCGTTAGGTATCTCGGGAACCCTGTTCACATCGTTCGGGGCCGTATGGGAAACCTCGGCCGGACTCCCTGCGGATGGAACCTGGATAGGCGATAAACCTGGACTAGAGGCTTAAGTGTTTAGGTAGGTCGTGGTCTACACCCACATCGGCTTTCGCTTGAAGTCTGCCGAGCACATGTCGTGTGCAGACGCTAAGTGGTGGAAACATGTATGAAGAAGTACACCCCTGCAGGGTTATCATGATCTATTCGAATAGCCGCGTCCGCGGTGAAGGACTACTTGGTTGCCTATACAGTTCATAGACAAGTAAATGGAAACTACTAAAAGCCTCAAGATAAGTGTGAGTGCCGAGGATGGCTCTTCCGTAGGAAGACGGAGGCGGATCCTCGGTAGTGTATTGAAGTGGTGAGTAGTGGACTCGTGTGCGCAAAACCATTTCAAGTTGAAGTATCGTAGGATAGTCTAGCCAAGAGTCAAAGCTGGCTTGCTGCAATAACTCCACCAACCCTTCTTGACAATGTGCATGTATGTAGGATCTGATGTAAGTCTTGCTGAGTACCTTTGTACTCATGTTGCTATAATTTACATTTTTACAGAAGACGCTGCAACCCCTTCTGATGGGTTCTATGTAGACCTTGACATCAACGAGTAGGCTAAAGGCCCAGGTGGTGACCCTGAGCTTGTGAAGGACCATGTAGTGTAGCTAGGCTTTCCAAGCCTCTTTTATCTTACTAGTTGTCTGTACTCAGACAAGTTACTTCCGCTGCTGGTTTGTATGACTGTATGACTTGAATGTTGGGTCGTGAGACACGTACCTTTGTGTATGTTATGTATGGCTCCCTGAGCCTTAAATAAAGTACTTGTGTCGTAGAGTCATGTTGTGATGCTTCGTTGTATTTGCACATATCGAGCATACTGTGTGTATGATTGAAATGCTTGGTATGTGTGGGATCTGACTACCTAGTTGTTTATCCTTAGTAGCCTCTCTTACCGGGAAATGTCTCCTAGTGTTACCGCTGAGCCATGGTAGCTTGCTACTGCTCTGGAACACTTAGGCTGGCCGGCATGTGTCCTTCGTTCCGGTGTCTGTCCCTTCGGGGAAATGTCACGCATTGAGTACCGGAGTCCTGTTAGCCCGCTACAGCCCGGTTTACCGGAGTCCTGCTAGCCCAGTGCTACAGCCCGGACCCACTTGCTGATGACCGACACATTCGAAGCTGGGTCATGGATGCCTGTCCCTGTAAGTCTGTGCCACTTTGGGTCTACGACTAGTCATGTCAGCCCGGGCTCTTTATCATATGGATGCTAGCGACACTATCATATACGTGAGCCAAAAGGCGCAAACGGTCCCGGGCAAAGGTAAGGCGACACCCGTGGGGATACCGTGTGTGAGGCCGCAAAGTGATATGAGGTGTTACCGGCTAGATCGATGTGACATCGAGTCGGGGTCCTGACAGAACGTGAATATATGGAGTTGGAGTTGAGGTCGGTGGAGGTCCAGGGGGCCCACAAGATAGGGGGGCGCGCCCAGGGGGAGGGGGCGCGCCCTCCTGTCTCGTGGACAGGGTGTGGGCCCCCTGGTCTTGATTCTTTTGCCAATATTTTTTATATTTTCCAAAAAGTCGCTCCGTGGATTTTCAGGACATTCCGAGAACTTTTCTTTTCTACACACAAAACAACATCGTGGCAGTTCTGCTGAAAACAGCGTCAGTTCGGGTTAGTTTCATTCAAATCATGCAAGTTAGAGTCCAAAACAAGGGCAAAAGTGTTTGGAAAAGTAGATACGTTGGAGACGTATCAACCAACTACGCCGGCAATCTCCGGTTCTTCACTGACGTGGTGACGCATCTGGAGAGCCGCTCTGAGAGGTCTCGCTAGTTGGTAGAGGAACGGAGCCGCGGCCTGCTCGCACAGGCATTCTCCCGCGTCTTCAGCCATCTCCAGAACATCGAACCCCTCTTCGACTTCGACGCTGCCATCACGCCTATGCCTGAGGCTGTCCGAGGAGACCTAGCGTGCTGGGTGGAGGACAATGTAGATGCACTCGTCCGGGCCTTCACTTCTTATGACAACGGGGTGATCGTTGCTGCTGACGAAGGCGACGTGGTGAACGTTGGTGAAGATGGTGCCAACGACGGCGATGAGGAGGCCAGCGACAGTGACAGTGGTGCCAGCGACGCCTCTGGGGACGCCCAGGGGGGATGCAGTGAGTGACATGTCCGATTGATCCCATGCTCCCCCTGTTGTTTATCCTGCGCGGGAAGAGACTCGGGCGTGGCCCTGAAGGTTGCAAGAGCATTTTGGGAGGGGAAGCCCCTCATGTAAAAAAGGTTGTTGCCTATGTGTTGTCGAGGTCGGCGCCAGATGGGCGCTCGTATGATGTCATGATTTCCGCGATGAGTTGTTTGTCGTGGTTTTACCTTTGTCTTGGCGCGCTTTGATAAGGCTTGCAGCGTCCATCCGAGGGTCTCATGGAGGTCCCATTTGACCACGTGCCGAGAGCCTGGAGAAAGCGAACGCCGGCCGCGGGATGGCGGGCGCACATGCTGGGCCCTGCCCTACTCGCGAGGGGCTCGCGAGAGGGAGGCAGTTGGTGCGAATTCCAACTTGAACAGAAACCGGAACACGAGAAAGCACACGAATAAGACAAGACACCCCTCCCCGCATACGCAAACACAAATTCGACTTCAACTTAGATCCGAAACGAGAAAGCTTGTTCGCACAAAAGGAAGCAAAAGCAAAAGGCCGCGTCCGGCACCTAGTCTAGTCTTCGACGTCTTCTCACCAGTGCGGAGCTAAGTGCTGCCACTGGGCGTGGGAGGGAGCCCCCAAGGCCAGAGGGCGGCTCTCCGGAGACTCCGGGGCGTGTACAACCCCAACTCATTATTACGTGAGAGTGTCACGGGCGGCGAGCTTCACAGGCACTGGGCCTTCTTCATAGGTACCGGCCTTGCTTCATATCGGCAGATGAGGGCCCTGCCTTGCGCCACCCTTGACCACCATTAACAGCGACCGGAAACCAATATGACGCCAATGGGGAAATGGGGACGCCAGCGGTTCCCCCGACGACCACGGGTCCTCTACTAGGGGCTAGCCTTGGGGGTACCTCCCCGGCAGAGGGCCTACCTCCGAGGAACGCCTTGCTCCGTGTGCCGTGGGGAGGAGCCTGGTTCCCGGCCCCTCTCCTGCTGCCCCTAGTGCCCTCCTCCTGAGGGAAGGGAGGTCGCCGCACTGGGGCAGCCATCCGCTGCAGCGACCTGAACCTCCTGCGACCCATGGTTAGCATAAGCTTGCTCCTGAGGAATTAGCGGTACCCGATAGTTGCTGCCGCCAGCACGGCTGTCAAGGCTTCCTTGAGGCTCCTGAAAGGGCTCGGCTTCTGGCGCCTCTTCCTCCCAGCCTCGCCCGAGGAACGAGTCATGGTCTTCTTCCAGTGCGTACTCTCGATCCACCATGTGGGGTACATAGGCCTCCGAGGTCACCGCCCCAAAGGCCTCGCCGTAGTGCCCCACGCGCCATGCGGTTCGGCTTGAAGCTCCATCCTGGGGGCGGTAGGGAGGCGGCCCACCAGGGACATAGGCAGTGATGCGCATGCCCTCGCTTACCAGGGGCAGTGCCGGCGCAGCTTGTCGCCCGGCGCTGACGGCCAGGCTGGTGTTGATGAAGCCTTGAGGTGCGCTCGGGGGCGCGTGGGCACGGATAGGCCCGCAGTGTGATCTGCCCGGGGCCTAGGGTGGAAGCTGGATGTAGAACGGAGGTGCCCTTGAAGCAGCGGCATCCAGGAGCTCAGCGACGTGCTCCAGCAGCACATCGTGGTTGCTTTCTTGCAGTTTGCACTGCAGCAGTTCTCGCGCCACTGTGAGCGCGGCCTTCATGTTTGCCTGCTCCCATCGGGTGTGCGGTGTTGTGGCCGCTGCATGGCTTGAGGCCCTTGCTGCTCGCACCTGCCGTGGAGTGAGGGCGGGCAACACTTGACCGCGTCGCCCGCGCCCTGCAGCGCTCTACGGAGCGCGGGCTGCCTGAGGTGCGGGGTTGAGGTCACCTTGGGCAGGCGGCACGGCATGGGCAGGCCATGCCGCCCAGTGGTCGGAGTTCACCGTCGGGTTGCCGGACATGGAGGCGGCGAAGCGGCGGAATGCAGGACGGAAGAAGGAAGATTTCGGTGCACCCCTACCTGGCGCGCCAAATGTCGGATGTTAGGTTCCGACAGACCCTTGACGTTCGAACTCTGGGGTCTGTGCGAAGATCTTCCCCCTACCAATCCACGTCCAATCACCTCGCAAGAATATAAGCTAAACGATGCACAACACGAGGGACACTAGATTTATACTGGTTTAGGCCACCGTTGTGGTGTAATACCCTACTCCAGTTTGTGGTGTGGTGGATTGCCTCAGGGACTGATGATGAACAGTACAAGGGGAAGAACAGCCTCGCGAGAGGTGTTCTTGAGTTGGTGTGGTGTTCTCGTAGGAAAGGATTTGATCCCCCCACTACTGTGGTGGCTATCTCTATTTATAGAGGCCCTGGCCCTCTTCCCAAATATTGAGCGGGAAGGGCGCCAACAACGGCCATTTTGAAGGGGAACATCTAGTACAAGCTATCCTGACTAAAGTTGGTCTTCGGCTGCCAAAGGCACTGGTGATGACGCCGTCTTGGGCTCCACGGTGACCTCCATCCTGCCGCTCTGCTGGTCTTGGTCTCGTTGCACCGAAATGGTAACCCTTGCCTGATGCCTCGGTACTCCGTGCATGTGCTTTCCCCCTTTGCACCAGAGAGGAAACAAGGACACTGCACAGGCCGGCGCCCGCCTGGTCTCAATCGTCACGGCTTGCGTCATGAGCACCTCGCGAGGTACCCTTGCCTTGATCTCTCTGCCTCCTCGCGAGCCTGCCTGGCGAGGCCGCTCCTGAGGAAGCCTTGCGAGGGTCTTGAGTTTGCGTTGATGAAGATGGGCTACACTGGGCCTGCACTTGAGCCACGCCACAGGTCGTAGGCAGGCAAGTCTGGGGACCCCCATTTCTAGAATGCCGACATCCGTCAAAACCATGCTGCTAATAAACTTAAGCCTGATGGACAATAGTAACATCGCGTTCAGCAGGAAGAATGTGACAAATCTAGTGTTTGCATGGTTGGCTACATATCGTTCTAGCGTTATTGTCTTCAATCGAATGTCATGAGAAGTGAGAAAAATCCCGGTGCTTACGAATCCACCGATTAGTTATAACTTTCTTACCCCGTCCTGTTGCCTAAATAGACATGAAGATTGAAAATAGTTAAGGTCTAAAAATAGAGTGTCGAAAGAGCAACAGCTGAACGGTTAATTCTAGTACACTATATGCGGGCTTCCAATGTGCGTGAAATTATCACCTTTATATATAACTTCTCCAGATATGGAAAGCATAGCAGCAAGCCAATAATCTTGTTCATATCAAAACTATTCATTCGGATACATAAGATCTCGATAGAATCCAGCACCATTGATAGGCCATCCATGGAGAAACTCTTCATTGAGCATAAAACATAATATTAGTACAAAATGTGTACTCCAATATGATATATAACTTATGCGTAGAAATTTAAAATGCAGCTTATGGTTACAAGTGTAGATGATAATATAAAGTACCTGAAGAACTGTGGAGCCAAACACCATATTGAAATGAGCACAGAGATCATGTATTACACCCAAGGTCTCCAGTTTAGGCGTAGAGAGGACGGTTATTTGCGATGGTGAATAACTAGAATCAAGGATCAACCTTTGAAGTGAAGGAGCATCTTGGATGATGAGCTGCCTTCCGTCAAAATAAATTCCAATTCTTACAAGGTTAGGCAACTTTATTTGGAGACAACCGATTCTATCTGTGAAAACAAGCACCAAGCACTCCAGGGCAGGGCAACTGGAGTGGATGATGTTGTGCAATGAGGCCTCCGATATATGAACCCGCACAAGTGAAAGTTTCTTGACAAATGGGAGTCGAAGGTTTAGTACCAGATTGTCTGGTAGGTAGCACAGTGCAAAGGTGGCGGTGTGTAGAGAGGAGTAAAACCGCGAGATGGACATCGGTGCTGAGGGCACAAGTACATGGCATTTGGTATCTGGTAAGTGATTTCCAGGGGAATAGTAGAACTCAAGCAGTTTTAGTTCTGTGAATTCAGGGGATTTCAGCCAGGCGTCCACCATGTAGGGCAAGGTATGCTTGCTCAGGTAGCATGACGGGATGCAGAGGCTTCGAACGGAGCCCTGGTGGGAGGACATGATGGCTCTAGGGATTTCAAACTCATTGAAGAGAGATAGCCGACGACAATCGAGATTAAGGGGCACAGCGCGCCATAGAGGGCGCCACCGAATTGAGAGGACTTGGGTGCGGCAGCGATCCTTGGTGGGGAAAAGCGAGATGATCTCCCCAAGGATGGCATCCGGGAGATCGCTGATGCGGTCCACCCGAGATTCTACGGGTTCCTGGGATCCGGTGGGGGCGGGGTCGCCGCTTCTTCCAGCGATGCCGGGTGCGGAATCTACAACAGGCGTCGCCGCTGGCAGGAGCCTCATCTTCTTGGCGCTGGGGGTCAGTCGACTCCATTTTCCTCGAGGGTGTCGCGTCGCGCTCATGGATTTGAGCAGAGTAACGAATGACGAGCCTAGTTGTAGTGCGAGTGAAGAAGAAGGGGAGCTGGGGGTTTTCTGTAGTAGTTAGGAAGAAGGGGAGCTGGGGTTTTCTGTAGGAGTGAGGTGAGGAATTTGGGGTTACGAGTGGAGCAAGCTGACGTGAGGTGGGTGGGAGTGAGGCGGAAGAAGAGCACCCAGGTTTTTTTGGGGCCGGTGTGCTGGGTGTGTGTAGCGCTTCTCATTAAGTAAATATATGGGCTTTTGAATTGATTTTATTATTTACTAGGGTGGATGGGTTGTTTTGTCTTGGGCCCAGAGAAACGATTACTACTAGTACAGTGGAGACACTCTATAGCTACCCAGAAAGACAATTACTACTAGTACAATGGATACACTACCGCTTTTGGCTCCTCCTAGGTCATCGAAACGTCTCCCTCTACTGAATGTCATTTACTTTTGTTCACCAACATGCGGGCCATGCAACGCATGGGCCCAAATGCAATCCACCAAATTAGAAGGCAGTATGCAGGCGGAGAGTCACCCCGATCATAGCGTGGCAGTAACGAGCCGTCGTATCACAAAACCCCACCTCCCCGCAGTCTAAGTTTGATGGACGAAGCAACCATCATTTCACTCTCCGCTGAGTCCCCTTCTCCCTCACCGTCTTCAAGAAAGCCAACACTCGCATCTACCACTTTTCTTCTCTCCCAACGAAGGGAAGGTAAGCGGGTCCGTGATGTTGGTATATTTTTGTTCAGAGAAAAAAAAGAACTTTTGCAAAGCAGTAACCAATCCTCACTCTCTTTTTTGTTCCATTGTCATTACGATTGTGTTTTCCTTTCAGTGGTCTCCTAGTATTCGTCAGTTTCATGATGGACCAAGGAGAACCGGGCAAAGATCTGCCGATATTGGAGCAGACACGGGAGGCTGATCCCCACGAGATAGAGAGCTCCAAGAAGATGGAGGCAGCCACCGAGCTGACCCTAGATACGCTCACGGCCACTACTGAGATGGTCAACGTCCCGTTTGAGGTTACAGCCCCCGTGGCACTGCAGGAGCAGTTTTCCCCATTCAAGGATGCCCCCCCCCCCCGCTGAGCTGCCCAAGTTGATTATCTTCTTTGCCGATCTCGATTTTGGTTTTTCATCTAAGTATGTGGTGACGAATAATGCAAAAATTTATTAGCTTCGATGCCATGCTATACATAGTGGTTTAAATAACTTGTGTTTCTTATACTGGAAAGTAATTCAGAATTTGTTTCTGTTTCAATTAGAGCCCTGATGTAGACAAGGATTGTGTGGTTGTACATGTCACTCGCTATGAGGCAGATGACCTAAATATACGCACTGGGAAAATAGAGTTCTTAGGCTGTTGGATCCTGGAAGCCATTTGCGCTTATACCTATATCGAGTTGTATTCCAGCCTCACTGTTGTCACGCGTGTTGTCCAGGGTGTACTGAAGCACAAGAAGTTCAAAGCTACTCCTTCGTTTGTGAGGCATACTGTTCTTGTCAAGCTTACATAGGAAGATGACGTGGCATGCCTCCACAAACAAGTTTATGAGTGGCAAGGCCACAAGGTTATCTTCATGAAGGTTCACAGGATTGAGCTGCTGCTGGACGTCCTCAATGATGTTCATGGCAAGGTCCGTCTTGCGTCCAGCCCAAATTAGATCGAGGCATGAAATAGTTGCCCCAGCTAGTGTTTAATAGTAGTTTGGATTGTGTCTAATTATCCGAACCTTGCCTATTATCGAGCCCTCTGGGGCTAGTACTCTGTTTGAATCCGTCTATGGGAACTGCTGCTACTTTTGTGTGCCCGTGAATCATGTGAGAACCATCATAATTGTTGCCGAAACAGATGCGTCCTCACTAGTTTTTTCATGAATATGGCATGGTAAGACATAAGTTGTCACAGTTTATCATACGAGCAGTGTGTGTTTGATTAAATAGAGTACGCGTTCGAGAACTGTGCGCCAACATATACATAAATACTTGTAAACACTGTTGGTGCTACCACAATTGTAAGCAGTTGTGGAAAACACGGCACCCTGGCTCAGTTCGCTTCAACACTAGGCTATCGACCAGCTAACAATAAACAATCTGTTGTCTAATATATAAGCAACTATGTATCTTGTTATAGTGGTTCATGCAGTTAACCGAGGCCACAATGTAAATTCCAAATATTCACACGCTAGTCCAGCGTTCATGTGGAACACTCAGATCAAACTCAGCTTCATAAAAAACTTGAAAAGCATAAGTTAAGCAATTTTATACATCTCAATGATTTGTAGAACATAACAAACATATACTAGTTCATAGCAAAAGACAAAGTTGTGAGAAGGTTTACAAATCAGAAAAAAAAACAAGCAAGGCTTCTCTGAGAAAATGGCCTCCCGACAGGCTTAAATTTCCTGGAGTTCACTCTGGTTTTTTCTTGTTGCCACCATCCAGGGTTAGGTTCTCTCATTCCAGAATAACCAATTATATTTTTGTTCTCAGCTGGAATGCTGAACTGAACCATGCAGTATACTGACCAGCTGAAATTCTTGTGCATTCCACTAAATTTAAGCACCTCTATTTACAGAAATAAGCAGACCACAATTCCTCTTGTCCGCGCACCTGTCCCAAAAACTGCCATGCAGCCGTGCCAGCTAGTCCTTGGTCCATGGATGAACTGGTAGAAAGTGTAGTCCGGACTAGGATGCAGTTGTTTTCGCTTGTCCCTGCACTGCAATCAGGAAGTAAAACGTACGAATCAGCTTCTTTTAGATTGCATTGGTCATTCTACCTAGTTACTACCAATGTAGGAATACCTGGAACACTGGTGGTTAGAGGACGGCGGCTAGGAATAGCCATCTCATTTTGTGCAGTTGTACTAAAACTGAGGTGTGTACTTTTGATTGCGCAGATAGAAACGATATGGAGACAGACATCCCTGTTTGCGCAAATATGAAATACGGTTATTTAAGCAGTGACAGATTTTTGCAGTGGCGTATGATTAACAGCAGCATCTATTGTGTTATAATTGGCACTAGATTGGCAGTATGAAAGTGCCCTTAAGTAAGTAGCATCACATCACATCAACACTGCCACTAGATTAACATGCAGAACAGTAGCATTAGTATTACTGTCGTGAGAGTAGCACATGGTCAGTAAATGTGCAATCAAATTTGTGCAGTTCCACTGGGATGAAGCAATGTTAGCGGTGTGAGATTTAAGTGTAACTGCAAAAACACAATTCATGGGAAATAAAGCAAGACGGAAGCACTTCATAAAATGGTGGTGGCATTGCTTCAATTTATCGACGGCACTAGACCATTACTTATAGTTTCATTAGGTGGAATTGCTTAATGCTTCATGTGATTTTACATTAACGGTAGTGATATGGGCGTAGGGATAGCAGGGGCATAAAGTGGTGAGGAAGAAGCGGTTGCTGAGAGCAGCAAACACTCAGGAAGCATGTCTGCATTTGTCCCATTTTTTATCTCCTCGGTGACATTTTCCTATGTGAGCACAGGAAATCTAGACCTGCTCATTCTCATTTGCATTGTCCCCCAACACCCCTCACTTTCTTTCCTTTTTCCACCAAGAGACAGGTCCACTTCCCCCCACCATTCGCCATCCACCATGCTTTCTTCACTTTTCAACCAAGATACCGGTTGGGTAGCCAGTATCTACTACTTTCCCCCGTTTCCTCTTAGAACCAAGTCCTAGACTCATGCTACAGCTTTCCCACTTTCTTCCCTATTTGAACCAACTCTTAGAGTCGACTGTATGAACTAGCTTTACCTCTAATAATAGTAAAAGTCTAGGTGGCTTTGGAACAGCCAACGGAAGTAGAAAAAGGTCCTCACGCAGCCAAGTGGGGAGCTGGGCCAGTAGAGCAAGGCAGGTTTTGGAGGAATATATACCTGAGGGTCATCGGCATGTGGCAAAGATGGTGTCGGGAGGCCGCATCTTGGCGACAATACCGCATGGAGGAAGACGGGGTCGGAGGCCCTCCTGAGCTGGCGCTCTCTCGGAGAGAATGGCACGGCCGCCGATTGGGATGCGCTGGCAGCCGTTGGTCTCCTCCCTCGCCGCTGACGACAGCGTGAATGATGCACCTACACCCTGCCCTGGTCGAGGTGGTCCGGCAGGATTTGTGACCAGCCATGAGCAGAGAGAGAGTGTGGCCACATATGTCTTGCTTAGATCTCGAGAGCATGAGAGATTGAAAGAGAGGAACCCTAGCAAAGCAAGCGCTAAGGCTCCTGCTTATATATATAGTGGAGTGATTTTGTTGTACCAGCTTCAAAAAAATGTGCTCCTACGTGTACCCGCGAGTGGGTGTGAGAGAACTAGTGTGTGCGTGCACCACTTCTCTTCGTGAGAGTAAAATATACTATGCCCAAAGAACGTTCGCCACAAGAGTAATGTATAAGTGTGTGATGTGTGAGCTAAAATAAAATGTCCGCAACGTCTTTTGATTTTTAGAAGTTCTGAGGGTAGGGTGTGAAGAGCACATATGTGTGTGACGTCTACTTGCAGATAGACAGTGGGTGCGATAGGACTCGGGAGAGTCGTGACTCATGAGGGTGCGTGTGTGCGTGAGAGAGAGGGGGCACGTATCAATGCAATGCATGTGTCCATAAATCATTATCCGACAAACGTTCTCCACAAGCCTTTTCCTGACGAACACCGTAAGAACCGTTAGATCGGTATCCGACAGTGTTAGTTTTGCCATGTCATTTAACAGAACAACCACTCCTCCTACACACAAATCTTCGACGTGAGTGTTAGCAACTGTCGTATGCTCCTCCCTCTGTTCCAAAATGTAGTGCATATAGCTTTATTGAAAATTCGAACCTCACAAACTTTTACCGAGTTTTCGTGTACCAAAATGCACATACAGAATACCCAGTATATATCATTTCATTCATCTTCGAGAGGTAACTATAAAGATGTGGGAGGAGTCTACAAAGAAAGACCATCGTATCACCTGCAGCAATTTCAACCATCCTTTGGTGTGGAGGAATATCATAGGAACTCTATATGATATGATTTTTATATTTTTTTTCCTTTAGAGCCAATTGGTTCATAGGAATAGATTCATATACTCCACATTTCAAAGGAAATAAACATGATATAATTTTATAGCTTTAGAGACACTTGGTTCATATGAATGGATTCCTATACTCCCATAATTTTAAAGGAAAATAAACATTAGTGTATATTCAATAGAAAGGTTCCTATGATGTGAACCAAATGACATATCTTTTCTAATCCCTCCTCACAGGAATTGAGATACATGTCATCTCTAGATTCAATAGAAAAGTTCCTATGATGTGAACCAAATGGCATCTCTTTTCCAATCCCTACTCATAGGAATTGAGATACTCCATGTCATCTCTTTCCCTACAACTTCCATGTATACATCTTCTATTCCTAAATAGCTAGTACAACCCACTAGTAGTTTTTTCCAAGACATGCAACTATGGCACAAGAACACGTCATGCATGCAAGTCATAAATCACATTGTTTTTGTACTCTATGCATGCAAGCACCACATCATCAATTCGTGCATGTTACTCATAAGTTACTTCTTGCAATAAATTTTGTATTGACAATGTATGTGCTGGTCACGTGGACACATATGTAGTTCACATTCACATTTTTGTTAGAAATTTCATTCTTTTAACTACAATTCATTTTTTCTCTTTAGTTATAGATGTTTTTGGAGGAAATTTTATGCATTATCTATACCCCTATATAGTGTGCGAATAACTTTGAAAGATGGTCACTGGATGAAGCTAATCCGAGCACTACTAGCCATTGGATATCATGAACATTCCACCAGACTCTGCCACATGTACAATTTAGAAGACTTCATGGTTGAACTTAAGTATAATGCACAAACCTCAAAACACAAGCACTTCTCCTTTGCTCTAGAATCTTCCGTATTAGAATTGCCCAAACTTTGTTTTCTAAATGAATTGCCATTATTTGTTTTTTACTTTATGCTTTACAATGCACAACCCCATGAATCTTAACATTTTTATAAAACTAATTGATTTTGAATGAGATGAACTATAAGCACTAAACGAACATCTACATCAAGAAGAAAGGTGGGATGCGGATGCTTGAGACTTCTTGAAATATTAGCTTGGGATGCCTTGGGAATCCCCAAGCTTGAGCTTGTGTGTCTCCTTAATTCCTCTTATATCACGGTTTCCCTAAATCTTAAAAACTTCGTCCACACAAAACTCAAGAACTCATGAGATAAGTTAGTATAAACCAATGCAAAAACCTTATCATTCTCTGCTATAGCAAATTACTAAAATTATTATTAAACATTGCATACTAAATGCCTCCGCATATTTAATAGTCCTATCCTCAAATAGAATCATTAAACAAGCAAACATATGCAAACAATGCAGACATAATAGTAATCTGTCTAAACAGAATAGTCTATAAAGAGTGCAATAGGATCCATACTTATTAAACTTAAAAAATTCTGAAAATTTAACACACTATAGAAAATTTATAAAAGCTTATTGTGCAAAAAGAATCAACATTTTGTCACATTCTGACTTTTCTCGGGAATTTTTGCAACAGCGACAAACTTTCTGTTTTGAAACAGCAACTCATATACTTGCAAAATAAGCATGGTAAAGGCTATCCTTGCCACTTTTATTGATAAGAAAGATGTGAAACATTATTATAAATAAAAGCAAGCAAATCCTAACAAAATAAAATGACGATCCAAGTAAAACTCATATCATGTGACGAATGAAAAAATAGCTCCAAGTGAGGTTACCGATAATGTTGAAGACAAAAGAGGGGATGCCTTCCGGGGCATCCCCAAGCTTAATCGCTTGGATCTTCTGTCGGATTTCGGGTTCCGGCAGACCCTTGAGGTTCGAACTCTGGGGTGCGCACGAAGATCTTTCCCCTACCAACTCGCATCTCGAGGCCTCGCAAGGAATCTAGACTAGAAAGAAGAACACACAAGGGACACGAGATTTATACTGGTTCAGGCCACCATTGTGGTGTAATACCCTACTCCAGTGTGTGGTGTGGTGGATTGCCTCAGGGGCAGATGATGAATAATACAAAGGGAGAACAGCCTTGCGAGGGGCTGTTCTTGAGCTGGTGCGATGAACTGCTTGGGTGAGTTCAGTCGCCTCTCTCTCTTTCTCTCTCTAGTCTATGCGCGATCTGGATCTTCTCTCTTCTACTGTGGTGGCTAGTCCTATTTATAGAGGGAGGCCTTGGGCCTCTTCCCAAACAATGAGCGGGAAGGATGCCAACAATTGGCCATTTTGAAGGGGAACATCTAGTACACTTATCCTGACTAAAGTTGGTCTTCGACTGCCAAAGACTCTGGCGGTGACGCCGTCCTGGGCTCCACGATGACTTCCATCCTGCCGTTCTACTGGTCTTGGTCTTGTTGCACCAGAACGGTAACCTTTGCCTGATGCCTTGGCATGTGCTTGCCCCCTTTGCACCAAAGGGGAAACAAGGACACTACGCAGGTCAACGCCCGCCTGGTCTCGATCGTCATGGCTTGCGTCACAGGCTCCTCACGAGGTGCCCAGCCTTGATCTCTCCGCCTCCTCGCGAGCCTGCCTGATGAGGCTGCTCCTGAGGAAGCTTCCTGTCGTCCGCCCCACGAGGCTTGGGCCCTCGCGAGGGTCTTGAGCTTGAGCTGATGAAGCTGGGCTGCACTGGGCCTTCGCTTGAGCCACGCCGCAGGCCGCAGGCAGGCAAGTCTGGGGACCCCCGTTCCCAGAACACCGACAGTAGCCCCGGGCCCAAGGCGCACCCGAACTTGGCTTAGCAGAGAAGCGAAGGGGCAAGTGCGAAGCACCGCGGGCCCCAATAGCCTGCGGCCTTGGGTGCCGCGTGGCGATTGATTTGACGTGGGCGTCTCAGTTTCCCCATGATGCCTCGGCAACCGCACAACTTGACAAGTCCCTTCATGCAAAAATGGGTCATGACTACCTGCGATCGTGGAGGCCGGCAGTTGGCCTTCTCCGGTTATAAGTACGGAACGGCGCGAGCCCTTCCAGTCCATCCCTTCCTGCTACTCCTTTTCTTCTTCTTCCTCGCCCTTGCTCCACCTTACCCCAATGGCGCCTATCCGCCGGTTTTCCGCAGAAGAGAAGGGAAAGGCCCCCCGAGAGGGTCCTGATCCGCTTCTGCCAAAGAAAAGGTCGGTCCTCTGCTGCTGAGACGAGGGTGCTCGGCAGGAGGCATCGAGGCCCTGGTACGAGCGGCCGCCGCCTGGGTTTCCGCTGCCCTTGTACGCCCGAATCGAGGGCCCTGGAGAAGAAGGCATCGAGCGACATCGACGGTGCCGCCGCCGACGCCAGCGAGTTATCGCGGTGCGTGTCGTTCCCCTGGAGTCCATGCCGAGGGCTCCTCTCGCGAGCTTGTGCTTCACGCCACCATGCCTCCTCGATCTTGGATTCGCCTTCCTCCCTCCTTCGCCTTCGAGATTCCGCCGAGGGGGGCTCGGGAGCTCTGGCTACAGCACGCCAACTGCAACACCCCTGCGACCGAGGCGGAGGTCGAGGTTGTTACCCCGGGCAAGGTCTTCCTGACCCGCGGCTGGGGCGAAATCGCTTGGGTCTGCCGGACAGGGGGCGCCCTCGTAATCCATCTCGAATATGATGGCGCCTCCTTGATGTTCTTCAAGGTCTTCAACGCGGAAGGACGCCGGCTGGAATGCTGCCCCAAGGGAGGTGGCCGGGGCATCGGAGTAGCAAGGACCAGGCCTGCCAACCGCTTCCCCAGCAGCTCCTCAGGCAGCAGCAGAGGAGCCGGAGGGTCCAGCGACTCCGCCGAGCTTCACGCGACTCCGGAGACAAGCGACGATAGCTACGAGCCTCCGATCTCGCGTCGCGCCCGAAGCAGGGCGGCTGCATCAGGCCGTCGGCGCTGCTGATCTGGATGGGGTTGGCGCCGGCAGCTGATGGCCCACTGTTGATGATGGCGTCTCCTGTGGAGCCGTGCGTAGTTATTGCTCCTTAGCTCCTTTTGTTCCCTGCGAGGAACCGAAATGACACCCCATGGGGGTATGTAAGGCGCCTACCATGTTTTTGTGAATTGTACATCCTTATCATGAAACGATGTGGGAGGTGCGCTCTGCCCCGGCTCAGTTCCCCCTTTCTTTCCTCACGGGGGCTTGGTGCTCTAAGCCGACAGGTCCCGGTCCCCAGGCAAGCTTCAGCCGTCGCTGGTATGCCAGGTCGCGATGTCGTGGTCAAGGCCAGGAAGTGAGCGGCCCAAGGTCCAGTAAGAGCCCCTGAGTCGCGATGCTCAGGAGGTCCCCCTTGGCGCTCAAGCAGCCTCCGCTGGGCAAGAAAGGCAGGCAACGTTGCCGTGACAGAGCTGCAGTCGGCAAGGGGTTAGCGCTGAGTCAATTCAGTTTTGCGTGACTTATCTTGTAGGTTTGGAGTGGTTTTCGATGGGGTGTCGGCCTGCGTGGCGGCAGTTGGGGTGCTACTGGGTTAGGCCCTCGTGAGCTTCTTCCCTCTTCCCCGCACTTTCCTTCATGCTATACGTCCTCAGGTCCCGGCCCTCGAGCGAGCTCAGCTGCCACTGGTATTACAGGTCGTGATGCTGTGGGTCAAGGCCAGGGGGTGAGGGCTGGAGAGCCATTAAGAGCCCATGAGTCGCGATGCTCAGGCACCCCCCTTTTAACATGCAAGCGCTTTGTGTCAGAGAGAGGGAGAGAAAGCTTGCGACACCCCCAGCGCTACTCCTGGAGCGGGTCCTGCATACCAATCACGAGGGGAAACAAGGTCTGTCATTACGGTTGCCAGCCAACCAATGGTCGCTCCGAGGGAGTGATTGGGGCACTGAGGGCCTGGTGAGGTGGCGCCTTGCGGGGCTACCGCGGCCAGAGCTAGGCCACTCAGATTTATCGGTGTTGCAGGGATGGACCCGTACGCAAGTGCCGTGCCAGAGCGAGTGGCTCCAAAGGTAGGTGTCAATCGAGCAGGCGATTAGGTCAAGCATGTTAAGCATGAAGGAGCAAATACATTTAGATAGATGCATAAAAAGCAACCGCCACTGGGTCAGGCCCAAGCAGCTTGGGGATAATGCAGCCCGAGGGGCACCCCCAACAAGGTAAGCAAAGACACGAGCAAAATGGATACATGCCGCAAGGACGGACCCATGCGACTTGGGAATGATGCAGCCATGTGGGAGCACCCAGCTGAAAATGGAACTTTTAAAAGATGTCACCTGATACCGTTGAAGATGAAGGGATGCTAAAGTAGCGGACGACGTGCGGTGAGGAAGCCGACCCTCACAAGCTCCCGGGACTTGGAGCCTCGGGAGGCTCCGGGGGCACGGGTGGATCTACGAGGGCCATCTCCATCTCCGCCAGGACCGCGTGATGCCTGACCTCCTGAGCCTCCAGAATGCTCCTCAGCAGGCGCTGATGAGCGGCAACCGCGTTCTGCAGGCCGAAAGGCATGCGAACGTAGCTGTGAGGTGGACCCTTGCAACTCCCCACGCGCGAAGGCCAGAGGCGCTCCTGAGACGCGGCTCGGTTGAGCCCTGGTACGTCGATGCAGACGCGCAGCCCGCCATCCTCTGCTGGATGGGGGGCTGCAGCGGGTAGGCAGCGGCTGCTGCGCATGACTCTTGACTCGTCTAGCTCCTGAGTGCTTCTCGCGATGAACTCCTGAGGGTTTGGCCCTCCTTGCCTCATACCTTCCTGAGGGAACGCGCCTTGAAGCACGCCTCCAAGTGGTGCCCGAGCGCCTCCCTCGTGACCTTGGCAAAGTCGGTGGCTCTCCAAGAAAGAGCCCCCGAGCCCTGCCTGAGGAGGGCGTCGGGCGCGCCTTCCTACGTGACAGAGGGTGGCGCCCCCTGAACGGGCGCGAATCCTGACGCAACGCCTCCGGAGGTACCCGCCTCCTAATGGCTTGGGCCAGGCGAAGCCTTCTTCTTCTTAGGGACCGCCTCAGGAAGTCTCCCGCTCCTGTGATCTGGGTCTTCGATTGCCGCGGCTTGTAAGGCACGCTCAAGAGAACACACTGCATCCCTTTCCTCACAGGGTACTGTGATGACTCCACCGCTTCATGGCATCTTGAGGACATTGTAGCCATGGTGAGTCACTGCCATGAAATTGGCCAGGGCTGGGTACCCGAGGATGGCATTGTATGACAGGCGAATGTGGGCGACGTCGAAGTCAATGAGCTCGGTGCGGTAGTTGCTGCGCTGCCCAAAGGTGACTAGAAGGTGAACCTGCCCTATCGGAACAGTGGAACCATCGGTGACTCCTGAGAAAGGCTTGGTCGACTGAAGCTGATCATATGGCACTTGGAGATTGTTGAATGTCTCGACGGACAAGACGTTGAGTCCTGCTCCACCATCGATGAGGGTCCTGGTGACTTGCACATTGCTGATGACTGGGGAAAAAGTATTGGGAGGATTCTGGCCGTTGCTGCGCCCTTGAGCTGATCCACTGAGTTGAACGTGATAGCGCACACAGGCCACCTGAGAGGGCGCGTGGCCTCAAGCTTAGGGAGGGCTGCATTCACCTCGTGAGCAAATTGCTTGAAGATGCACTGTGAGGCTGGGGCCTGGGCGCCGCCCAGGATGCAAGCGATTGCGTGCGGCTCCTGGAAGCCCCCAGCCCCCTCGTCCTGATGCTGGTCTTCATTCCTCCTTGGCGGTGGTGGCAGAGGAGGGAGGCATGCGTTGCCATGCGGGCGATCCTCACGAGGCTGATCCCTCCAACCTCCCTCGCGAGGCTGGTCCTGCCAACGGTCCTCGCGAGGTCGGTCACGCCAGCCTTGGCGAGGGCCATGGTCTTCCCATCGTCCTCCACCTCTTCCTCCTCCTCGGCCATAGCCCCGATCATTGCGCTTGGGGTGTCGGCCGATACGCCCATCTCGTACGGCCCTAAGCTCTTGGCATTCGTTGGTGTTGTGGGTGTGGAGGTCGTGGTACACGTAGTACCGGCTACCCTTGGATGACTCGGGCGGATCCCTGCCTCGCTTGGTGTCTGGCTCTGCTGTGAGCACATCATCTCCCTTGCGCTTCACGTCCTTGACCTTGGGCTTCTTCTCTTCTGGATTGGCAGCCGGAAGCTCGAGGAGGGAGAGGCGCCCTTCCTCAGCCCTGGCGCACTTGGTCGCCAAGTTGAACAGCTCCAGGGATGTGCATAGGTCTTCATGGATTGCTAGCTCCTCTTTCATCTTGATGTCACGCATGCCATCGGAGAAGGTTGAGATGATGGCTTCCTCAGTCACCCTAGGGATCTTGAGGCAAGCGTTGTTGAAGCGTTGGATGTACTTCTGCAGGTTCTCTCCTGGCTGTTGCTTGATGTGGCGCAGGTCACTCATGGCCGGGGACCGGTCACGAGTGCCTTGGAAGTTGGCGACAAAGCGAGTGTGCATCTCATCCCAGGAGGAGATCGTGCCAGGAGCCAGGTTCAGGAGCCAGGTGCAGGCACCGTCCTTGAGCGCCATGGGAAACCAATTCGCCATGACCTTTTCGTCCCCGTTGGCGGCTTCGATGCCCAGCTCGTAGAGCTGTAAGAACTCCGCGGGGTCTGCAGTGTCGTCGTAGCGAGGGGGCAGGTCAGGCTTGAACTTGCCTGGCCATGCGACACTGCCTAGCTCAGGGGTGAAGGCGCGGCAGCCTGCGGTGGCCACCGGAGCCCTTTGCTGGTGCTGGGCTTGCTCTTGGAAATTCCCACGCTCTGCCGCTTGGAGCAGCGCGGGGTCTTAACGTGGTGGCACAGGGATGTGGTCATGGCGCACCGGTGCCGGGAGCACGCGGGTACCTTCTTGGGGGCGAGGGATTTCTTGGCAACTCCTTTCTTGCCGCACTGGCGCCGAACACGGTGGGTCTTGTCCTGGGGCCGCGCGCCTTGGAGCCAAGGCGCCTTCCTGGGGAGGAGGTGGCGGAGGCACCTCTTGGTCCATGCCTCCTGCGCAGGATGGAGGGTGAGGCAGCAAGAGGGATGGCATAGGAGAGCCCCCTGCGGCTCTGACGAGCTCGGTGATGCGGGCGAGCCAGTCCTCGTAGAGGTCGTCGACGGGATGGTAGTGCAGGAGCTCACACACCAAGAGCAGTGCAGCGTGCGCGTCCGTGGGGGCGCGACGGGCGTGGGACGACGAACCGGCTGGAGTCAGTGATGGGGTGGCGGTGCGGCCTTCCCGCCGCATCGAAGGATGCAGGGACGAGGCCTGCTGCTCGTTCCCCGCCGGGCCGGTGGCGGCGCTGGCGGCAGACGATGGGGAACGACGGGGGCGTCCGCCGACGGGCGCCGTTTGGGCGACGCGGGTGGCGAGAGCAGCCCGACGCTCGGCGCGAGCCCGACGAGCGTCAGCCATGGATACGACGGAAGATCACACGCGACCAGCGGAAGAAAGATTCTGGCGCACCCCTACCTGGCACGCCAAATGTCGGATTTCGGGTTCCAGCAGACCCTTGAGGTTCAAACTCTGGGGTGCGCATGAAGATCTTTCCCCTACCAACTCGCGTCTCGAGGCGTCGCAAGGAATCTAGACTAGAAAGAAGAACACACAAGGGACACGAGATTTATATTGGTTCATGACACCATTGTGGTGTAATACCCTACTCAAGTGTGTGGTGTGATGGATTGCCTCAGGGGCTGATGATGAACAATACAAAGGGAGAACAGCCTTGCGAGGGGCTGTTCTTGAGCTGGTGCGATGAACTGCTTGGGTGAGTTCAGTCGCATCTCTCTCTTTCTCTCTCTAGTCTATGCGCGATCTAGATCTTCTCTCTTCTACTGTGGTGGCTAGTCCTATTTATAGAGGGAGGCCCTGGGCCTCTTCCCAAATAATGAGCGGGAAGGGCGCCAACAATTGGCCATTTTGAAGGGGAACATCTAGTACACTTATACTGACTAAAGTTAGTCTTCGACTTCCAAAGACTCTGGCGGTGACGCCGTCCTGGGCTCCACGATGACTTCCGTCCTGCCGTTCTGCTTGTCTTGGTCTTGTTGCACCGGAACAGTAACCTTTGCCTCATGCCTTGGCCTGTGCATGCCCCCTTTGCACCAAAGGGGAAACAAGGACACTGCACAGGCCGACGCCCGCCTGGCGCCTGCCTGGTCACGATCGTCATGGCTTGCATCACGGGCACCTCGTGAGGTGCCCTGCCTTGATCACGCCGCCTCCTTGCGAGCCTGTCTGATGAGGCTGCTCCTGAGGAAGCTTCCTGTCGTCCGCCCCGCGAGACTTGGCCCCTCGCGAGGGTCTTGAGCTTGAGCTGATGAAGCTGGGCTACACTGGGCCTTTGCTTGAGCCATGCCGCAGGCCGCAGGCAGGCAAGTCTGGGGACCCCCGTTCCCAGAACGCCTACATCTTCCTTGGATATTATCTTGGGGTGCCTTGGGAATCCCCAAGCTTAGGGTATTCTCGCTCCTTATTCTCCTCATATCGATATCTCACCCAAAACTTGAAAACTTCAATCACACAAAACTTAACGGAACTTCATGAGATAGGATAGTATGATAAAGAGCAAACAATTTCACTTTGGTACTGTCAAAGACAAGATTCATAATTGTTTCCAAACAATGCCCACTGTAGCCTATCATTTCCACAATTTATATTCAGCAATATAAGCCATAGAAACTAGAAAAGAAGCAAACTGTGCATGGAAAACAGAATCTGTCAAAAACAGAACAGTCTATAGTAATTTGTACTCCAACCATACATATCTACTCCAAAAATTCAGAAAAATTAGTACAACGTGGAGAATTTGTATATCTATCACCTGTAAAAATTTCAGATCAAAATAATGTTCCAGTGAATTTTAGAAATTCCTGGAATGGGCGCAAAAGTTTCTGTTTTTGCATAGATTCAAGTCAACTATCATCCACACTATCCCAAAAGCTTTACTTGGCACTTTAATGAAACAAAAGCAACGAAACATGATTACTACAGTAGCATAATCATGTGAACACACAAAATAGTAGGTAAACGTGTTGGGTTGTCTCCCAACAAGCGCTTTTCTTTAATGCCTTTTGGCTAGGCATGATGATTTCAATGATGCTCGCATAAAAGTAAAGAATTGAAACATGAAAAAGAGCATCATGAATCACATGGCAAGCACATTTAAGTCTAACCCACTTCCTATGCATAGGGGTTTTATGAGTAAATAACTTATGGGAACAAGAATCAACTAGCATAGGAAAGTAAAACAAGTGCAACTTAAAAACTTTCAACACATAGAGAGGAAACTTGATATTATTGCAATACCTACAAGCATATGTTCCTCCCTCATAATAATTTTCAGTAGCATCATGAATGAATTCAACAATATAACCATCACACAAATCATTCTTGTCATGATCTACTAGCATAGAAAATTTATTACTCTCCACATAAGTAAATTTGTTCTCATGAATAATAGTGGGAGCAAACTCAACAAAATAACTATCATGTGATTGAAAATTAAAATCATGATGACAAGTTCCATGGTTATTATTATTCAATATAGCATACGTGTCATCACCATAATCATCATAGATAGCAACTTTGTTCTCATAATCAATTGAAACATCTTCCAACATAGTCGATTCATCATTAAATAAAGTCATGACCTCTCCAAATCCAGTTTCATCAATATAATCATCATAAATAGGAGGCATTCCATCATCATAATAAATTTTCTCATCAAAACTTGGGGGACTAAGAATACCATCTTCATCAAACATAGCATCCCCAAGCTTATGGCTTTGCATATCATTAGCATCATGGATATTCAAAGAATTTGTACTAATAAGATTGAAATCATGCTCATTATTCAAAAATTCTATGCCAAACAACAACAACAACAACAACAACAACAACAAAGCCTTTAGTCCCAAGAAAGTTGGGGTAGGCTAGAGGTGAAACCCATAAGATCTCGCAACCAACTCATGGCTCTGGCACATAGATAGCAAGCTTCCATGCACCCCTGTCCATAGCTAGCTCTTTGGTGATACTCCAATCCTTCACGTCTCTCTTAACGGACTCCTCCCATGTCAAATTCGGTCTACCCCGCCCTCTCTTGACATTCTCCGCACGCTTTAGCCGTCCGCTATGCACTGGAGCTTCTGGAGGCCTGCACTGGATATGCCCAAACCATCTCAGACGATGTCGGACAAGCTTCTCTTCAATTGGTGCTACCCCAACTCTATCTCGTATATCATCATTTCGGACTCGATCCTTCCTCGTGTGGCCACACATCCATCTCAACCTATGCATATCCGCCACACCTAACTGTTGAACATGTCGCCTTTTAGTCGGCCAACACTCAGCGCCATACAACATTGCGGGTCGAACCGTCATCCTGTAGAACTTGCCTTTTAGCTTTTGTGGCACTCTCTTGTCACAGAGAATGCCAGAAGCTTGGCACCACTCCATCCATCTGGCTTTGATCCGATGGTTCACATCTTCATCAATACCCCCATCCTCCTACACCATTGACCCCAAATACATAAAGGTGTCCTTCTGAGGTACCACCTGACCATCAAGGCTAACCTCCTTCTCCTCACACCTAGTAGTACTGAAACCGCACATCATGTACTCGGTTTTAGTCCTACTAAACCTAAAGCCTTTCGATTCCAAGGTTTGTCTCCATAACTCTAACTTCCTATTTACCCTCGCCCGACTATCGTCAACTAGCACCACATCATCCGCCAAGAGCATACACCATGGGATATCACCTTGTATATCCCTTGTGACCTCATCCATCACCAATGCAAAATGATAAGGGCTCAAAGCTGACCCCTGATGCAGTCCTATCTTAATCGGGAAGTCATCAGTGTCGACATCACTTGTTCGAACACTTGTCACAACATTATCGTACATGTCCTTGATGAGGATAATGTACTTTGCTGGGACTTTCTGTTTCTCCAAGGCCCACCACATGACATTCCGCGGTATCTTATCATAGGCCTTCTCCAAGTCAATGAACACCATATGCAAGTCCTTCTTTTGCTCCATATATCTCTCCATAAGCTGTCGTACCAAGAAAATGGCTTCCATGGTCGACCTGCCAGGCATGAAACCAAACTGGTTTTTGGTCACGCTTGTCATTCTTCTTAAGCGGTGCTCAATGACTCTCCCATAGCTTCATTGTGTGGCTCATCAGCTTAATTCCATGGTAATTAGTACAACTCTGAAAATCCCCCTTGTTCTTGAAGATTGGTACTAATATACTCCGTCTCCATTCTTCTGGCATCTTGTTTGCCCGAAAAATGAGGTTGAAAAGCTTGGTTAGCCATATTATCGCTATGTCCCCAAGACCTTTCCACACCTCAATGGGGATACAATCCGGGCCCATCGCCTTGCCTTCCTTCATTCTTTTTAAAGCCTCCTTGACCTCAGACTCCTGGATTCGACGCACAAAACGCATGTTGGTCTCATCAAAAGAGTTGTCCAGTTCAATGGTAGAGCTCTCATTCTCCCCATTGAACAGCTTGTCGAAGTACTCCCGCCATCTATGCTTAATCTCCTCGTCCTTCACCAAGAGTTGTCCTACTCCGTCCTTGATGCATTTTACTTGGCCAATATCCCTCGTCTTCCTCTCTCGGATCTTGGCCATGTTATAGATGTCCGTTTCACCTTCCTTCGTGCCTAACCGTTGGTAGAGGTCCTCATACGCCCGACCCCTTGCTTCACCAATAGCTCGCTTTGCGGCCTTCTTCGCCATCTTGTACTTCTCTATGTTGTGTGCACCCCTATCTAAGATTCTATGCCAAACAATTTATTAAATTCCTCTTCTATCAATTGAGCACAATTTTCCTTTCCATCATTTTCACGAAAGACATGATAAAGACGAATAATATGAGACCACCTCAATTCCAATTTTTTGTAGTTTTCTTTTATGAACCAAACTAGTGATAAAACAAGAAACTAAAAGATTCGATTGCAAGATCTAAAGATATACCTTCAAGCACTCACCTCCCCGGCAACGGCGCCAGAAAAGAGCTTGATGTCTACTACACAACTTTATGCTTGTAGACTTGTGTTGGGCCTCCAAGCGCAGAGTTTTGTAGGACAGTAGTAATTTTCCCTCAAGTGGGTGACCTAAGGTTTCTCAATCCGTGGGAGGCATAGGATGAAGATGGTCCCTCTCAAACAACCCTGCAACCAAATAGAAAAAATCTCTTGAGTCCCCGACACACCCAATACAATGGCAAATTGTATAGGTGCACTAGTTCGGCAAAGAGATGGTGATAAAAGTGTAATATGGATGGTAGAAATATATTTTTATAATCTGAATAAATAAAAACAGCAAGGTAGCAATTGATAAAACAGGAGCACAAACAGTATTGCAATGCTTGGAAACAAGGCCTAGGGTCTGTACTTTTGCTAGTGCACACAGTGCTAATATAATTGGATCATATAACCATCCCTCATGTGCGATGAAGAATCACTCCAAAGTTCCTATCTAGCGGAGAACATAAAAAGAATTTGTTTGTAGGGTACGAAACCACCTCGAAACTATTCTTTTTGATCGATCTATCCAAGAGTCCATACTAAAATAACACCAAATAATTTCAGATTCATAATACTCAATCCAACACAAAGAACCTCAAAGAGTGCCCCGAGATTTCTATCGGAGAAACAAAGACAAGAACGTGCATCAACCCCTATGCATAGATTACCCCAATGTCACTGCGGGAATCCGCGAGTTGAGTGCCAAAACATATATCAAGTGAATCAATACGATGCCCCATTGTCACCACGGGTTTTCATATGCAAGACATAAATCAAGTGTCCTCAAATCCATAAAAGTATTCAATCCAACAAAACAAAATCTCAAAGCGAAAACTCAATTCATCACAAGATAGAGAGGGGAAAACACCATATGATCCGACTATATTAACAAAGCCCGCGCATCAAGATCGTGACATCTCAAGAACACGAGAGAGAGAGAGAGAGAGAGAGAGAAAGGTTAAACACATAGCTACTGGTACAAACCCTCAGCCCCGAGGGTGGACTACTCCCTCATCATCATGGTGGCCGCCGGGATGATGAAGATAGCCATCGGTGATGATTTCTCCCTCTGGCGGGATGTCGAAACAGGGTCTAGATTAGTTTTTCATGGCTACAAAGGCTTGTGGCGGCAGAACTTCTGATCTAGGGTCTCCCCGAGGGTTTTTGGAATATTTGACGATTTATAGGGTGAAGAGGGGGTGCGGGAGGCCACAAAGGTGGGCACAACCCACCGTGGCGCGCCTGGGGGCCCAGGCGCGCCCTGGTGGGTTGTGCCCCCCTCAGGGCACCCCCTAGGTGTTGCTCTGGCCCATCGGATGTCTTCTGGTCCATAAAAAATCCACAAAAGTTTTGCGGTGTTTGGACTCCGTTTGATATTGATTTCTTGCGATGTAAAAAACAAGCAAAAAACAGCAACTGGCACTGGGCACTGGGTCAATAGGTTAGTCCCAAAAATGATATAAAGTTGCTATAAAATGATTGTAAAACATCCAAGAATGATAATATAACACCATGAATACTTCATAAATTATAGATACGTTGGAGATGTATCACTCCCCGGCAACGGCGCCAGAAAAAGGTCTTTGTAGGATCGAAAGTATGTCTAGAGGGGGTGATTATACTACTTAACCAATGCTACTTCTTGAGCTTGCGTTGGTTTTTCCCTTGAAGAGGAAAGGGTGATGCAGCACAGTAGAGATAAGTATTTCTCTCAATTAAGAACAAGGGTATCAATCCAGTAGGAGAAACACGCAAGTCCCCAATATATGCACCTACACAAACAATCAAACACTTGCACCCAACGCCACAAAGGGGTTGTCAATCCCTTCACAGTCACTTCCAAAGGTGAGATCTGATGGAGATAGATATAAAAGATTACTAAAATGTAAAAGTAAATAAAACTCAGCGAGATATCTTTGGTAATTTAGGTATATGGATCTGAAAATAATATATGGAAAATAGACCTGGGGGCCATAGGTTTCACTAGAGGCTTCTCTCTTGAAAGAAAATAATACGGTGGGTGAACAAATTACTATTGAGCAAATAATAGAAAAGCGCAAAGTTATGACGATATCTAAGGCAATGATCATGAACAAAGGTATCATTGTCCGTGTCAAGTAGACCGAAATGATTCTGCATCTACTACTATTACTCCACACATCGACTGACTCATGCCTGCATCTAGAGTATTAAGTTCATAAGAACAGAGCAATGCTTTAAGGAAGATGACATGATGTAGAGTGATAAACTCAAGCAATATGATATAAATCCCATCTTTTTACCCTTGATGGCAAAAATACAATACGTGCCTCGCTACCCCTACTTTGTCACTGGGAGAGGACACCGCAAGATTGAACCCAAAACTAAGCACCTCTCCCATTGCAAGACATACCAATCTAGTTGGCCAAACCAAACCGATAATTCGAAGAGAAATACAAAGATATCAAATCATGCATATAAGAATTCAGAGGAGATTCAAATAATATTCATAGATAATCTGATCATAAATCCACAATTCATCGGATCTCGACAAACACATCGCAAAAAAAGATTACATCAAATAGAACTCCAAGAACATCGAGGAGAACATTGTATTGAAGATCAAAGAGAGAGACAAGAAGCCATCTAGCTACTAGCCTTGGACCCGTAAGTCTGTGGTAAACTACTCACACTTCATCGGAAGGGCAATAGGGTTGATGTAGAAGCCCTCCATGATCGAACCCCCCTCCGTCACTGTACCAAAAAGACCTCCAGATGGGATCTCACGAGGTCAAAGACCTATCGCGGTGGAAAAGTATTTTGGTGGATGAGGGAGTCCTGGATTAGGGGGTATCTGGCCAGCCGGACTATATACTTGGCCGGATTGTTGGACCGTGAAGATACAAGACTCAAGACTTTGTCCCGTGTCCGGATGGGACTCTCCTTTGCATGGAAGACAAGCTTGGCGATCCGGATATTAGATTTCCTTCTTTGTAACCGACTCTGTGTAACCCTAGCCTCCTCCGGTGTCTATATAAACCGGAGGGTTTAGTCCGTAGAGGCACAATCATAATCATCATAGGCTAGCTTCTAGGGTTTAGCCTCTACGATCTCGTTGTAGATCAACTCTTGTAATACTCATATCATCAAGATCAATCAAGCAGGAAGTAGGGTTTTACCTCCATTGAGAGGGCCCAAACCTGGGTAAAACTTCGTGTCCCCTGCCTCCTGTTACCATTAGCCTTAGACGCATAGATCGGGACCCCCTACCCGAGATCCGCCGGTTTTGACACCGACATTGGTGATTTCATTGAGAGTTCCTCTGTGTCGTCGCTGCAAGGCTCGATGGCTCCTTCAATCATCAACAACAACGCGGTCCAGGGCGAGACTTTTCTCCCCGGACAGATCTTCGTGTTCGGCGGCTTCGCACTGCGGGCCAATTCGCTCGGCCATCTGGAGCAGATCGACAGCTACGCCCCTGGCCATCAGGTCAGGTTCGGAAACTTGAACTACACGGTCGATATCGGCGGAGACTTGATCTTCGACGGATTCGGGCCTACGCTAGGAGAGTCGAACAGTCACGACGAGCACGACTTAGACCTGCTGTTGGACAGTACTCGGGATATCGCACCTGCAGGAGCTCCGGACCTAAATCCGGGGCAGATCGCGTCGTCCGAGGACGGGTGGATGGACCCCGCCCCGGAGGTCGTACACTCACTTGCGGTAGAGCTGAACACAAACTCGACCCCCAAGGAAGCCTGTGTCACCGGACCCCCGGACTCGTGTCCGGCTGTAGGTTCCAGACCGCGCGCCCCCGAGCCCGCCGAATCTGGTTGGGCTCTGGTAATGGAGTTCACCGCTGCAGATATCTTCCAGCACTCGCCCTTTGGCGACATGCAGGACTCATTAAAGTCTTTCTCTCTGTCAGGAGACTCTTGGCCGAACTATGTCCGGCTCGAGTGGGAAGCAGGCGACGAGGGAATTCGTTGCCCACCCACCACCCACTTCATTGTCACTGTCGATGATTTGACCAACATGCTTGACTTCGACTCCGAAGACATCGACAGTGTGGACGACGATGTAGGAGAAGAACAGGAACCACCGCCCACGGGGCGCTGGATAGCCACCTCCTCGTATGATATATATATATGGTGGACACTCCGAAAGAAACCAATGCTGATGAGGCAATGGAGGATAACCCCTCAAGGAAGAAAGCAAAGCATGGGCGTCATCGGCGCTGCTCCAAGCCCCGCCACAGCAATACCAGCACAGGAGACGAAAACAATCCGGATGGTGCCGAAGACGAATACAACCCCGATTAGCCTGCCTTCAAGCAGGCCGAACAGGAAGACGGGCAGGTTAGCCTAGATGAACAGGCGACGAACGGATACCCGGGGAGGACAACTACATGCCCCCCTCCGAAGACGAGTTCAGCCTCGACCATGATGAATTCGGTGTGCCTGAGGATCCCGTAGAGCAGGAGCGCTTCAAGCGCCGGCTTATGGACACTGCGAGGAGCCTGAAAAAGAAGTAGCAGCAGCTCCAAGCTGATCAAGATCTGCTCACAGACAGATGGACTAAAGTCCTGGCAGCCGAGGAATACAGACTCGACCGCCCCACCAAAGGGTACACAAAGTACAATTTGCTACCTCAACCTGGGAAGGAGGTCCTAATACCCACACCCCAATGCCAATACATCATGGTCTGGGGCAATACACAGGAAATGCGAGGTAGCATCCATAAAACTCGACGCAACAGACATAAGCGTCATAAAAATAATGATGACGACCAAGACAAGGGAGTTGGTGCCGGATTCCGTGGCCCCCAGTCCGGTCAGCGGAAAGAGAACAGCTCAGGCCCATCCGGCCCGGGCAGTATACTCAACCAACCATGTCAAATCCATGGTACCCCTAGAATGGCGGCCAAGCATACCAATAAAGAATGCCGGATCCTCAAAACAAAATGGTCGGTCGTACGCCGGAAACAATAAAAAGAGGTCTCAAACAACAAGGAGCCCAGACCACCAAACATTGCAAGGTCAAAAGAAAATCCTCCGCAAACCAACAAGGGAACGAATGTGTACCCCTCAAGATGCCGACTCAACAATACAAGTCACCCCACGGTACAAAAATACGACCGATCATCTACGATCACATAGACCGACCGGACAATATCAACCATAGCAATTCAATTGCACTTACCATCGACCCAATAGTTTGTGGGTTCCACCTCACACGAGCCCCTATGGGCAGAAACAGCAGCCCAAACTTGCTGCGCCAGGACAAAATTTACCAGATAGGTATTGACCGCTCGAGGATCAAAACCACTAATAACATCTTCTAAAAGATGTCGTCCCAGGTGCAAAGGCCAAGTTTTGCAGGCCCTCCACCCTGGAGGTTGTCTTCAGATTACCAAACAAACACCATACCAAAGAGTAATTCTTCGGCATCATCCCCGTATACAGTAACTATTATATACTATCGGGATGAACCGCGTTGGCTTGATTCAACGCGGTGCCACACCATGCCAAACCCACGTGACATGGTCACAGTTATGGGCAAGGCCGAACTCCACCCCGAGAGTGGAAATTATACCGCCGCTGAGATAGCGAGTTGTGCCCTTCTATCGAACCTTGATTCGACATCCAACCCCCCAGACACCCACAGAGGAGTCTGAGCTACTCTACGTAATGATAGCCCGGCTCAACCACGCTCCGATCAGGCACCCGTGGTTCAACCACCCTATGACATGCAACTGCCTCTAAGCATTTTTCTTTACAGGCTCACTTTTGCGCAGAACGGGACTAGTGACATGGAATCAGCTCGGACGCACATGGCGGGAACACACAAGTACCCCCCCAAGGAGAGAGTCCGGATACACTTCCGATCCGCACACAGCCTCCTCCCGTCCGGCCACGACAGGTTCCGCCAGCATACCTCTTTTCATAGCGTAAACCGTATTCATACGCATTGACGTATCACTACAACACGTAGAATTAAAAGACACTTACCGGTCATCGCTCCTCATTGACGCTTTTTTTGTCATAACGGCAGCCGCACATAGTGTCATGCCCCATTATGCCAGGGGCTTCATTGTACTCACAATATGGCAACAAAGTCCGGCCACCTTCTCGGTCGCTCGGCACCCCAAACTTATAGCACTATATGCATCAGCTCCGAATCATGTCTTGGGTCATTAGTTGGGTTTGCCCGGCTCCCATGTTTTGGTACCTTATGTTCCGCTCCATCGGCTAAGGTAGCACTGGGAGAACTACTGCGATTGTGTCCCAGTTCTTCCAGACGAGCACCTCAGTAGAGAAAGCCGAAAACTAACTGTCATGATACGGCAAGAGCTGGTCAGCTGTTCGAGAGGTTGTAAACTCTTTAAAGATTTATTCCGCATAATGCCATAACAAATGCAGAGTACAATGGATCGGTCTTCCGATCAGGCGTCGTTAGCGCCCCTCGTACAGTCTTCCGAACACCAGGGGCTGCGCCTACCATACTTGAATTCCTATGGCTAAGTGAGAGTGATAAAGCCCTATAGTCTGATTGCCTGGTTCGCGGTGATGAACACCTCCTTCAAGGACCCAAAAATGGGATAAAGAGTGTTCAGGTATGTCCCGAACACCCCCGTACTTTCTACGTGGGAGCATAAGCCGACGACTGGCCAACTCTCAGGATTTATATATACTAAACGGCCGCACAGGAAGAAAAAACTTTCATATAACAGGCAATAAATAATAACAGTGCCAGTATCCCGCATTACAAAGGACAGCATGACTGCCTTTAGGGAAATATAGTGTCTTTGGTACACTGTTCCGCCACAAGGCGGGCTCCTTTCAGGACAACCTCATAATACAATTTGGCTTGCGATGCTCCTTACCCTCCGGTGGTCCCTCAGTCATCAGCTTTTCAGCATCAAGCTTCCCCCGGTGCACTTTCGCACGGGCAAATGTCATGCGTGCACCTTCTATACAGACCGATCGCTTAATGACTTCGAGAGGAGGACAAGCACCAACAATCCGCTTCACGAGTCCGAAGTAACTGCTCGGAATTGGCTCAGTGGGCCATAGCCGGACAACTAAGTCCTTCATGGCTAGTTCGGCCGCCTGGTGCAGTTCGACCAGCTGCTTCAGCTGGTCGATAAAAGGCACTGGATAATCAGCGCCAAATACTGTGACCAGAAATGCTTCTCCACAGACTTCTTCTCTTCAGCCTGGTAGAATATGGCAGCATCGGATATGCTGCACGGCGGGTCCGCAAACGCCCCTGGAGAAACAAGAATTCAGTTTGTCGCTTAGAGTTCCTCCTATTACTATATAAAAATTGCTTTGAGTAAAAAGCCTTACCAGCCGCAACCCTCCGTGCCTCCTGAATGTCCTTCAGAGCACCTCGGGCTTCCTCTCGAGCATCATTTGTGGCCTCGAGAGCTTGGGTGAGTTCGGATTCTTTCCCTGCTAGACTCTGCTCCAAGGTCTCGCTTTTCTTCACGGCCTCCTGGAGCTCTCGTTCAGCTTCAATGACCCTGGCCTCGTGCTTCTCGTGAAGAGCCTGCTCCGCGGCGGCCTTCTTGTCGACTTCGACCATAGCCTTCTTCAATGCCTCAATTTCGGCATTTGCTCCTGGAGCACACAATACAAGTATTTTCAACAGGTACAACTACTAATTTGTGCTTAACTTGTCAAAAGGTTTCGATATACCTTGCTTGTCCTCCAACTGCTTCTTCACTCGGCCAAGTTCTTCTTCGGCCTGTTCCAGACTCTGCTTTAGTCCGGACACCTCCGCAGTACGAGAGGCGGTCGTCGCTACAGACGCCTGTTTTCAAACAAAGAGATATATGTCATCAACCGAGTCTCCTGCAAAGTGGAATTTTGATCCCCTGTCCGGTTCCCTCTTTCTTTCACCGGACAGTGCATCAGGGGCTACCGGTCACACTATGACAGTCTTCAAAGGTTTCTAAAAACATACCTCAAAGCCTTTTATAAGGCTAAGGCAGGATTCATTCAGTCCGCTCTCAGCGGACTGAATCTTTTCAATCATGGCACCCATGAGGGCGTGATGTTCATCGATGATGGACGCATTCTTTAGCGCCTTTGATAGGCTGCCCTACAGCTCTGCTTGGACAGAGGTTGCTGGCAGAGCGGGCTGGTCTCCCTCCATCAAGGGGGGCTGCTCTCCCGATCCTGGAACTTTAAAGGTCCCCAGGACCATGTCCGGCTGCGGGCCAGATCTAAGATCGCCCCCACCGTCGATGTTTATGGGAACCGTTGCTCCCATGTATCCGGCCCCAGAGGTGTGCCCTCCCTAGTCTGGGCCCTGCTGGGACGACACCTCGGTGTCACGTCCAGGCTTCAGGGAAGGGGCCTCTGTCGGATTTCGGGTTCCGGCAGACCCTTGAGGTTCGAACACTGGGGTGCGCACGGATATTACGCCCTCTGTCTACCTGCTCCTCGCTGAATCGCTAGGATCTAAACTACGAAAAGATCAACACAAGAGACACCAGGTTTATACTGGTTCAGGCCACCATTGTGGTGTAATACCCTACTCCAATGTGTGGTGTGGTGAATTGCCTCTTGGGCTGATGATGAACAATACAAGGAAGAACAGCCTCGCGAGGGTCTGTTCTTGGCTGGTGCGATGAACTGCTAGGAGGAGTTCAGTCGCTCTATCTCTCTCTCTCTCTATCCTAGATGTATGCCAGATACCAGGTACCAGATACCAGATGATCAGATGATCAGATGATGCCCCTACCCTGGGGGTGGCTAGTCCTATTTATAGGCAAAGGCCCTGGGCCTCTTCCCAAATATTGAGCGGGAAGGGCGCCAACAATTGGCCATTTTGAAGGGGAACAGCGGGTACACTTATCCTGACTAAAGTTGGTCCTCGCCTGTCAAAGGCTCTGGTGGTGACGCCAGCTTGGGCTCCACAATGACCTCCATCCTGCCGTTGGACTGGTCTTGGTCTTGTTGCACCGAAATGGATGCATTTGCTTGATGCTCTCGCCTGCGCTTGCTCCCCTTGCACCAAAGAGGAAAGGAGGACACTGCGCGGGCTGGCGCCCGACTGGCGCCCTTGGTCATCATGGCTTGCGTCAGGGGCACCTCGCGAGCTACCCCGCCTTGAACTCTCCGCCTCCTCGCGAGCTAGCCTGATGAGGCCGTGCCTGAGGAAGCTCCTTGTCGTCCGCCCCGTGAGGCTTGGCCCCTCGCGTGGGTCTTGAGCTTATGTTGATGAAGACAGGTTGTGCTGGGGCCCCCCTTTGAGCCACGCCGTAGGCCGCAGGCAGGCAAGTCTGGGGACTCCCGTTCCTAGAACGCTGACAGTAGCCCCGGGCCCACGGCGCGCCTGGACTTGGCCGAGCAGAGAGGTGAAAGGGCAAGTGCAAAGCGTCGCGGGCCCTAATAGCCTGCGGCCTTGGGCGCTGCGTGGCGGTTGATTGGACGTGGGTGGCTCCGCTCCCCCACGACGCATCGGCAACTGCGTGAGCTGACAAGTCCCTACATGCAAAAACTAGTCATGATTACCTGCGATCATGGAAGCCGACGGTTGGCCTCCTCTGGCTATAAGTACGGAGCGGCGCGAGCCACTCCAGTTCATCTTCCTCTGCTACTTCTCCTCTTCTTCATCTTCACCACTGCTCCGCCTTGCCGCCATGGCTCCGATACGCCGGTTCTCCGCGGAAGAGAAGGGGAAGGCCCCCTGCGAGGGCCCCGACCCACTTCCGCCGAAGAAGCGGTTGGTCCTCTGCCGCTGAGATGAGGGCGCGCGGCAGGAGGTGTTGAGTCCTTGGTGCGAGCGGCCGCCGCCAGGGTTTCCGTTGCCCTTGTACACCCGCCTTGAGGGCCCTGCAGGAGCTGATGCTGAGCGCCATGGACGACGCCGCCGTCGGCGCCGGCGGGTCACGGCGGTGCGCGTTGTCCCTCCGGGAGTTCGCACTAAAGGCTCCTCCCGAGAGTTTGTGCTCCACGCCGCCATGCCTCCTCGATCTTGGATTCGCCTTCCTCCTTCCTTCGCCTTCGAGATCCCACTGAGGGGGCCCTTCAGGTTCTGGCTGCAGCACACCGATTGTCGGACCCCTGCGACCGATGCGGATGTCGAGGTCGTCGCTCCAGGTAAGGTCTTCATGACCCGGGGCTGGGGCGAGATAGCCCGGGTTTGCAGGACAAGGGGCGCCCTCGTGATCCACCTGGAGTTCGACGGTGCCTCCATGATGCTCTTCAAGGTCTTCGACGAAGATGGGCGTCGGCTGGAGTGTTGTCCCAGAGGCAGCAGCAGAAGCCCCGGAGCGGCAAGGATCAGGCCTGCCATCACGTGTTCTTCCAGCAGCTCCTCAAGCGGTGTGGGCGCCGGAGGATCTAGCGACTCCGCCGAGCTCTTCTCAACTCCAGAGACGAGCGACGACAGCTATGAGCCCCCGAGCCTACGCCGCTCTTGGAGCAGGACGGGCTCGTTAGGCCGCCGTCGTCTCTGGTCTAGATGAGGTTGGCGCCGGTGCCTGGCGGCCCACTGTTGATGATGGCGTCTGTCGCGATGGTTCCTGTAGTTAGGACTCCTTAGGATATGCGTCTTTTGTCCCTGCGAGGAGCCAAGAATACACCCTGTGGGGGCTTGTAAGGTGTCTGTAGCTCTGTTTGTCAATATGATACTTATCGTGAAGCGGTGCGAGGTGCTTATTCCGTCTTAGCTTAGTTTCTTCCTTTCAGACCTCACGAGGGCTTTGTGCTGTGCGCCGACAGGTCCCAGTCCCAAGGCGGCTTCAGCCGTCGCTGGTATGCCAGGTCTTGATGCCGTGGTCAAGGCCAGGAGGTGAGCGGCCCGGGGTCCAGTAAGAGCCCCTGAGTCGCGATGCTCAGGAGGTCCCCTTTAGCGCTCAAGCAGCTATCGTTCGGTGAGAAAGGAATGTGACATTGCTAACACGGGATTGTGTTGGATGTGGTGACGGTGCTGCGATAGCTAATGTTCTCGTAGGACGACTTATCTCGTGGGTCAGGAAATGCTTCCTGGTGAGGGGCTAGGTCCGTGCCCCGGCTGGCGAGGGGTTGCTTGGTGAGGTCCTGACGTGCTCCTCCCCTCTCGCCTTCGCTCCCCTTTCTGCTCTACGTCCTCGAGTCCCGGCCCTCGAGCTGGTCTCAGCCGTCGCTGGTATGCCAGGTCGCGATGCCATGGACATGACCAGAGGGTGAGGGCTGGAGGGCCAGTAGGAGCCCTGAGTCGCGATGCTCAGGCACCCCCCCTTCAACGTGCAAGCGGTTCACGCGGGCGAGAGTGAAGAAGACACCATGAGGGCCTCACCTGATGATGCTCCTTGGAGGGACCCTGCAGGATCAACACAAAAGGAACGAGAGTTCGCCGTGACAATCGACAGTTAGCCGTTAGCTGCTCTGGAGAGGCGACGAGGCGTGAAAGGCCTGGCGGGGTGCGTTGGGGCTCCCGTGAACCAGCGGGGCTCACGGGGCCCGTCCCAAGGCGGGTTGCGCCCGACACTGGGCCCTATCTTGGAGTGTGTTCCTGCAAATTTGGTTAGATGTCGATGCTCTACGTCCTCGGGTCCCGGCTCTCGGGCTGGTCTCAGCCGTCGTTGGTATGCCAAGTCGCGATGCCGTGGATAAGACCAGAGGGTGACGGCCGGAGAGCCGATAGGAGCCCTGAGTCGCGATGGTCAGGCACCCCCCCTTTAATGCGCAAGCTGGGTTAGATGTCGAAACTCTACGTCCTCGGGTCCCGGCTCTCGGGCTGGTCTCAGCCGTCGCTGGTATGCCAGGTCACGATGCCGTGGACAAGACCAGAGGGTGAGGGCTGGAGAGCCGGTAGGAGCCCTGAGTCGCGATGCTCAGGCACCCCCCCCCTTTAACATGCAAGCTTGCGACATCCAAGAAGAAAAGGTATCGTGAACAGGCACCAAATAACAAGCATGATGGATCGAAAGCATGGCCCTAAGATAAATGCAAAAGGGGTACATGCCACTGGGTCTAACCCGAGCGGCTTGGGGATAATGCAGCCCGAGGGGCGCCCCCAGCAGGGTAAGCTAAGAACAAGAAATAAAAGGGATACACACCGCAGGGACGGACCCACGCGGCCTAGGAATAATGCGGCCCTGAGGGCGCTCCCAGCTGGAAATGAAACTTGAAAGATGTCACCTGATGATGCTGAAGACGAAGGGGTGTTGATGTAGCAGACTCGGCGGGCTGCAGGAGCCGGTCCTCACGAGCCCCCAGGCCCTGGGGCCTCGGGAGGCTCCGGAGGCACTGGTGGCTCCTCGCGGACCATCTCCATCTCCACCAGGGATGCAGAACGCCTGACCTCTTGAGCCCCCAGGATGGCCCTCATGAGGCGCTGGTACGCGGCAGCCGCGCTCGGCAAGCCATAAGCCATGCGAACGTAGCTGTGGGGCGGATCCTCGCAGCGTCCCACTTGCGAAGGCCAGAGGCGCTCCTGAGACACGGCTCGGTTGATCCCTGGTATGTCGATGCAGACGCACAGCCCACCATCCTTGCCTGGATGGGGGGGGCACAGCGGGTAAGCAGCGGCTGCCTCTCATGACTCTTGACTCCTGTAGCTCCTGAATGGCCTTGCTGACGACTCCTGAGGGTTTGGCCCTCCTCGCCTTGCTCCTTCTTGAGGGAAACGTGCCTCGAAACATGCCTCCACGTGATGCCCAAGCGCCTCCCTCGTGACCTTGGCGAGGTCGGCGGCCCTCCAGGGGAGAGCCCCCAAGCCCTGCCCGAGGGGGGCGTCGGGCGCGCCTCCCTATGCAATAGAAGGAGGTTCCCCCTGAGCAGGCGCGGGCCCTGAGGGGCCTGCCTCCTGAGGGGCCGGGCCGGACAATGTCTTCTTCTTCTTGGGGGCGGCCTCGGGAAGCCTCCTGCTTCCGCGGTCCGGGTCTTCCAGTGATGCGGCCTGAAAGGCTCGCTCCATGGAGCACACTGCGCCTCTCTCTTCGTAGGGCACCGTGATGACTCGGCCACTTCCTGGCATCTTGAGGACATTATAGCCGTGGTGGGTTACCGCCATGAACTTGGCCAGCGCTGGGTACCCGAGGATGGCATTGTACGGCAGGCGAATGTGGGCGACGTCGAAGTCAATGAGCTCGGTGCGGTAGTTGTCGCATGCCCCGAAGGTGACAGGGAGGCGAACCTGCCCGATCGGGACCGTGGAGCCGTCGGTGACTCCGGAGAAAGGCTTGGTTGGCTGAAGCTGATTGTAGGGCACTTGGAGATTGTTGAACGTTTCCACAGACAGGACGTTGAGTCCTACCCCGCCATCGATGAGGGTCCTGGTGACTAGCACATTGCTGATGATTGGGGAACAAAGCATCGGGAGGACTCTGGCTGTGGCCGCGCACTTGAGCTGATCCGCAGAGCTGAATGTGATGGCGCATGCCAACCACCTGAGAGGGCGTGTGGCCTTGAGCTTGGGAAGGGCTGCATTTACTTCGCGAGCGAACTGCTTGAAGATGCGCTGAGAGGCTGGGGCTTGAGCTCCGCCCAGGATGCAGGCGATCGCGCGTGGCTCCTGGAAGCCCCCAGCCCCCTCGTCCTGATGACGGTCCTCGTTTCTTCTTGGCTATGGCGGTAGCGGAGGGAGGCCTGCGTTCCCTTGTGAGCGATCCTCGCGAGGCTGATCCCTCCAGCCTCCCTCGCGAGGCGGGTCCTGCCAGTGATCCTCGCGAGGCTGGTCGCGCCACCCCTGGCATGGGCCGCGGTCTTCCCAGCGTCCTGCGTTCCTTCCTCCTCCCCGGTCGTAACCCCGATCGTTGCGGTCGGGACATCGGCCGACCCTTCCTTCACGCACGGCCCGGAGCTCTTGGCATTTATTGGTGTTATGGGTGTGGAGCTTGTGGTACACGCAGTACCGACTGCCCTTGGAGGGTTCGGGCTGATCTCTGCCCTACTTGGTGTCTGGTTCTGCCGCGAGCACGGCAGCCCCCTTGCACTTCACGTCCTTGGCTTTGGGCTTCTTCTCTTCTGGGTCTGTGGCAGGCAGCTCGAGGAGGGAGAGGCGCCCCTCCTCAGCCCTGGCGCACTTGGTTGCCAAGTTGAACAGCTCCAAGGAGGTGCACAGGTCTTCATGCATCGCCAGCTCCTCCTTCATCTTGACGTCGCGCACGCTGTCGGAGAAGGCTGAGATGATGGCCTCCTTGGTCACCTTGGGGATCTTAAGGCGCGCGTTGTTGAAGCGTTGGATGTACTTCTGCAGGGTTTCCCCTGGCTGCTTCTTGATACGGCGCATGTCGCTCACAGCGGGTGGCCGGTCGCGAGTACCCTGGAAGTTTGCGATGAAGCGGGTGCGCATCTCGTCCCAGGAGGAGATCGTGCCTGGTGCCAGATTCAGGAGCCAGGTGCGGGCCCCGTCCTTGAGCGCCATGGGGAACCAGTTCGCCATGACCTTCTCGTCTCTGTTGGCGGCCTCGATGCCCAGCTCGTAGAGCTGGACGAACTCTGCAGGGTCAGTCGTGCCGTCGTAGCGGGGAGGCAGGTCTGGCTTGAACTTGCCGGGCACGCGATGTTGCGTAGTTCGGGGGTGAAGGCGTGGCAGCCCGCTGTGGCCACAGGAGGCCTTGGGCGATGAAGAGCTTGGTCCTCTGGGTCCCCATGCGTTGCAGCTGGGAGCAGCGCGGGGTCTTGATGTGCCGGAGTAGGGAGCGCTCGAGCAGCTTCTCGAGGGTGTGGGACTTCTTGGCAGCTCTGCTCCTGCCGCGCTGGCGCCTGACGGAGCGGGTTCCGCTCAGGGGCCACGCGCCTTGGAGCCAGGGCGCCTTCTCGAGGGGGAGGCGGCTGAGGCGCCCCAGGAGCTTCATTGCCCGCGCAGAGCGGAGCGCGGTGCAGTGAGAAGGACGGCAAGGGGGAGCCCCCAGCGGCACGGACGAGCTCGGCGACTCGGTCGAGCCACTCCTCGTAGACGTCGTCGATTGGGCGGTAGCGCAGGAGCTCGTTTGCTGCGATGAGTGCAGCTTGAGCCTCCATGGCCGCGCGGGGCGCGCGAGACGAAGAACCAGCAGGAGTGAGCGAGGGTGTAGCAATGCGGCTGTCTCGCCTCATGGATGGGTGCTGGGACGATGCTTGCTGCTTGTTCCCCGCCGGGCCGGTGGCGGCGTTGACGGCGGGTGACGGGGAATGACGGGTGTCGGTGTCAAAACCGGCGGATCTCGGGTAGGGGGTCCCGAACTGTGCGTCTAGGCGGATGGTAACAGGAGACAAGGGACACAATGTTTTACCCAGGTTCGGGCCCTCTTGATGGAGGTAAAACCCTACGTCCTGCTTGATTGATATTGATATTGTGGATGTTTACAAGAGTGGATCTACCACGAGATCAAGGAGGCTAAACCCTAGAAGCTAGCCTATGGTATGATTGTAATGGTTGTTGTCCTACGGACTAGAGCCATCCGGTTTATATAGACACCAGAGAGGGCTAGGGTTACATAGAGTCGGTTACAATGGTAGGAGATCTACATATCCGTATCGCCAAGCTTGCCTTCCACGCCAAGGAAAGTCCCATCCGGACACGGGACGAAGTCTTCAATATTGTATCTTCATAGTCTTGGAGTCCGGTCGATGATGCTAGTCCGGCCGATGATAGTTCGGCCGATGATGGTAGTCCGGCTATCCGGACACCCCCTAATCCGGGACTCCCTCAATAGCCCCGAACCAGGCTTCAATGACGATAAGTCCAGCATGTGTGTAGTCTTCGGCGTTGCAAGGCGGGTTCTCCTTCAAGTTCTACGTACCTGCCGAACAGTGCCCGGCTTCCTCATCAATGTTGCGCGTCTTGGCGTCCACGCCCAATAATGGCCTTCTTCCACGCGTCGCGCGAATGTGAAAAGCTAGGGTGTCTTTTATGTTTTACCCCCTAGTTGTGCGAATAATCCGCCTATAAGGGAGGCAAGAATCCAGATCCAAATCACCATCTTCCTCCCGCAAATACTCATCGGAGCGCTTTCGACCAAGAATCCATTCCATCATGGACCGTTAACGCGGCTCCTCTTCTCGCGCTCCCAGCCCTTTGCCAGGAGATTGGAGGAGATGCTCTGTTCCGCACAACGAGCTGGTGAAGCTCCAAGCGGGGGGATATCTCCCTCCGGCCTTCATGGTTCCGGTTCGAGCCGGGCTGGCCACCTACAAAGGTGGGAAGCAAGCGGAGGTTACCCCAAATCCCAACAAAGGGGAGCAGGTATGCTTCGTCCCCTATCTGATAAGGGGGCTCGGATTTCTTGTACACCCATTTCTTCGCGGGCTCCTGGAGTTCTACGGACTCCAGCTTCATCACCTCACTCCTGCCTCAATCCTGCATATTGTGGGTTACGTAGCTCTTTGTGAGCTATTCCTGGGCGTCGAGCCCCACTTCGCGCTGTGGAAGAGGTTCTTCTGCCTTGTAACCCGCTCTCACGAGGGGTCCATATATCAAGTGGGCGGCGCCGAAATATGGCGCATTGCCGGGACCGGATATCCATCCGGAACCCCTAAGAAGGCGTCCGAAGACTGGCCTTCAGAATGGTTTTATATAGAAGATGCTCCGCTGCCGGACCCTGTTCGGATCGGCCTCCCGGAGTTCAGTAATGCTCCTGTGAAGAAACGCCTTAGTTGGCGTCCGCGGAGCCCCCAACTGGAGGAAGACAAGAGCGTCCATTATTTGATGGGCCGAATAAGGTTACTGGCCCATGCCGGGTTGACCATGATTGGAGTCATGGCAACATGCATTATGCGGGGGGGTGCAGCCACTACAATACAGGGGCCACCCCATGTGGGATTTCAACGGGAAGGACGATGCCACCCGTCATGGCCGCAAAGGGCCGGATTCGGTCGAAGATCTGGTGACAATCCTGTCCGGCCTGTATAAGGGGGAGAAGGAGGATTTCCTTCGGACGAACCCGTTAAATGGGTTCTCCATGAATAATCCCCGGCCTTGGGTAAGCGAACACTCTGCGTGCCCGACCCATGCTTTTTGAAACTTAAGTTTCTTATATTGTGTTCTTCTTTCGATGCAGGAGCTGCACCGGATCGTGGAGGACATGCTAAGTCCAGCTCCGCAACCCGAGGATCCAGAGAGATCCCGGGATCCGGCCTCCGAAGAGGATCCGAACATAATGGTGGAGCTAATCGACGGGGTGTACCACCAGCTCAGCATGGACAATGCTTTAGTCGCCATCACGGCCGACTATCCCGGACTGTATCCGGCTTCCCAGGTGATTGCGACCGAAGTCCTGACACCGTCATTCCATCCTTGCTTATTTCCGACCACCGTATACAATGGCGCTGTGCAGGAGGCGCCCCTAGGGCGAGAAGCCGACCCCGCGGTGGCTGGCCAACAAAGGCCAGTCCGGACCAGTAGGCGGAAGAGGAGCGCGGCGTGGACTGAAACGTCACCGCAAAGGTGTAGCTCACAATTCATTAATTAGAATAACGTTCCTAGGAAGCGTTTGAGTGCTCATGACTTTTGTAGGGAAAAAAGCGTCCGCCGAACTGCGGGCGTGGAGGTTGCCAATCCAACCTCTACCAGCCAGGCTCCAGCACCTGGTCTGGAGGGGGAGGCGAGCGCAAGGCGCGAGCCGGACATTCCTCCGACGGAGGATGCCCACAGACTGTCCGCCACCAAGTCTGAGGTGGAGAGTGCCCTGAATCACAGGCGCCGCCGGACAGTATTTCATGACGCGTGCTTCTCCCCCGAGGCGTTGAATGCCTTTAACGCGGGGGACGCGCACCTTCGTGCTGCTCAAGATGGTTTTACCAGAGCCACGAAGCAGTATGTAAAAGACATACGGGTAAAAGAATTTAATAGTTGTATATGCCAGTAGCCCCCGAGACTTAAAGTAGTTATATTAACTGATTTAAGGATCATATGAAACATAGGATCTTACCAAGAAGAATACCCAACTGTCTCAGGAGCTGCAAGAGTGCAAGGCCCAACTTGAGGCCGCACTCTCTGGCGCAGGAGGAAACACAGGGACCTCTCCTGGTAACGCATTATTTTAGAAAGATAAGTAGCGTTTGGCCTTTGCGCAAGTCTAAAAAATGACGTTGCAGGTGCTGCCGGACAAGATCCGGACAGGCAAGAACTTCTGCGCCAACTAAAGGCCAGCGAGAGGGTGCTGCATAAGGTGCAGCATGAAAGGAACAAACTCCAGGATGCCCATGCCCAGCTTGGAGAAGAGCTGAAAGGTGTTCGGGCCGAGCTGTCGGGCTCCGTTAAGGAGAATCAGCGGCTTCGTCGCGGCATCTATAGTAAGTGCTTGAGCGAACTCCTTTGAAAAGAAGAGTTCGGCGAGGAAGTCAATTTGACAGAATATGTCTGCAGGTATGCTCACAGGTCGCCCTGCGGAGGAGATGCCCGTATCAACGGGTGATCAACTTCCCGAATTGTTGCAACTGATCAAACGAGTTCGGCAGGCAATGAGCGGCGCCATCCAGGCTTTATGGCCAGCCTTCTCCTTACCCGAGGGTCTTGGGGAGCTTGCGGAGAAGCTTCAGGGAGTGCGGCAGCGCTTCCATTTATGGAAGATTTCGGCCTGCCGCCAAGGTGCCAGGGAGGCCTGGGCCATGGTAAAGACGCGGTACAAGAGGGCGGATCCCAACCACATGGCCGAAGTCGGACCTGTGGGGCCCGATGGGAAGGAGATCCCTGTGAGTTTAGTATACGGCCAAGTAGAGCTGGCCGCTAAATTTTCCCAACAGGACTGTAAATTAGACAACCTGTTAGACGGGATTGAGGAAGAATACAATCAGTCGATGTGACAATGTATTATAAAATGACATATAGAATGCCTTCTAGCCGAATTGTAGATCGTTTGTCTTTGCCGACCTTTTCGCTTCGACCTCGGGACCCTAGAGTCCGGAGTGTGTCCGAATACCTTCTCAGTTATGAGACAACCGGGGTATGCATGGAGACCAGGCGTAGGGGTCATTAGTGCTTTATCAAACAAGTGCCCAACTAGTTATGTTATATTACATGGGTAGTAAGAAACATCTTCCAGGGAGAATAGTTCCGTTAAGGGTTCCTTTCCTCTGGGGGTGGCATGCCCTAAAGTGCATGTCCAGATTGCGAAAAAAGCAGAAAAACATCTGGGGGCAGATAAATAAGTGGATAAAAAATCATCTTTTAAGTCAACGACCGAATATTCCCTTAAGAACGCTAGCTTTCGGCTTCACCCAGTCTGAGGTACACATCCGGCTGACCCGGCAGTAACAATTGTAGAGGTGCTCCCTTTACCTCCTAGCCGAACAATCGGGAACGTAGGGGTAAGCACAGGAGCCAGGCAACCCAGCTTGGCCAAAACTTAAGTCATATCGATGCATATAATGGTGAATAAAAGGTACATGTGGAGGCTTGACACATGTGCTGGGCATGAAGCCCTTATAATTAAGCTTCTGGTAAAGAAGCCCCCAGGTATAATGAGTGCGGATAGCACATCAATTGCGCGCGAACGTTGCGCAAGTAGGCCCTTTAAGGCTTGGATGAATAGGGTTGAGAAGAAAAAGATAAACAAAAGGCAGCTGAAGTAAAAAAAATGGACGGGGGGAAAGGGACGAACTCTTAGTCCGGCGCTAGGCATAGAATCTTCGGAGGCGGGCTGCGTTCCATGGGTTCGGCTCGAGTCGGTTATCCGATGCATTTCGTAGACGGTACGCTCCGCCTGTCAGGACTTGATCGATGATGAAGGGGCCTTCCCATTTGGGCTTGAGCTTGTCCTTTTTCTTGTCCGGCAGGCATAGAACCAATTCGCCAACGTTGTATGTCTTGGCCCGTACTTCTCTGCTTTGGTATCTTCGAGCCTGCTGCTGATAGAATGCGGAACGAGCCTTGGCGACGTTGTGTTCTTCCTCCAATGCGTCCAAGCTGTCATGCCGATCCAACTCGGCTTCTCTTTCTTCGTACATGCGCACTCGAGGTGAGTCATGAATTATGTCGCAGGGCAAAACTGCTTCTGCGCCGTATACCATAAAAAATGGTGTGAATCCGGTAGTACGGTTAGGCGTTGTCCGCAGCCCCCAGAGTATGGAGTCGAGCTCCTCTACCCGGTGCGTGTCAGATTTCGTAAGGGACCGCACTAGTCTGGGTTTGATGCCACTCATTATTAGACCATTTTCTCGTTCCACTTGACCGTTGGTTTGAGGATGATAGACTGAAGCGTAATCGAGCTTGATGCCCATATTCTTGCACCATGATTTAACCTCATCGGACGTGAAGTTTGTGCCGTTATCGGTGATGATGCTGTGGGGGACACCATAACGGTGTACTACCCCGGATATAAAGTCTATCACTGGTCCGGACTCTGCCGTTTTAACTGGCTTGGCCTCTATCCATTTGGTGAATTTATCCACCATGACCAATAGGTACCTTTGCTTGTGGGTTCCCCCTTTAAGTGGTCCAACCATGTCAAGCCCCCAGACCGCGAACGGCCAGGTAATGGGTATAGTTTTGAGGGCGGTGGGTGGCATATGGCTCTGATTAGCAAAGAGCTGACAACCGACGCATCTTTGGACTAAGTCTTGAGCATCTGCTCGGGCCGTCGGCCAATAAAATCTTGTACGGAATGCCTTTCCTACAAGGGCCCGAGCTGCGGCGTGGTGTCCGCCTAGTCCGGCATGAATTTCAGCCAGGAGGTTTCGCCCTTCCTCTTTGGAGATACACCTTTGAAGGACTCCGGTTGTGCTTTTCTTATAAAGTTCTCCCTCATAGACCTTGTAGGCTTTAGATCGCCGGACAATGCAGCGGGCCTCATTTTGGTCTTCGGGAAGCTCCTGCCTAAGCAAGTAGGCGAGGAATGGTTCTGTCCATGGGGCAATTACTGCCATTATGTTGTGGGCTGAAGGTGTTATGTCATCGGCTGAATCGCTGGTTGGTGCGGCTTGTTCCGGTTTGTTATTTCCGGACTCCTCTGCCCATAGTACGGATGGCTTGAAGAGCCGTTCCAGGAAGATGTTAGGAGGGACAGCGTCGCGTTTTGCGCCGATGTGTGCCAGTACGTCGGCTGCTTGGTTATTATCCCGGGCTACGTGATGGAATTCAAGTCCTTCATACCGGGCTGACATTTTTAGGATAGCGTTGCGGTATGCTGCCATTTTTGGATCTTTGGCGTCAAAGTCTCCGTTTATTTGGGATATTGCGAGGTTTGAATCCCCGCGCACCTCTAGGCGTTGAATGCCCATGGAGATTGCCATCCGGAGACCATGTAAAAGGGCCTCGTATTCGGCTGCGTTGTTGGAGTCCGTGTACATTATTTGAAGTACGTATTGGACTGTGTCTCCGGTCGGGGGCGTCAATACGACGCCAGCCCCCAATCCGGCTAACATTTTAGAGCCGTCGAAGTGCATAATCCAATTGGAGTATGCGCCGTACTCTTTAGGGAGTTCGGCTTCGGTCCATTCAGCGACAAAGTCAGCCAAAACTTTTGACTTTATAGCTCGCCGAGGTTTGTAAGTTATATCAAATGGTAAGAGCTCAATGTCCCATTTTGCAATCCTGCCCGTCGCGTCGCGGTTGTTTATAATGTCGTTAAGTGGTACTTCAGAGGCCACTATTACCGAACACTCTTGAAAGTAGTGTCGGAGCTTCCGGGATGCCATGAACACCGCGTATGCTATCTTCTGATAGTGCGGGTAACGGGACTTGCAGGGGGTTAACACAGTGGATACGTAGTATACTGGTTTTTGAAGAGGGAATTTATGCCCTTCTGTCTCTCGTTCGACGACGAGTACTGCGCTTACAACTTGATGCGTTGCTGCGATGTATAACAACATTGGTTCGCCCAGGTTGGGCGCAGCCAGGACCGGATTTTTTGCCAATATGGCCTTTATTTCTTCGAGTCCGGCGGTGGCAGCATCCGTCCACTCGAAGTGTTCGGTGCGCCTAAGGAGGCGATAGAGGGGCAATGCCTTTTCTCCTAGACGGGAGATAAAGCGGCTTAGAGCCGCCATGCATCCAGTCAATTTTTGTATTTGCTTGAGGTCTTTTGCGATATCTAGCTGTGACAGAGCTCGGATCTTGGCTGGGTTTGCTTCAATTCCTCTACCGGATATGATGAAGCCCAGCAGCTTTCCAGCTGTGTCGGGGAAACTGATCCACGAACACCTATGGGGCCGGCGGACCGGGCCCCTTTCGGTTCGGCGGGGGGAGGAGGTCGCACGAAGAGCGGATCGAGGCGAGGCACACGAGCAGTTTACCCAGCTTCGGAGCTCTCCGGAGAGATAATACTCCTACTGCTGCTTGTTTGATTATATTGTGTTCTTGCTCAAGAGAGAGCTAAGTGTTTTTCTGGCTTCCGAATGATCCGAACCCCCCCTACGTTGCGCATGGGCCTCCTTTTATATGCTCAAGGGGTCATCGACAGGTGGCAACGCAGAGAAGGGTAAAAGTGTAAAAAGAGAGGTGGTTGGTACAGGTACTTGTACAGTGCACCCTACCTAACTCTGACGGCAGGGGACAAGGGCATTAAATGCCCGTCTGTGTAACCGAAACAGTGCAGAAAGGTACCGTCAAGGACGCCACCGCCCGCCACGATGGCAGTCTTGTCAGCTTCGCATGCCACCGCGCACCGCTGGCTGCACAGCCTTCCGCCACGCGCGCCTGGAGAGGCCCCCAGAGCGACACGTTGGTGGATGCGCTGGAGCGAGGGCCCAGAGTGGCCGCCTGCCGCGGCAAGCGCCTTGCCGCAGCCGTTGTCTTGTCGGGCCCGGAAGCTTGTCGCTCACCGGGCCTTGCCGGGACGCGCGGCGCGTCACGGCAAGCTCCTTGAAATGCCTTGGTTGGCCTTCCCGGCAAGCTCCTCTTGTCGGGGCCTTGTCTCCTTGGCTTGAATACTTTGTTCTTGAATGGCTCCAAAGGAACCACGGAGGACCTTGGCGGTCGCCCAGCAAGCCTTGCCGCGGGGCGCTGCAACTGCCCGTGCACAAGTTCGGGATACTAGGGTACCCCTATTCTAGTACACCGACAGGAGCCCCCACGCCTGGGCCATACACGGTGCCGAGCGCTGTTGGGCCAGGCCCAAAACAGGGCACGGGCACACGCGGCCTGGGTTACGCCGAATGTTACTCCGTATCCACCGCGCCCTCCCCTAACGGCACGCGTTGAATGCGGCATCGTGGGAGAGATCGTGGGTGGATTCTTTATTCAGGAGGGCGAAACGTCCGCCCCCTCCCTCTTTATAAGCAGGGAAAACAGGGGCA